>NC_091068.1:9796200-10396200 GCF_000393655.2 Nicotiana sylvestris
CCAAACCGATATAATGGGTTTGGTTTGGTTTTGATAAAAACCGAACCAACCCGGTCCATGTACACCCCTACTCCGAATACAACAACAACAACAACAACAACAACCCAGTATAATCTCACAAATGGGATCTGGTGAGGGTAGTGTGTATGCAGATCTTACCCCTACCCCGAAAGGATAGAGAGGCTGTTTCCGAAAGACCCTCGGCTCAAAATGATAAAAAGACAAAAGAAGAGAATATTAGATTCACCGCGGAGATCATAGAGAAAAATGAACATAAAATGCAGAAGAAAAATGCAAAGCAAAAATGATGGCTAGTAAATGGATCCTGCGTCAAAAATAGAAAATAATAAGACACAACACCATCCAAAAATCTTCACTTTACTTGATCAAACAGTGTCCCCCCTCTCCCCCTATAGTCGCAAGAAGGTGGTCTACGACCATTAGATCCCTAGAAAGAGGAGTAACTAGGAAGCAGTTAAAACTCATTTTTATTGAAAAGTTGAAGAAAAGACTTTTCGTCAGAAGTAAGAAAGAACCTATTTATATACACAGCGCTGGAACATTCTACTCTAGAAGATCAGGTGAAATACCATCATCATAATCAGGAAAAAAACCAAGATTAAGGAAATGGTGAAAAAAGCTAGGATTGAACTTATTTGATATCACTTCCCTTTTTTCTTTCCACTGTAAAATGAATCCTCCGCTCCACTATGACAAGTACAGAAAGATCTATATATATAATAAAATTGAGAAAATGAAAGATGACGTGGCATATTTCTTTGGCCAAGGATTACATTTATCTTTTTTCTTAGATTTTACACCCTTTTCCTTATTTTTGCATTTAAAATTTGCTAACAATTAAGTATGCTTTATTTACCTTTTTCATCATTAATATACTATTCGTCTATTTTCCTATAACGTTTCTATACCTTTCTTCTGTTACATTTTACCCTTCACTTAAATCTCATAATTATTACTATTTATTTCTTTCCTTTAAATCTTTCTATTTTCTTTCTGTGCATTAGCTTTTTTTCCATAACTCAAAAATAATTCCAATGCTCAAGGACTGTTGCAATAAAGGTATTTTGCTCTCCCAGAAATCTAATTCTATTCCTATATTATTTTGTAACTTCATTTGTTTTACTTGATATCATCTGAAATTATAGTTTGTGCAATGCTTATATTCATGTTTGATTTCTTCAATTGCGTTTCCATTTGGATGTAGTAGCTTCAGCCTTTCTTTGTTTTACTTCCCTCTTTAAGAGTGAAAATAAAAATGGAGAACAAGAGACTATGGTTAGCCAAAAATTGATAGAATAATATCAGGTATGTCACTGTTTTTCTTTAAAATAATTTGGTAATTTACTTTATAGTTGTGGCAAGTAATTCGATAATTCCTTTTTAATTTCTCCATGGAAAGGGAGAAGCAAAAAATATGTTGTAATTATGTAGTGACGTGAAAGAGTAATTTACATGTGGTTCTTTGCTTTTTCTATCTAGTGCAATAGGTTTCTCAAGTTTTGTAAATTTCTGATATAGTGAAATGTAGTAAAACTAAAGAGAACACATTTCTTTAAAAAAAAAGTTGATTATTTATAGATGTAAATGTTATATAAAAAATTCAGGTACCAAAATATTTTTGGCTTATTATCCATAAATGTAAATAGAATGGTTGTTGTAGTTTCAACCTTTTATATTCTATATTTATGGACCGTTACAATTTGTAAATTGAAACGGAAAGAGTATTTATAAAGAATAAAGAATTCCTACCGTTACAATGGCTTTTCTACCTGCAAGTTTCTTCCTTTATCCTCTAACCATTCATATTGCTTCTTCAATTCTCATTTCCATTAAGAATATGTAGAGTTCAGCTTTTACATTGGCTATGTTTCAACTTTCTACTAAACTTAGACTCATTTTTCTTTTGGGAATTACTATTTTATAAGTGATATTCTTGAAAAGAAAATTAATTAATTTTGTTTAGGTTTCGATATATGTGATAACAGAAAGCGCCAACATTAAATTATTAAAATAAGATTATGAGAATGATATTGAAAATAAATTAATGATACCACTAGGCATTAGCTCTGTTGCAAGATGTATGAAGTCGGGTAAGATGACTTCAAATTCAATGAGTTGCTCAAGTTTAACGAGCAATTTTGTGAGGTTGAACATTTTTTTTAGAAGTATAAAAAATGCATATTACATACATATATACATGTCTATTATATGATTATGAAGATTTTGTGCTAGATATTGCACATTAAAATCTAAAAAATGAGATTTAAATATTTGAGAAAGAACAAGCAACCTTGAGAAATTATTTATTTAGGGCTTATCGATTTGGTCGAAGAGTACCACCTCCGGCATCACCAATTGGAGGTCTTAGAGACATGCGACCGTAAAAACTTTTGTATATTTAATTTTCTTATAAATTTTTTATATTTTATTTGTTGTATTGCATTGGGTTTAATATTTATAGAAATTTAGATGGTATGGAATAATAGATTCACTAGTTTATTAATATAACTGGCCGGTCAAAGGTAAAATCTATATACAGCAATAGCTTCATTAACATCTTTCAGTTTACACCAAACTTCTTTCCTTCAGTATTACACACAACACACATACTGGAACTGTGTTCACTGCTTTGCTTCCTTTAAGGTCTCTCACTGTCCAAATCCATAAATGTTCTTCACAGTAGCAGGCAAAGCACACCATAACTAGCATAATTTAAGCACATAAACCTATGCAAATAAAATAGAGTACCTCATCTTTTGCATCTATTTCTGTGCCTATATCATTACTTCTATTTCCTTGGAGAACATATGCCTGTTAAATTGTGACATTTAGACTAACTACACCAGTCAAAACTGGAATGATCGAAGTTAATGACTTCTCAAGATTTTGCAGATAAATTTTAAACATCATGGAGTTGGCATGCGTGCAAAATAAAAAGATTACACTGCCCATCAGAAATGTGTGTCAAACTAGAGTACATCTGCAGAATTCTCAACAGCTAAAACTAAAAAGATACTTAAATATCACTTAACACCAAGGAATAGATTCCAGGTCACACCTATAAAGTTGAACTTCGTCAGTATTAGATTGCACCCATTTGCGCCTTTGACCATGACATTGTGGATCATAAATGAAAATGGAAACCATATACATAATTACAAATAATGAAGGTCCTTATTAATGTATCAACGAGGATATCTCTGATCTTACTAGACCTGCCGTAATATTTTTAGTAAGCATCTCTGATCTTAGTAGACCTGCCGTAATTTTTTTAGTAAGTGGCATGCAGCATTTAAACTCCATATGATAAAGATGTCACGTGTTTGAAATTGGTCAAAGGTGAAACAAGTAAATAACTGAAAATTAACAATGAAATAAGTTTCTTGAAGATTGCGACTTCATATTACCACACAAAACTGAAAATTTACTCTTTACAAACATCAAGAATAAAAAAGAACTGCTCTATCTTTATATAGTTTATAGCAAAAAGACATCCCAAAGGGAAATCATGACAAAAGTTAGAACTACCCAACAATTTTGAATGATAAACCAGAAACAAATGACTGCAGCGGTAATAGCCAATAAGGTCAAAATAAATCAATGTTGCAGTCAACATTTGGTGAAAGAAATCCATAAAGGAAACAACATGACAATAAGCGACAAAATTGACCAAAAAGGAAGAGATATCTTTCACCACCTACAAACAGGAAAACTTCAAGTGCAAAGACATAAACCGTGCCATTAGCTTGGCATTTAAATAGTGGACAATAATGGTTCTAGAACAAGTTATTGCCCAAAAATATGAACAGAAACTTACTTGTAGTACAAACGACATACCTTCAGTACGTTGAGCTCCAATTTAGTTATTTCTCATCCATTAATATTCTCATCAATTAAGCAGTGTGGTTCCACTGCTTGCTTGAGGACTAAGTTTCCCAGTAAAATTCAGGTTTGAACTCACAATTTTGTCGGGGTTTTCTCCCTCCTGTAAAATTAAGAAGCCAAAGCTGCATTAACTTTCTTACTTCCGGTTAGGGGTTACAATGAATAATTAGTTAAATTTCAATAAACAAAAAGTTATCTTTCCACAAAGTCCAGATTCCTTGTCATACCAATAACTTCCAGGCTTCTACTTCTGAGGGTTAAAGGGCACCCCAAAAGTTCAGCCATCTCATCAGGCTTCAAGGGAAATCCATAAACAAACAGCTGCGCGCTGGTTTGAGCTGATTAGCAGCACATTCTTTCTCTGCTTGCATTATTTGCTTGATTTCCAAGGGACTGAGAGCAATGCTTGCCAAATTTGAACCTCTTTGACTCATCAATTAGCTCACCTACGAATTTTACACATTTGACCCCTCAGGCATTGAGCCCATTGCTCTTAGCACACAATTGCTGCAGTTTTTGCATTACACACAAGCATTCTCATTACTTCACACATAAACAGAATCTTGATTTCTTTTTCTCCTTCCTTTCCTTGGGAACTCCAACGTACTCTGGAAAAACATTATTCTCAATGTCTACCAGTTTTCTTTCAGCTCTATTAATAGTATTGAAAAGTGACCGTAGAGGCTCTTCTCCCCTCAGTGGTAGAATGTTTTGCAGCATTCTCAGAGACTGTGCTCAGATCCCGGGGACACTGAGGAGGGCCTGAACAAAAAGCAGGTTGCTGAAATTCTTTGATTTGGACTTGATGGACTGATTACATCTGTAACATGAGATATGTGCAACAGAATTTACTCTATAACAGGTGCAACATCCAGGCCTAAAGATCTTCTTGATTCTGATAGAGGTTCTGCTGTAAATGGTAATTGCACCAGAATTCATATTAAGGGGTCCTACTACGAAGCTCTTATAATATATTGGATGACCAGTATACACTAATGCTATTGAGTAACTCTAATGCCATGAGTAATCCATGCTAACGCCTTCCTGAAGGAAGCAACCTCCTCGCCATCTCCCTCCAATTTTTTATTTAGAAAAGAAATAAAGTGGGACAGAACAACTATTCTCCTAGTTGTGTGAAAGGGTGGTGGGAGAGTTTCTAGAATCTTGAAGTACTATTTTGGCAAAATGATTTTCAGCCTTAAATTTTCATAGAATAAGAATATGATCGGGATATAGCAATATGAATAGAAATCACAAAACAATTAGAGCAAGCTTTCTTACAAGATGATCAGAGAATAAACACATTGTTACTTAGACATGAAGAGCTACTAACAAGTCCTTGGATACTAACAAGTACAATCCTAGCCTTGTCTATCAGCAACAAACCAGTTTCAAACATAAATGTAACAGGTGTTAAGTATATTGCAATCAATACAGATAATAGGGATCAAGAATTATCCATAAGAAAAGACAACTCAGCATGCGGAGAGGCTCTTGGAAAGCTTTGGAACTCCTGTTCCATTTTAACATAATCTTGAGAAATATCACTCCCTTCGAATTTGGCTGCAATAACAAACTTTTCTAGCATTGTTGCATTCTTGAGCAAATATTTTACCAATGGTAGTACAGACTTATTTCCACTTAGTGGTCCATCATATTGATGGTCTTCAAATGTAGCAAAGAGAAGTTATAATTATGTGTCTCGAACCTCTTAATGTGTTCATCCTCATTTGTGTACCTTGACAGCAGGTCCTACAAGAAAGAATCCGCTATATTACCTAGCTATTTTCCTTATTATATGGAAGTAAAAAGTTGAGGAGTTGATTGTGGATAAAAATAGGTGACAAATTTTTAGATTCACGGAACATGTAAAGCTGTTAGCAAATGTTACTGACAGGAAAAAAAATGTTAAACAAGATTCATTGTAGCTGATCACTTTTTTAAATTAAAAAAAAGAGCCGATCCTTCTATCTCCTCACATGAAGGTGAGTACTATCTCTTGTTAAACATCTATGTCCTACAACTACCAAAAAAGTTAAATGTAGAACTGGCGTACTCATTCAATGATTCAATCAATTTTGAGAGTGACAACATCAATTTCTGTCAAAGCAACTCAAGTTGAACTATTTTCTTGAAGAAAGCAAACTGAGAGAACAATAAGGTTCCTCTAAAAGTTTTACATGAAAGGGAACAATAAGTTCTATGATTTTTTTTTCCTAAAGTACTAGATCAAAAATATGCTGATATATATCGTCTTCTTCTTACACCAATAGTTGTTTGAAATTAATAACATGAAGTAACAAAAATAAATGTCTACAGGAAACTTACTCTTCGTTTTTTATTACACCAGTCAATGACCAATGTCTGAAGATCCGGCGAACACTGTAGAAAACTGCAAATTCCAAGGAAGTCCAATTGTTCTAAGGCTGTGTCAAGTTTAAATATTTCCGGCTTGATGGTGGAGATTGCCAGCCTTTCAACTCCAGTATGGAAAGGCACTTATAAACCAAATATGTCAAAACAAGGAAATGCAACACTGTTAATAAATGACATACTGATTCCGGAATGTTTCATAAGAATAACTTGGACAATACGACTAGTTTTAGCCACATCAAAGTGTTCAAGGTTGGTTTGGAAATCTAAAGATGAACCTTTTAAACACTTTGAAGGACCCATTCACATGAGTTAAAGAGCACGATGAAAGTAAATCAATCCAGTTTTATGGGTTATTCTGTCAATTAGGGTTTTCAAAGAATCGAAAAATTGCACCAAACCAAAAATTGAACCAAAACGACTTAATAAACCGGTTTATCTTTTGGCATTAAATTATAAGAGCCCGACAATATTTGGTTTGGTTTAGTTTTAAACAAATAAAAACCAAAAAAGCGAATATATATACATAGTTTATACTAACTCTATAAGTACACTTGTGCTTGATCACCAAATGGTTCAAGTGCTCACAATCTTGGGGAATTTCTTTGTTTGCACTAATACTGCTTTTCAAGCTTTGAAATTTTCTATCGCTGAACATTTAAAGAGGTTTAACACTTGTACTCTTATAATTCGGGGTGTAAAGAGGAAGAAAGTAGTAAGGAAATACAAGATAAAAGAAGTAACAGCAACATAAAAGTATTGATTTTCATCTCTAGTTTCTTGATTAGATTACAAAGAAAACCCAACATCCGTTGGTATGCAAAACTAACAAGACAATTGGGACAGCGTTCTCGGACTTTAAGTAGTGAACCCAAGGAGAACCCTGTAACTAAGTTTCTTGTTCTTTTATACTTTTGCAGAACTATGGGTATTGCGTCTTAATTGTTGCTAGTAAAGTAGTTTGATTCTTCTATTTATAATAACATGGTGTTTTATGTTTTTATTTGTTTCAACTTGTTTATAGTCCTTTTCCTCTCTTCCATTCCCTTCTTTATCTGTTTTTTATTTCACTAGAATCACTAATCCTATTCTTCTTTTTCCTTCAACTCGGGCACCGAAAATTTTAATGTTTTGGCGCCCAAAACTCTTTCTAACTTTAATGTTCAAAAACATTATATATAAACCAGAAGGAACCGACAAAACCAAAACTGATATATTTGTGCTATGTTCGGTTTGATTTGGTTTAAACATTTAGAATTAATTGGTATGATTTCCTTTTAAGCAAAATTGCACCAAACCGAACCATGAACATCCCTATTATCCATTACAAACTCATTATTTTCACAGTTCATCTTCCCAATTATTGCTCAGAGGTCTAGTTTCAGTCACCTGCCACTGTCCAACCAAATTGGCCATGATAATGTAATTCTTCAATTACCAATATAGTTATCAGATTATACTAAGGAGTGGCATTAATGTTACTAAGCAGATGAATTCAATAAAAAGTCGCAAAACGAAAAAAGAAAATCTGAATTTCAGATAGTGAAGAGTATGAATGAACCTCAATGCCCCAGGGACCCAATTCAAGATCCTCGACATGCGCAACACTATGAAGAAGTTCCTTCAAATAGCTACATTCCTCCTCCGAGTTGCGATCTTCATCTACTATATGGTCAAAATTTGAATATAGTACAGCACTGACGAGTGAAGCCACATCTCTCAAGCATATCTCATCGCATGACCCGAAAAGTTCAAAATATGTCAGGATTCTCATTTTGGTAATCTTTTATGCTCAAATATGCCAGCTTCACAGAGCTGATTTCCAAACGACTAATGCCCAACACATCCAGTTCCAAGCTCTCCAAGTTAGGGCAACCCGATAATATCTTCTCCAATATATTATCCGTCAAATTCGGGGTGGCAATTGAAAGGAAAACGAGACTACTCCAGTTAACAGTACCAAAATGGTTCAGTTCACAGTTAATCAAAATCAAACTCCTCAACGACGTATTCTTATATACGAACTAAGGAAGCTCATATTTAGGGTTAGTACTGCAGCGAAAGCCAAGTGTAAAATCTTCAACATTAGCTACTTTAATTGCAAAATGTACCCATAAATCAACATCTTTAACATAACTCTTGTCGTACCTAAAGAGAAAGCCCCTGAATGTTAGGATTTTATGGCACGACCTCCAATAATAAAGCTCTCTATTGGTCGAAGCTAAGAAATCATGAATAGGAATCTCTTTTTCCCTGGAGATATGGGGGTGGTCGAAATAGAGTTGTGCTGGAACGGACATCCAAAGAAACTGCCATCGTGTAGATAATATGCTCGTTCTCACAACTGCTTTACTGTCCAGCAACGTAGACAGTATCCGGAGTAGAATCGGGTCGGGCAAGTCACTGAGTCGGTCTCCTGTCGCCATGATTCTCCTCTGCATTTCCTTGGACCTTTGCCAGTTGGTAAAGTTGAGGATAACCTAGGTCAGTTCGTCTAACCGTTGGGACTAAGAAGCCGTTTGGATTGGTTGATTTGAAATATTTGATAAGAATTAGGGGCCAGAAAAAAAACACTTTAGAAACTTATTTAATGAATAAATAGTTACGTATTTGAATACAATTATTAAAATTGATAGGTGCTATGGTATTTGATAAAAAAGTGTTAATAAGTTTTTTTCTGTTAAAATGACTTAGATAATCTTAGAACTATTTACACTTATAAGGGCGTAATTTCTTTAAAATTTTAGATTTCAAATCGATTCAAATACAAAATATTCTATTTTTAATTTTATTTTAAATATAATTGTACTTAGATAAAATAATTTTTATGATAAATATAATTTATTTTATGACAAGCATATAATCATAAGTTATATATAATTAATAAATTAACAAAAGTTTCTCAATAAAAAATAAACCTAAATAGGACAAAATATTTGAAGAGAAACAAACACTATCTTCGTCATCTAGAAAGCAATACACTAAAAATTTGATATGTCCTCATTTATTACATACAATTCAAAGATTAATACATAATCACATAGATACAAATATGCAAAAAGAATAGAGAATTTGCTTATCTTAAATAGTTAATGAGAATTGCAGACTTGAAGAAGAGGGGGAGGGAGGGTTGAAATAATACTTGAGGCAATGAGTATCAATGTAAGAGTTTTGTTCTTAAAAAAGAATATTTTAAGGATAAAATTGTAAAAATCTTGGTCAAACTTAAAGTGCTTATAAGCTAAAAATTCAAAAGCCAGAGTGACCAGCTTATGGCTTATTTTTTTACTTATAAGCACTTGGCTAATAAGCACTTTTAACTTTACCAAACGCGTAGATAAGCCGAAAAGTGCTTATAAACTAATTTGACCAGCTTATAAGCTTAGCCAAACACCCTCTAACTCGAGCGGGCTGACAGCTTATGCAGTCAAATGATTAGACGTTATTTGAAAATTCCTCATAGTTTTAAAATTAATTGTAATTTAGCCACACTTGAAAAGCTAGTCACTAGTAGGGCCGTTCA
This sequence comes from Nicotiana sylvestris, assembly GCF_000393655.2. Lineage (NCBI taxonomy): Eukaryota > Viridiplantae > Streptophyta > Magnoliopsida > Solanales > Solanaceae > Nicotiana > Nicotiana sylvestris. The sequence goes on from NC_091068.1 coordinate 9,806,003, forward strand.
AAATCGAATCGTAACTGTTAATCAAATCGAATCGATGGTTTATTGGTATCAAGTTATCGGAGTAATGTTTGGCGAATGGATTAAGATTTTATAATTAACGGCTTAACGGTTTGGGGGCGGGTTACTCAATTTTCATATCGGATAAACTGTTAACCCGTTAAGAATTTTTATATTTACTTTATATGAGATTAACAGAAATTACAGGAGTATTATCAGAAAATAAATCTGAAAATGCCTTCAAGTTTTCAGTCAAGTTTTGTAGGTGTAGAGATTTCAATTTTATATAAGTTTTTAGTGAGTTTGACTAGTTTTCAGTCTTTCCCTTTTTTTGATATGAAATAGAATAGCTATGTAACCAAAAGAAATTCTTATAATAAGTACAGTACAACCTATAAAGAATTAACAGATTCTATCATGTGGTAACAAATGTTAACAAGCCTAGTAAACTAAAAAGGGGATAGAACTTATAGTCGAGTCACTTAATCAGGTTTGGCCATTTGGCATTCACAAGACTAGGATTGTTCAAAAAAAATTCTATTTGATTTAGCCGATAAACCACCCAATAATCGTTAATTCGATATCAATCCGTGTCGTTGTCTTATTAGATGGCTAGCAGATTAAAATCGCCTCACGACGGCGGACCACTCCCAAACCCAACCAAATAACTACCCATAATCCTCAGCTCACCCTCATCATCAATCCACCATCTATTTTCCCCAAAACCCCACCGAATTCCTCTAAATTCGGATCTAAGAAACTGAAACCCTAGTTTTTCTCATTTATTCTTTTCTTCTCCTTTGATTGGCCGTTTCAGTCACTCTATTCATCTAACCTTCACGAGTTTTTCATTTCAAGAATATCCGGCCAGAAATTTCAAGCCGGATCTATTGAAAAAAAAGACCCACTGATGGTTAGGCGTTGAGGGTTTTAGGCATCACAACTCTTCTCATTCTTGTCGACTCAGAGTTGGCAAGATTATGTTACTGTTTAGTAGCTTAATAACTCTGTGATTCTAATTGAACTGTTTGATCTCAGCATGTTAACTCGAAAAAAGGATCTAATAGTAACTAATTGTGTGTTTGTTAGTTTAAAATTAGCAATCATCAGTTTTTAATTTTCTCTTATTTTTTATTTTTTTAGATAGTTGATAGATTAATTTCACAAGCTTGGTTTTGTTCAAATCACTATGTCCATGCCTGTTTCACTTATCAGTTGAAGTGATTAGTTTATTTCTGAGTTTATTGATTTTAATTCATATTATCAACTAATTTAAGTCTGAAAATCAAAGTAAGAAAAAAAGGGATTTATGAAAGGATTTAAAGAGGGTTTAAATGGGGATTTGGGTAATAATAGAAATGTTAGGGGATTAATTGAAAATCAAAATCAGGGAGTCTAAGTCTAGAAGTTCCTAGAAGGTTCAGAAGATTCTCGAAGGGACTAAAGTGTAATAAAACAACTGAAATTAGGTCAGATTGAGTTGAAAAGGTTAATAACAAGAACTTAAAGGGGTTAATTTGGAAGTAAGAATGGATAAGCTTTAGGTAAAAATATTAGAAGTTTCTAGTATTGGACAACTGTCCCTTTTTTTTGGTGTTGAAAGATGCTGAAAATTGATAAAAAGGACAGCTGTGCCAGGTCTGTTGAAAAAGATATTGTACTATCCTTTTTTACAGCTGACATTTCTGATTTTTAGGATAGAATATTCCCCATTATTCTTATCCTTATGCATTTTGCTTATACTCTATAAAAAGGAACCTCACTCCCACTCTCACACACATGTTAATCCTCTACAGATTCACTCATAAAAAGAGAAAAATTCACTCTTGATTTCCTGCTCTTATACTGACTTCTTCCTAAAAAAGATAGCCAGGGATTCCATTTTAATACAAAAATGAAGATTTAAGGTTCATCTTGATTTCCTGTTTGTTTATTACTGGGATTTTCTGGATTTCTGGGTTTGAGGTCTTAAGGCTATTGTCTATTTCTCTCTGGTGCTGTATTCTTGCTGCTGTTTCTTCCAGTTTGTTCAGAGACTCATCTTCTTCTTCTCTTTCTTTGTTGCTAGTAAGGTATGTGCTGATAGTTTTTCGAATAATGTAGTTGGTTTTTGAATGTCAAATTGCTTTGAGATTTTAGCTGTTTGTTCACTTCATGTATATTGAATGCTCTTTTCTTTCATGTTTGATTGCGAGTATAAGTTTGATTTAAAGCAACAGATGTGTTGAATGTCTCAAACCTTAATGAAATAAGAAACAAGCGTTAATCAGTTCTTCTTTTAGCTTTTGATTGTAAAGGTATACATGAAGTTCTGAGATTCCGTAAATGTTTGAGGTTTCAGAAGCTTGATAGCATTTTTAGTGTAAAGTCCTCCCCTTTTGAAATTATTTTGTTTGGTAGTGCTGGCATTTGGTAATGCATGAGTTTGTGAGTGTTTGGAACAAGGCTCAGGGTGAATCTAGCCACTGGTTGGTTAGCTTTTTGCAAATGATAGGCAGCTTCAAGAACATTGCAAAGTTATTTCTAGTTGATCGCAGGCAGATTCAAAATCAATTTGATTCTGGCCTATGCAAACTATATTTCTTAATTTAGTTCAAGGACTGTAATTATTTGTAAAAAATGTAATTAGGCCATTTATTACTGGTGAAGTATAAAAAATGTATTCATACCTAATTTAATTCATAGTTGTTTCAGTTCTTTTCTTTATAGCAGCCCAAATATTTTTTTGTTCAGAGTTTGGAAATTGGGCCCATTTCGTTTAAATATGTTTGGGCTAGTACATAGTAATTCGAGATGCTCTAGTTTAGTATATGTCGTTTGTTCATGAGATGTGACTTAAGTAGTTGGTATAATGATCTTGAAAACTATAATCGTTGATGCCTTGATTCAATGTTATCTATTTCTATAACCTCGTTAATTATGTGTTAATATCCAAAAATAACTCGTAACTACTTTCATTGATCTATGTTGCATTACAAAAGAGACTTAGTGTATCATTTCATTTTACTTAACAAATTTCATAACAGATTTAGATTTCATACGTTCTGGACATCCCATGCTTACAAAAAATTTAGGAAAATAATCATGAACATCGTAGTTTGCTTTAGACACATTCAATAAATTATCGTGGCCATGGGTACAGTTCCCATGGCATGGGCACGATACGTAAATCCCATTCGGGTGTGCATTTCATATAATCCGATCATAACTTCAAACAATAATGAAATACATATGTTGTAGATCGTGGGTACAGTTTTCGTGACACGATTTATAACGTGTACAAAAACAAACAAGTGTACAACAATCGTAACTTATTCCAGAAATAATTTCATAAATATTTAAAAGTGGTATAAAATTAAAAATGCACAATAGGTTCTAAACATGTGATAAATTAGATAATTAGGCCAATTATTAATAGTTGAGCGACCGTGCTAAAACCACAAAACTCGGAAGCACCTAACACCTTTTCCCAGATTAACAGAATTCCTTACCCGGTCTTCTGTGTTTGCGGAACAAAAATAGAGTCAATTTTCTCGATTTGGGATTTAAAATAAACCGGTGACTTGGGACAACGATAATTATTTCAAGTGGTGACTCTGAAAAATAAAATAAATAATCCGATTTCGAATAATGTCACTTTAATTAAAAAAACTCCCTACCTCCCTTGGGAAAAAGAGAGGTGTGACAACTCTGGCGATTCTGTTGGGGATTAGAACTCATAGCTTCTGGTTCAGGATTCAAGAATTCGAGCTTAGAATAATTGTTATACTTGGCTTTTATTTATTATCTGATTTTCATTACATGTTGAGCCTGATGTGCTAAATGCCCTTTTTTACCACTTTGATATTGTTTGAACTGTATATAAACTGTTGTAAAACCCTTCTTCTCTATGAGTCTTCTAAATCTTCTGGGATGTGCACGCTGGCATGACTTCTTTTCTGTTAGAGTCATACCATAATTTAGAACGAGGCATAGATTAGTTACAAAGCCGGATAGCCTTTTGGTTACCAGTACGTTGCCCCCCCCCCAGATCGATTTGTCCACTCGAGTAAGCTAGGTCTAGAACAATACACCCAGGTTTTAAACCTAAAATAACATAGCCTCATATCGGATCCCTCGTAGGAACGTTTGTTTGCATCACGTGCATTTGACTTTGGGGACTTAATATAGGGGTTGGGTCCATCTAGGACAGGTGTACCCAAAAATCAAAAGACCATCCTGATGCATTTTTACGTGCTACTCGTACATTTATTTGCTTCGGTTTGTATGTTGACCGGTTTCAAGAATAGGGAAGAAAAGTCTGGAAAAACCAATTTGAGGTAAGAGAGAGAAAATTACCCGTTTTTTGAAAAAAAAACCTGGTGTTCAAAATATCCTGAAACTCTTCCAAAATTTTGAAAAAAAAAGAAAAGGTCATTTCAAACTAAGTCATGTTTTCCTGTTACAACAAACTGACCGAACTATGCGGGTTTGATTCTCACCGGATGTGAGATACGTAGGCAACCCTCATCAGTTCCAGCCCCGCTCCTTTTTGCAAATGACCAAAATATGAAATGTCATTATTTTTTCTCATAAATAAAGTTAGGTGATGCCGTTTTTGTCTAAATAGCCAGAAATGTCCCGCTGGGACGCTGGAAGGCCCTTTTTGTAAGAATAGCCACCAACAGTCCCTTTGTCAATTTTTGGCCACCTAGCAAACACAACCCTAAAAGCTTCCCTTCTTAAGTGCTGAAGGGCCGTATTTGCAAAAGTAGTCATGATTTGCTTTAATTTGAATTTTTGCAAAAATAACATTTTGATAAGTTTTTAAACAAAAGCTCACATATTTTAACCCAGTCACCCTAATCTAAATGTGCAGCATGAGCATGGTTCAGAATTTACCGATGAAGGATATGACTCAGATTCCATTGGCACTCCACATGTGGTGGGAGGATTAGGGAAAACAGGGACGAGACAAGGTCAACCAATACTTGAGGGCACTCACTGAATTATTGAAGATTAAATCTAGAAGTGATGTAATAGATGCATTAATAACATTCTGCGACCCTGCTCACAATGTTCTGCATTTCTCAGATTTTAAGCTCACACCTACCTTGGAGAAAATGGCGGGTTATGCTGGGAGTACAGAGGGCTTAAGACACAAATACTTGATAGCTCCAAAGGTCGTTACTCCCCACAAGTTTCTAGACTTACTAAAAATAAGCAGGTAGATCCAGAATGAAGATTTGGTAGGTGGATTTTCCACTTTACACTTTCTATACCAGCAGTATGGGAATTTCAGAGCATTGGAGGACCTAGAAAGTGGACTCTGCAGTAACGGAAACCGATCAAAGTGGGAAATACATAGATGCTTCGCCTTCATGGTGGCATTTTGAGGCCTCTTAGTGTTTCCAAGGAAGGACTGGAACATTGATTTGCGTGTAGCTAGTGTTGTCCATATTTTGACTACCAATGCCAAGAGTACCCTCGCACCCATGATCGTATCAGATATATTCTGAGCTCTCACAACCTGTAAGGCCGGAGTAGAGTTTTTTGAGGGGTGCAATCTGTTATTGCAAATGTGGATGATCGAACATCTTTCTCACCGTCCTCGATACATGAACTACGGGTCTACAGAAAAAAGCTGGATCGAGGAGTTTGGTACATGAGTAACCGGATTTGAAATACCAGAAGGGGTCAAATATTGGATATCCCACCTTCGTTCTATAACTACGGATCAGATAGAGTGTACACTAGGTTGGCTTTCCGTTGATGAGATTGTATACATGCCCGCCACCGGTCCCTACTTCCTATTAATGGGTCTCTGAAACATCCAACTCTATGCCCCATACCGGATTTTGAGACAACTTGGAAGATTCCAGATAGTTCCCAAATACGAAGATCTTAGTATTCATGTAGTTGAAATCTGTTCCGAAGCTCAATTTCTTAAAGAAGCGGTTCGATGAATTTGGAGCGAATGCCAGTATTTGGGGGCAAACACCCGAGTACGTGATTTATCCAGGGGCGAGATTTCGCCTGGTTATCTTGATTGGTATGGGAAGAGAGTCGCGGTAAATGATGAATCTAAAAGGCCAACCAAAAGGCCCTACATCCAAGAGTTTGTTGACACATCGCAAGAAAAATAGGCTTGGTTAACCAAAAAGAATGACTATAGGGCTGCCATAAGCAAACTAGAAGGGCAAATCAGAAACATTAAGGTTGATAGTGGTTTGCAGGCCGCTGTGGATGAAGAAGAATAAAAAAGGTTGGCCCAACAAAGTGAAGCCCTCCTAGCTCAGATTTAGAGGATGAAAATAGCTGCTGAAAACCCGGGAAGAAGCAAAACAGATGAAAAACTCATAAACAATCTTAGACGAAAAGTGTGTGATTATGGGGCTAACTTGGAAAAGGCCAAAGATGAATTGGCAAAAGCTCAAGCAAAGAATGCATAAGAACAGACGAGGTTTGCTCAGTAGCTAAGGGAAAGGTATGATAGATGAGTCACAATTTTAAAGAGGAAGCTGACTACTCTCGAAAATAAAATGGCCCAGCAAACAAAGAATTTCAAAGCGGAAAGAGAGCATTGCTATACGTTGATGTCCCGACTGGAAGAAGATATGCATCAACTGCAAGAGCAAAAGCATATGGCCACATAGGTTTTGGAGGCTCAGTCTCAGCAAATTGGATGCCTACTCCATGAGAAGTGTGTCACTAGAGCAAAGATTAAAAAAATTGCTAATTATGTTGTAATGAAGTGCCATAAATGCGAGGATATGACCTGGTCCATGTTCTTCGCTAATGTGATGACTTTTGTCCGTCAAGTGATGGACGACCTAGACCGTCTCCAAGAATATATTGCACGCAGGCGCGTGTCGAGACCGACTGATGTCCCGCGGGCCCCTGGAGTAGTAATACAGGCTCTTATGTATTCCTGATTTTCTTTATGAGTTTGTATTTCACTTCTTCGAGTCTGTTAGTCTTCTCCAAGTTTGTTTTTGTTTTTTAGTTCTTAATTCTGTATGTCCGAGTCTTTGTAATAGAAAAAACCAAAAAGTTTTTATTTAATGAAATATTGAAAACCCAAAAATTTTCTTTCTTTTATTTCACATTTAGCCCCTGAACTACTAATAATCTGATTCATACGGTGTCTCGATACGTAGACAATCCCCATCGGATCCGATCATAGCAATAGACAACCTGAGTAGTAAACCAAAAAAAAGAGAAAGAAAAAGAAAATCGAATAAAAAGAAAGAAAGAGTGAAGAAAACAAAAGAGCACAAAGAAAGAAAGGATTCAGGATTTGAATGTTGATAGCACAGCCGGGATGAAACACACAGCCGTTGCGAGAATATCTATCGAATCCGCTAGTGTTGGTCCCACCCAAGCCTGAGAGACCTTTGTTCCTGTACCTTAAAGTCCTGGAAAATTCTTTCAGCTATGTCCTGGGGCAATATGATGTGACCAGGAAGAGAGAGCAAGCCATATACTATTTGAGCAAGAAGTTCACTAGTTATGAAGTCAAGTACACTTTGTTGGAAAGAACTTGTTGTGCCCTAACTTGGGTTGCTCAGAAGCTTATGCATTACTTGTTGGCCTATACCACATATCTCATAACCATATTGGACCCCCTAAAGTACGTATTCCAAAAACCGATGCCCACAGGAAGGCTAGCAAAATGGCAAATCATGCTCACTGAGTTTGTCATTGTCTATGTCACCCGCACGACGATGAAAGCTCAAGCCTTGGCGGATCACCTAGCTAAGAATCCTGTTGATGATGAATATCAACCCTTGAGTACTTACTTTTTGGATGAGGAAGTAGATTCAGTTGAGGTAATTCCAAAAGACACCAATGCTTGGAAAATGTTCTTTGACGGAGCTATAAATGCAAAAGGTGTTGGGATTGGTGTAATTTTGATTTCGCCCACTGGTCAGCACTATCCGGCCACAGCCCGGCTTCGGTTCTTTTGTGCAAACAACACTACCAAATATGAAGCTTGCATTATGGGCATGAACATGGCAATTGATCTGGATGTGAAGAATTGTTGATCATGGGAGATTTCGACTTAATTATTCGACAAGCTCAAGGTGAATGGAAAACTCGAAATATCAAGCTTATCTCATACATGAAACATGTAGAAGATCTTAGCAAACGGTTCAAGTTCGTCGAATTCAGGTATATTCCCCGGTTCCACAATGAGTTAGTTGATGCACTAGCTATGTTGCCTCAATGCTGCCATATTTGGGCAGTGTCCACATTGACCTACTGGAAATCCAAATTCGAGAAAGATATGGTTATTGCAATGCAGTTGAAATAGAACCAGATATTCAGCCATGGTATCATGATATCAAAAGATTCTTGAAAATAAAGGAATATCCCGAGTAAGCCAGTGGAGACCAAAAGAGAACCACTAGAAGGCTCGCCAACAGTTTCTTCTTTAGCGAAGAGGTCTTGTAAAAAAGAACTCCAAATTTGAATCTTTTAAGGTGCGTAGATGCCCAAGAGGCTGGAAAAATCATGAACGAAGTGTATTCGGGAGTATGTGGCCCCATATGAATGGATACGTCCTTGCCAAGAAAATCCTTCGGGCAGGTTATTACTAGATGACCATGGAAAAGGATTGCTTCAGTTTTGTCCGAAAGTGCCATCAGTGTCAGGTACGCGGTGACCTGATTTATGCACCGCCTTCAGATTTGCATCTTATTTCAGTGCCTTGGCCATTCGTTGCTTGGGGTATGGATGTCATTGGGCCGATCGAGCTGAAAGCTTCAAATGGGCACAGATTAATTTTAGTTGCCATTGATTATTTCACAAAGTGGGTTAAAGCAGTCACTTTCAAAGCCGTCACCAAGAAAGCGGTGGTGGACTTCATGCATTCCAACATAATTTGTCGTTTTGGTATTCCTAAGACTATCATTACTGAAACTGCTGCAAACCTAAACAGCCATTTGATGAGGTAGGTATGCGAACAATTTAAGATCACACATCGGAATTCTACTCTTTATCGGCCCAAAGCTAATGGTGCTGCTGAAGCGGCAAACAAGAATATCAAGAAGATCCTCAGAAAAATGATTCAAAGTTCTAGACAATGGCATGAAAAGTTACTTTTTGCATTATTGGGATACCGCACAACCGTTCACACATCTGTTGAGGCAGCACCCTATTTATTGGTTTATGGCATTGAAGCCGTAATACCTGCAGAAGTTGAGATTCCCTCTCTTCAAATCATTGTTGAAGCTGAGATTGAGGACAATGAATGGGTCAAGATGCGTTTAGAACAATTAACCTTGATTGATGAAAAGTGGATGGCCACAGTCTACCACGGGCAGTTGTATCAATAAAGAATGGCCGGTGCCTATAACAAGAAAGTGCGGCCTAGAAACTTTGAAGTGGGGCAACTCATTCTAAGACGTATTCACCCGCATCATGAGGAAGAAAAAGGAAAGTTTGCTCCAAATTGGAAAGGTCCGTACATTATAAGAAAACTATTGTCGAAAAGGGCATTGTACTTGGGAGACATTGAAGGAAATGACCCTAAAACAACTGTCAATGCAGATGCGGTCAAAAGGTATTATGTTTAACCCCTTTTGTAGTATTAATATTTCTCTTATTGGGGTGACGAAGGATTTCATTCTTGCTACCCAAACACTATCAACCATTTGCAAACCCTTTGAGCCGGTTACTTTTCTTTGATTACTCTCTTTGAAACCTAAAAGTGCTATTGAACAAAAAACAAAAGAAATCAAAAAAAAAAAAAGTTCCTTGAACTACGTTAGACTTGATTCCGAAAGGATACGTAGGCAGCCTCTTTTAGTCACACCAAAATAAAATCCACAATTCCTTATGTTGAAACTGGACAGAAGTTACAATGATACGACGATGGTTTTGCCTGAAAGGTTCCAAAGTTGTAATTCAATTCAAATTCTTTTTACCCTAAATCCTATTCAAGTCCTTCCGATCAATCGGTAAAGATGTTCCAAATTGGAGGATATGATTACGTAAATGAGAGAAATAAAATGAGAGTCTTATTGTTGAAAACCCTTACGGGCACAATAGGGCGATGGTAAGCGGAGAAATTGGAAACGAGAGAGTCTTATTAGTGAAAACTTGCAAAGAGCACTATAAGGCAAAAGTGAGAAGAGAAATAAGAGAGGTTAGTTGGTAAAAACCTGCAAAGGTCGCCACTGATCGAAAAGGGAATCCTCACAGTCATCGGTATCGTCAGAGTCCTGGCAAGGTTTCTCAATTTTGAGGTATGAGTTATGATGAGTTTACGAGAGTTGGACGGTGTAAACAGATCATGTATCCAGTCTAAGAGGCATTTCATGTTCATTGAAGTCCTCATGTACTCCAGATAAGTCCTTTTTTCTTTTCCCCGAAAGGGACACCTCTCATTTAAATTCATTACACTTTCCATTTGTTTATTTTTCTTTGAGTCCCTTTTAGTTTAATTCTGTTTCGACATTATAACAAAGAAAGGACGACAAGATTGATTTATAGGGTTTTATCTGATACAAGCCAATATTCAAGAAAGCACCTAGCCTCGGCAGATGCATCGAGTCGACTTTGACTGGACATGATGACCGATGCTTTGAAATCAAAAACTCCTGAAAAGAAAGAAAACCAAAGTGAAAGGCCTACAAAGGTGTTTGAAAAATATGATTTTATATAGTTATTAAAATTACTACTTTCAAATATGTTTTAAATTATACAAATAATATGAGAAAGTTTATGATTTTTTCTTTATTATAAAGATAGAAATTATTTTCTCACAAGAAAAGAAGGTTATCTTTTTACCAATTTAAGAATTAAGCGTACGGGAATTTTTACTCGTTATATGAGATTAGAAAAAATTAGAAGTTGAGAAAATACGTGCATTATTTTTACATGGACATTTTAATGAAATAACAGTGTATGTATTTATTTTATATGGTACCACATGACCATGATAGTAAGTTATATAAAGTGTGTTAAAAATGAGTTACAGAGTGGTCCGCTCGGGCCAGCACGTCACCGGGTGCCAGCCACGCCTCCCCAGGTTTGGGGTGTGATAAAGTGGTATCAGAGCGGGTCGTGTCCTAGGGAGTCTACAAAGCCATGCCTAGTAGAGTCTCACTTATGGGTGTGTTGCGCTCTACATTTATAATTGAGAGGCTATAGGGCATTTAGGAGATGTTACCGTTCTTTTTTTTTTTCAAATCGTGCCATAGAGCTGGGTCGTACGAGTCAGTATGAAGCTTTCGCTAGATTTTGTATGCACCAGAAGTGCAAGTATCACACTAGAGCTTTAAGGCGTAATGTGGAAGGGAGGTTATGAAAGAAGCAGAAGATACGATGCGAGATTGAAAAATAAGTAAGGTAAAGGTGAAAAAGATACGAGATACTCAAGTACAAAAGGTTGTGAGTAGTAGAGACTTTAGATATAGTTTGGCTTTTAGTTTAATTTACAGAGGAGACCCTAACAAAAGTTTTGTAAATCTCTAAGAATTAACATTCGAGGACGAATGTTCCAAAGGGCGGAAGGATGTTACGCCCCGTAAGTTTAACAACCTTGATACCTAATATATATATATATATATATATATATATATATATATATATATATATATTTAATATGGTATTTTGAGTAGAAAATTTTTGTACAAAAAAATGGATTGAAAAATATGATTTCATATAGTTATTAATATTACTACTTTCGAATATGTTTTAAATTATACAAATAATATGAGAAAGTTTATGAGTTTTTCTTTATTGTAAAGATAGAAATTATTTTCTCACAAGAAAGAAGGTTATTTTTTTTTACCAATTTAAGAATTAAGCGTAAGAGAATTTTTATTCTTTATATAAGATTAGGAAAAATTAAAGTTGAGAAAATACGTGCATTATTTTTACATGGATGTTTTAATAAAATAATAGTGTATGTATTTATTTTATATGGTACCACATGACCATGATAGTAAGTTATATAAAGTATGTTAAAAGTGAGTTACAGAGTGGTTCGCTCGGGCCAGCACGACACCGGGTGCCAGTCACGCCTCCCCAGGTTTGGGGTGTGACAAAAGGCAAAATAAATTCAAAAAAGGATGAGTCCCAAGCAACCAACCGTCATGAAAAAGTCTGGAAAAGCCAGATGTTATCCAGGGTCAAAAATGCAATCGGTATTTAGGAAACAACTAATTGCAGATGAAAGGGGCCGAGATTAAGTGGTTGAAATAATCAAGGCCACAAAACCAACCACCGTTTCAAACTAACCATTGTTCTTTGTTTAAGAAACAGGAAACATGTGTAATTCAAAGGAACCTTGCAAGAAGCAAGTGCAATAAAAGAAACTGCGCAGAGACTAAAATGGCTCTGCAGCAATAATGAATCCAAACAGAAAGTATACTCCAAATTCTCTCCCACATTTTACTCACTCGTTTTAAATAAAAATGATGAATGAAAAAAAAAGAAAAAAGAAAAATGAAATGAAATAAAAAGAAAGAAAAGAAGAAAAGTTCAAATCATGGTAGTATAGGGTCTCCAATCCCTAGCAGCATTTTTTCCAACATAGGGTCCTAACTCCCTAGTTGATGCCAGAATAACCTGATGATTTTCCGACATAGGGTCCCACTCCCTAGTTGATGCCAGCATAACCTGATGATTTTTCTAACATAGGGTCCCACTCCCTAGTTAATGCTAGCATAACCTGATTACTTTTCCAATATAAGGTCCCACTCCCTAGTTGATGCCGATATGACCCGATAACTTTTCCAACATAGGGTCCCACTCCCTAGTTGATGCCAGCATAACCTGATGATTTTCCGACATAGGGTTCCACTCCCTAGTTGATGCAGGCATAACCGAATGAGTTTTCCAACATAGGGTCTCACTCTCTAGTTGATGCTAGCATAAACTGATGACTTGTCCAACATAGGGTTCCACTCCCTAGTTGATTGTCACGACACTAGTTCGCCCTCCGTGAACTGTCGTGACGGTACCTAGTTTCTACGACTAGGTAAGCCTAACAAATGCAGAAAATAAACAATTTGTAGAAGAAATAATTAAAACCAAGATAACCGAATTAAACAGTATTTAAGATGCCGCTTGGAATATACAATAAAACTTTTGAATTTAACAACATTTCCCAAAACCCGGAATCTCGTGAAACCACAAGCCTTTGAATGTCTACAAGTTTCTAACTCCAGAATGTCTAAAAAAAGTACAGTAGGGTTAATACTTAAAGAGAGAATAGAAAGGGACTCCTCGGTCTACGGATGCGAAAGATATACCTCAAAGTCTCTGGAAAAAATTCGCCCTGCCTCAAGGGTGATAGGACTAAGTCAAAGTACCTGGATCTACACATGAAAGACATGCGCAGAAAGGGCATGAGTACACCACAACGGTACTCAGTAAATGCCAAGCCTAACCTCAGTCGGGTAGTGACGAGGAAGGTCAGGGCCCTACTAAGGTTAAATAAAATATAAGGTTTAACAGTATAGAACAAAACAGTATAACTAAGTACAACAATCAAAGTAACACATGATAGAAAGAACAACAATAACTACTATAGAGGCAAAGTAAACACAGAAAGAAATACAGCTCAACACAAAGATAACAACCGAGGATTTTTCAGAATACAATCCTGTAGTCCCAAATATAAATATCCAGTGGATCTCCCGGATATCGTCCCGTAGTCCAACTCATAATGCGAGGGGATCTCCCGGAATATCGATCTGTAGTCCCAAATGTAAATACTCAGTACAGGGAAAATCTACCGGGTGCTGTCCCATAGTTCCAATGTTAATGTGCAGGGGGATCTCCCGGAATACCGTTCTGTAGTCCCAAAGTAAACATACAGGGGGATCTCCCGGGATACCATCCCGTAGTCCCAAAATAAACACACAGCAACAACAAGAAGAATACACAGTTCAATTTAAGTTCCATACCAAGGTAAAACAGGTATTTCTAACCAACATTTTGCACGTAATCCAAATAAGGTAGTTTGAGCAAGTAAGGCAATTAAGTCAATTAGGCATATTTTCCTAAGCTAACAATATGCTTAAATTGCAAGCGGTACAAACAGAAAAAGAAACATAATCGTAATTACTTAATGAAAATCGAATTTTCAACAATTAACACAAGTACGCACTCGTCACCTCACATACCAATAATACTGAATTCTAAGGGGAGTTCCCCCACACAAGGTTAGACAAGCCACTTACCTCGAACCAGCTCAAATTCAACCCGAAACCACATTCTTGCCATGAGTACTCGACTCCAAATGGTCCAAATCTATTTAATTCAATTGCATAATGTAAATAACACTTCAAGTAACTGATTCTATAAATAAATTCTAAGCTAATACGCGAAATTAGGTAAAATGACAAAAATGCCCTCCGGGCCCATGTCTTGCAATCGGGTAAAATTTAAAATTTTAGAATTCTCATACTTTCATGAGTTCAGTTATACTAAAATTACCAAAATTGGACCTCAAATGGTCCCTCAAATCATCATTCAAAGCTCTCTAATTAACCAAGTCCTAACCCCCAATTTACCACTGATTTTCCATAAATTTTCATGCTTACAATGATACAAATCACCTCAAAAACGAGTTTAAGGACCAAAGACCTTAACCCAATGAATTTCTCTGAAAATCTCCCTTGAAAATGCTCCCCAAAACTTCTTCCCGTTTGAAAAGAGGTGAAAAATAACTCAAATTCGCGAAGGCAACTATTTATATGTTCTGCCTAGCGAATTCGCTTATGCGGTCATGGGACCGCACTTGTGGTCCCGCTTTTGCAAAACAAAAGTCGCATCTGCGACAATTCACTAAACTCAGATTTCGCACCTGCGGTTACCCATACGCAGATGTGGTACCACTTCTGCGGTGAAGCTCCCACTTCTGCGGCTCCTACTGGCTCTCGTCCTCTCCGCTTCTGCGATTCTAGCGCCGCTTCTACGGCTCCACACCGGCGGGACCCAACCACAGATGCGGTTATTACAGAAATTAGCAGCTTCAGCTGTAACTCCAAATTCCAAATCCTTCCGCCAACCATCCGAAATCACCTAGAGGCCCTCGGGACCTCAACCAAAAGCACAAACAAGTCTAATACCACTCTCCAAACTTATACCAATCCTTAAAATGCATAAAACAACATCGAAACATCGAATTAACCACGGATTCATGCCAAAGAACTCCAAAACTCTCAATTTACGCTTTCGATCAAAAAGTCTATCAAACCTCGTCCGAATGACCTGAAATTTTGCACACACGTCACATTTAACACTACGGAGCTACTCCAACTTCCAGAATCCCATTCCGACACTTAGATCAAAATCTCACTATCGAACGGGAAACTTTAAAAATTCAACTTTCGGTAGTTTAAGCCTAAATTAGCTACGGACCTCCAAAACACAATCTGATCATGTCCCTAAGCCAAAAATCACTCAACGGATCTAACGAAACCAACAAAATTCCATTCCGAGGCCGTCTTCACACTGCTCTGATTACGGTCCAATTTCTAGAACTTATACTCTCATTTAGGGACTAAGTGTCCCAAAACACTTCGCAACTCAAAACCAAATATCCCGACGAATCGAAATAGCAGAAACAAACACGGAAAAAATAGTTAATAAGGGATCGGGGCATAATTTCTTAAAATAACCGGTCGGGTCATTACATCCCCCCGCACTTAAACATTCGTTCATCCTCGAATGAGCATAGAGACATACCTGAAGTAGTGAAAAGATGAGGGTAACAGTTGCTCATATCCTGCTCAGTCTCCCAGGTCGCCTCCTCAACCGACTGACCCTACCACTGAACCTTCACTGATGCAATGTTCTTTGATCTCAGCTTTCAATCCAGTCTGTCCAATATTGCCACTAGCTCCTCAACATAAGATAGATCCTTGTCCAACTGAACTGAACTGAAATCCAGCATGTGCGACGGATCACCGTGATACCTCCAGAGCATCGAAACATGAAATACCAGATGAACCCCTACCAAGCTGGGAGGTAAGGCGAGCTCATAAGCAACCTCCCTAACATGCCTCAATATCTCAAAAGGGCCAATAAACCCAGGACTCAACTTCCCTTTCTTCCCAAATCTCATAATGCACTTCATGGGCGAAACCCGAAGTAGAACCCGCTATCCAACTATATAGGAAACATCACGAATCTTTCGGTTCGTGTAACTCTTCTTTCTGGACTGGGATGTGTGGAGTCTATCCTAATCACCTTAACCTTCTCCAAAGCATCCTTAACCAAGTCGGTTCCCAATAATCTTGCCTCATCCGGCTCAAACCAACCTACCGGGGATCTATACTGCCTACCATATAAAACCTCATATGGTGCCATCTGAATGCTGGACTGATAGCTGTTGTTGTAGGCAAACTCCGCCAATGGCAAGAACTAATCCCAAGACCCTCCAAACTCAATCACACACGCACGAAACATATCCTCAAGAATATAAATAGTGCGCGGTCTGTCCGTCTGAGGGTGAAATGTTGTACTCAACTCCACCCGAGTACCCAACCCATGTAGTACGTCCCTCCAGAACTATGATGTGAACTGAGTACCTCTTTCTGAAATGATGGAAACTGAATACCATACAGATGAACAATCTCCCAGATATAAATCTCCGCTAGACACTCCGAAAAATAGGTAGTATACACAAGAATGAAATGCGTGGACTTGGTCAGCCGATCCACAATCACCCAAATGGCATCGAGCTTCCTCAAAGTTCGCTGGAGCCCAACTACAAAGTCCATGGTGATCCGCTCCCACTTCCACTCCGGAATCTCTATCTGCTGAAGCAACCTACCCGGTCTCTGGTGCTCATACTTCACTTGCTGACAATTGAGGCACCGAGCTACAAACCCAACTATGTCTTTCTTCATCCGCCTCCACCAATAGTGCTATCTCAAATCCTGATACATCTTCGCGGCACTCGGATGAATGGAATACCGCGAGCTATGGGCCTCATGTAAAATCAACTCCCGAAGCCCATCTACATTGGGTACACATACACGACCTTACATCCTTAATACCCTATCATCACCAATAGTTACATCTCTGGCATCACCGTGCTGAACTTTATCCTTAAGGACAAGCAAATGAGGGTCATAAAACTGACGCTTCCTGATACGATCAAATAAGGAAGACCAAGAAACCACGCAAGATAGAACCCGACTAGGCTCCGAAAGATCCAATCTCACAAACTGGCTGGCTAAGGCCTGAACATCTATCGCCACGGGCCTCTCCGCTGTTGGTAAATAATCCAAGCTCCCCAAACTCTCTTCCTGATGACTCAAAGCATCAGCCACCATATTGGTCTTGCTTGGGTGATACAAAATAGTGATATCATAGTCCTTCAGCAACTCTAACCACCTCCTCTGGCGCAAATTAAGGTCCTTTTGCTTGAACATATGCTGCAAGCTCCAATGGTCAGTATAAATCTCACAAGGAACACCGTACAAATAATGGCGCCAGAACTTCAAGGCGTGAACAATAGCAGCTAACTCAAGGTCGTGGATAGGATAATTCTTCTCATAAACCTTCAACTGTCTGGATGCGTAGGCAATCATCCTACCATCCTGCATCAATACTACTCCAAGGCCAATCCTCGAGGCATCACAATAGACAGTGTAAGACCCCGAACCTGTAGACAATATCTGGGTTGTGATCAAAGCTATCTTGAGCTTCTGAAAAACTCACCTCACACTCTTCTGTCCACTAGAATGGAGCGCCCTTCTGGGTTAGCCTGGTCATAGGGGCTGCAATCGATGAAAACCCTTTCACAAAACGATAGTAGTAACTCACCAAGCCAAGAAAACTACGGATTTCTATTGCTGAGGATGATCTGGGCCAACTATGCACTGCCTCTACTTTCTTCGGATATACCTAAATACCCTCACTCGACACCACGTGGCCTAAGAATGCCACAGAATCCAACCAAAACTCATATTTTGAGAACTTAGCATATAATTTCTTTTCCCTCAAGGTCTGAATCACTGTCCTCAGGTGCTGCTCATGATCTTCTCGACTCCGAGAGTATACGAGAACATCATCAATAAAGACAATGACGAATAAGTCAAGATATGGCCGGAACACACTGTGCATCAAATGCATGAAGGCTGGTGGGGCATTTGTCAGCCCAAATGACATAACAAGGAACTCGTAATGACCATACCGAGTCCTAAAAACTGTCTTCAGGATATCCGGCTCCCGATTCTTCAACTGATGGTACCCAGAACGCAATTCAATCTTAGAAAACACTCGTTCACCCTGTAACTGGTCAAACAGATCATCAATACGAGGCAAAGGATAGCGGTTCTTCACTGTAACTTTGTTCCATAATCAATGCGCATACGCATAGAACCATCCTTTTTCTTCACAAACAAGACAGGAGCACCCCAAGGTGATACACTAGGCCGAATAAAACCCTTATCAAGCAATTCTTGTAACTGATTCTTCAACTCAAGAGGGGCCATAGATACGGAAGAATAGAAATAGGCTGAGTGCCCAGCAACAGACTAATGCCAAAATCAATATCTTTATTGGGTGGAATGCCCGGAAGGTCAACTAGAAACACATCAGGAAAATCCTATACTACTGGGACTGAATCAACTATATGGGTATCAATATTGACATCTCTAACATAAGCTAGATATGCATCACACCCCTTCTCAACCATACGCTGAGCCTTAAGGAATGAAATAACTCTACTGGAAGTATGATCTAAGGTACCCCTCCACTCTACTCTTGGAGCACCTGCCATAGCCAGCGTCACGATTTTGGCATGACAATCAAAAATAGCATAATGGGGCGATAACCAGTCCATGCCCAAGATAATACTGAAATCTACCATGCTGAGCAATAACAAATCGGCTCTGGTCTCAAAACCATTAAGAGCAATCAAACATGACCGATAAACGCGATCCACAACAAGAAAATCTCCCACAGGAGTAGAAATATAAATAGGGGTACTCAAAGAATCCCGAAGTACACACAAATACGGGGCAAAATAAGAAGACACATAAAAATAGGTGGAGCCTGGATCGAATAAAACCGATGCATCTTTATGACAAACCATAACAATACCTATGATGACAGAATTGGAGGCAACAACCTCAATATGAGCAGGAAGAGCATAATATCTGGTCTGGCTTCCCGCTCTAGGGTGACCTCTACCTCCCCGACCTCCACCTCTAGCTGGCTGAGTAGGTGGGGTAGCAATTGGAGCTGTAACCATAGCTTGAGAACTCTGTGGGGCACGCTGTGGCTGAGAAGTTTGTAGAGGTGCACCCCTCCTAAGTTTGGGGATCCTTTACCATATGGTGTGTGTCGCCACACTCAAAATAAGCTTTGGGAGGACGTGGCGGCTGTGAGTAGCTCGGTCCAGGTCTGCTAGACTGACCACTGAAAGCACCTCACATAGGAGGCACACTAGATACTGGAGGTGCATAATAAGGTTCCTAAGGCCAAGAAGGAGCTGGAATACCACTGGCTACTGGAAGAGCTGAATGAATGGGGTGACTCATATGACCCTTACCATTACAAACTGTAGCTGGCGCATAAGCACCAGAATAATGGCCCCACTCTCGAGACCTCTTAGCCTCCCTCTCCTATCTCTCCCTAGCATGCATACCCTCAGTATTCCTAGCAATGCTCACCACCTGCTGATAAGAAATATCCATCTCTAACTCACGAGCCATGCTAGACCTGATACTGGGAATAAGCCCCTTAATAAATCGGCAAACCATCTCGCGAACAATAGAAATCAAGGCTGGGTCATGTCTAGACAAGCTAGTGTAACGGACAACATACTCCGAGACAGTCATAGTACCCTGGCGCAAATGCTCAAACTCTTTGCGCCATACGTCCTTAAGGCTCTGAGGAACAAACTCTCTCAGGAACATATCTGAAAACTGAGTCCAAGTCAATGAAGCTGCCTTATCTGGACTGTCTAACTCATAGGTACGCCACCACTCATAGGCGGTTCCTCGAAGCTGGAAGGCAGTGAAAGAAACCCCACTCAATCCTAATATACCCATAGTGAGGAGGATACGGTGACACTCCTCTAGAAATCCCAAGGCATCATCTGATGCTAACCCACTGAATATAGGAGGATCATACTTCTTGAACCTCTCAAGCCTCCGCTGCTCATCCTCTGAAGCCGCTGCCCTGTCCTTAGGCTGACCTGGGACTGCAGGCGGTATAGGAATAATCTTTGGGACCTGATCAACATGCACTCGCTGCTCAGGAGTGCGGGAAGCAGGAGTCTGTTCTCCTCCCTCGGCTTGAGATGTGGCTGCAGCAAGGGGAAGCAACCCTGCCAGATCCAAAGTGGTGTACATGCTCATGAACTGTGCAAGAGTCTCCTGAAAAGCTGGAGTAGTAGTAGCAGTAAGCATATCAGGTGATTGGACTCCGGCTAGAACTGCTGGTGGTACCTCGATGGCAACTCGTGCGGGTGCTCTGGCTGCACCACGTGTGCGTCCTAGGCCTCTACCCCGGCCCCAGCCTCTGACAGCTGTAGTAGGGGGCGTAGGTGCCTGATCATCTCGGGTAGCATGTGTCCTCACCATCTGGAAAATAAGTATAGACGTCTCTGTACTGATTCGCGAGACTCTAATAAACCGGCCTGCGATTCATGACTCCTATGAACATAGAGCTCTGATACCAACTTGTCACGACCCCAGTTCATCCTTCGTGAACTATCATGACAGCACCTAGTTTCTACGACTAGGTAAGCCTAACAAATGCGAAAAATAAACAATTTGCGGAAGAAAAAATTAAAACCAAGATAACCGAATGAAACAATATTTAAGATGTCGCTCGACATATACAATACAACTTTTGAAGCTAACAACATTTCCCAAAACCTGGAATCTCATGAAACCACAAGCCTTTGAATGTCTACAAGTTTCTAACTCCAGAATGTCTAACAAAATAGGTACAGAAGGGCTAATACTTAAAAAGAGAATAGAAAGGGACTCCTCGGTCTACGGACATGACAGATATACCTCGAGGTCTCTGGGAAAAAGTCACCTCGCCTCAAGGGTGATAGGACTGAGTTGAAGTACCTGGATCTGCACATGAAAGACATGCGCAGAAAGGGCATGAGTACACCACAACGATACTCAATATGTGCCAAGCCTAACCTCGATCAGGTAGTGACGAGGAAGGTCAAGGCCCTACTGAGGTTAAATAAAATATAAGGTTTAGCAGTACAGAACAAAATAGTATAACTAAGTACAACAGTCAAAGTAACACAAGATAGAAAGAACAACAACAACTACTACAAACGCAAAGTAAACACGGAAATAAATACAACTCAACACAAAGATAACAACCGGGGATCTCCTAGGATATCGTCCTCTAGTCCCAAATATAAATATCCAGTGGATTTCCCAGGATACCGTCCCATAGTCCAACTCATAATGCGATTGTATCTCTTAAAATACCGATCCGTAGTCCCAAATATAAATACTCAGTACAAGGAAAATCTACCGGGTGCAGTACCGTACTTCCAATGTAAATGTGCAGGGGGGATCTCCCGGAATACCGTTCCGTAGTCCCAAAGTAAACATATAGGGGGATCTCCCGGAATACCGTTTCGTAGTCCCAAAGTAAACATATAGGGGGATCTCCCGAGATACCGTCCCGTAGTCCAAAAATAAACACACAACAACAACAAGAAGAATACACAGTTTAATTCAAGTTCCATACCAAGCTAAAACATGTATTTCTAACCTAGCATGTTGTACATAATCCAAATAAGGAAGTTTGAGCAAGTAAGACAATTAAGTCAATTAGGCATGTTTTCCTAAGCTAACAACAGGCTTAAATTGCAAGTAGTATAAAGAGGAAAAGAAAAATAATCGTAATTACTTAATGAAAATCGGATTTTCAACAATTAGCACAAGTACGCACTCATCACCTCACGTACCAATAATACTGAATTCTAAGGGGAGTTCCCCCACACAAGGTTAGGTCAGTCATTTACCTCGAACCGGCTCAAAGTCAACCCGAAACCACGTTCTTGCCACAAGTACTCAACTCCAAATGGCCCAAATCTATTCAATTCAATTGTATAATGTAAATAACACTTCAAGTAACTGATTCTACAAATAAATTCTAAGCTAATATGTGAAATTAGGTAAAATGACCAAAACGCCCTTCGGGCACATGTCTTGAAATCGGGTAAAATTTACATTTTCAGAATTCTCATACTCTCACGAGTTCAGGCATACTAAAAGTACCAAAATCGGACCTCAAATGGTCCCTCAAATCATCACTCAAAGCTCTCTAATTAACCAAGCACTAACCCTTAATTTACCACTGATTTCCTTACATTTTCAAGCTTACAATGATAAAAATCACCTCAATAACGAGTTTAAGGACCAAAGACCTTACCCCAATGAATTATTCAGAAAATCTCCCTTGAAAATGCTCCCAAAGCTTCTTCCCGTTTGAAAAGAGGTGAAAAATAACTCAAATTCGCGAAGGCAACTATTTATATGTTCTGCCCAGCGAATCTGCTTCTGCGGTCATGGGATCGCACCTATGGTCCCGCTTTTGTGAAATAAAAGTCGCATCTGCCACAATTCACTATACTCAGATTTTGTACCTACGGTTACCCATGCGCAGATGCAGTACCACTTCTGCGGCTCCTGCTGGCTCTCCCCTTCTCCACTTTTGTGATTATAACACCGCTTCTGCGGCTCCGCACCTGTGGGACCCAACTGCAGGTGCAATTATGATAGAAATCAGTGGCTTCAACTACAACTCCAAATTCCAAATCCTTCTACCAACCATCCGAAATCACCCCGAGACCCTCGGGACCTCAACCAAAAGCACAAACAAGTCTAATACCACTGTCCAAACTTATACCAATCCTTAAAACACCTAAAACAATATCGAAACATCGAATCAACCACGTATTCAAGCCTAAGAACTCCAAAACTCTCAATTTACGCTTTCGATCAAAAAATCTGTCAAACCTCATCTGAATGATCTAAAATTTTGCACACACGTCACATTCAACACTAAGGAGCTACTCCAACTTTCGGAATCCCATTTCGACCCTTAGATCAAACTCTCACTATCGAACAGGAAACTTCAAAAATTCAACTTTCGGTATTTTAAGCCTAAATTAGCTTCGGACCTCCAAAACACAATCCGATCATGCCCCTAAGCCTGAAATCACTCAACGGAGCTCAGCGGAATTCCATTTCGAGGCCGTCTTCACATTGCTCCGACTAAGGTCCAATTTCTAGAACTTAAACTCTTATTTAGGGACTAAGTATCCCAAAACACTTTGAAACTCAAAACCAACATTCCGGCGAATCAAAATAGTAGAAATAAATACGGGGATAATAGTTAATATGGGATCGGGGCATAATTTCTTAAAATGACCGGCCGGGTCATTACATTGATGTCGGCATAACCCGGTGACTTTTCCAAAATAAGGTCCCACTCCCTACTTGGTACCAACATAACCTGATGACTTTCCCAACATAAGGTCTCACTCCTTAGTTGATGCTAGCATAACCTGATGATTTTCCGACATAGGGTTCCACTCCCTAGTTGATGCCGGCATAACCCAATGACTTTTCCAATATAGGGTCCCGCTACCTAGTTGATGTCAACATAACCTGATGACTTTTCCAACATAGGGTCTCACTCCCTAGTTGATGCTAGCATAACCTGATGACTTTTCCGCATAGGGTCCCACTCCCTAGTTAATGCTAGTATAACCTGATGACTTTTCTAGCATATGGTCCCACTCCCTAGTTAATGCTAGTATATCCTGATGACTTTTTGAGCATAGGGCCTCGCTCCCTAGTTGATTCCAGTATAACCTGATGATTTTCCGACATAGGGTTTCACTCCCTAGTTGATGCCGTCATAACCCGATGAGTTTTACAACATAGGGTTTCCAATCCCTAGTTGATTTTACTTTTTATACATAGGGTCTCTACTCTCTAATCTCCTTTTCCTCAGGGATACACAATCCTAACTTTTATTTCTTTCAATAATGAAGTAGTTATAAATGACTCACGAAATTTTTCTAGTGAAAACTGATGCAGAAAATTTTGTTCGTTTGTTTATTTTGGTGTCTGAGCAGGTTACACCTCGAGACACAGGGTTTGAGACGATCAGAAGAAGAAGTCTCAATCCAGAATAAAAGAAAAAGAAGAAAAAAAAAGAAGTGAACTCAAAGTGTAGAAGCGGAGAAAAGATATGGGCTGCTCAAGACACGATTGAAGTCATAAGATTTGCATGTCCCGCCTTGATCCGAGAAGTTGAAAAAGGAAGGGACCAGCACATGTAGCTAGCAAGCATCAAGATTCAGATCAGAGTCTGTATGAAGAACCAACCACGACTCTAGATCAAGCTTTAGAAGATTTGTAGATATAAGTCTTGTAACTCGTAGCTGATATGTTTAGTTAGTCTTTTCATTCTGATTTTGGTCTAATACGGAGCTCAGCAAGCAGCAACAGCAACAACAGCAGTGAAATTACAGCCTTTCGGTAGTCCTAGCTACCAAAACTTCTAGAACTACACTGACCCGATTCCTTTATAATCAGGGATATGTAGGCAACCTCCGAAGCAATGTTCGGTCAAACTTTTCAAATGCTTCTTAGGGAGTATCCAAACGGGCAAAAATCACTCGTAATTGCTCATTTTATCTTTGCCCGAAAACTCTTCATGTTTTCGAGCAAAGAGGGGCAGCTATGAGCACGTGATTTTTGCCCGACTAGAAATACTCCTACAAAATTTTTTTAAAAAATAGGTTTTATAAATTATTTTCAGTTTTAGAGAATTTTATAGGATTTTCTTAATTAATTTTTTGCATTTTTGGTACACATTTAATATTTTTAAAATCATAGAAAAATATTAAAAAATATCCAAATCATCATGACATAGCATTTTTAGGTTTTAGTTGCATTTAGAATTTAATTTCATAAATTAATTGCATTCATTAAATAAAAATTATAAAAATTACCATAGTCATGCCTACATTTTTAATTTTAATTAATTAGTGTTAAATTAGTGAAAATAAGTATGATAATTTTACAAAAATAGATTAATTTAGAATCCAAATAGGATTTCATTTAGTTTATTTAGGATTTATTAAAGTTTAAAAAGAAGAAGGAGAAGAAAAGAAAGAAGAATAAAAGGGAAAGGGATATCAAACCGGATTGGGCCAAATATAACGGCCAAATTGATTTTGAATTATCCAAGCCCTAACCAAACCCCACCCAACCAAATGACGTCGTTTGGTTTCAAGCCATCTCAGCTGTTCATCAAAAGTAATCGGATGGTTGGGAACTAACTTTCCCCCTATATAATTGTCTGAACGGACCTCCTAACCCCAAACCCCCTCCCCCTTATTCTCTTCTCTCTCTCAGATACCTAAACCTAGCCTCCCCCAAATTCCCTCAGAACCCTAGCCGCCTAGGATTCCTCCTTCGTCCAAAAATTGCCTGAAGGTGGCGGACCACTCCCAAATCTAACCAAATCACTACCCCACACTCCTCACCTCACACTCATCATCAATCCACCATTATGTGATGACCCAAGAGGTCATCTCTTATTTTTAACAGGAATTCTGTATTTCGAGGCTTTAAAAATCTCTTTTAGCATCACCTCAATTTGCGTGCGCAGTTCGGACGCATAGCCGGAAAGCCTAAATATGAAAATATGTGAAAAATAATAAATTTTAACTATAAAATGAATTAATTTTACCTCGGTCAATATTTTGGGTAAACGGACCCAGACCCGTGAGTTGATGGTCTCGGAGGGTCCGTAGGAAAATATTGGACTTGGGCATATGCCCGGAATCGAATTTCGAGGTCCAAACCCGAGAAATGAATTTATTAAAGAAAATTATTTTCTGAAATTGTTTAAAGAATTTGGAAATGAATTTTGATTAGGGCATGTTGTTATCGGGCCCGTATCTTTGGTTCTGGCACCCGGTACAGGTCTTATATGTGATTTAAGATAATTCTGTGAAGTTTGGTGAGAAACGAAATCCGTTAGACGCGATTCAGACCTTAAATGCAAATTTGATGTTTAAAGAAGTTTTGAGAAAATTTTATTGATCTTGAGGTTTAATTCGATGTTCATGATGTTATTTTGGTGATTTGAGTACACGAATAACTCCGTAGGATGTTTTTAAGGTTGTGTGTATATTTGGTTTGGAGCCCCGAGGGCTCGGATGAGTTTTGAATAGGCCACGGGGTGCATTTTGAACTTAGAAAAATTGCAGGATTTTTGTTGGTGTGATCAAGCCTGCAGGCTTCGCATTTGCGAAGCCTGGCTCGCAAATGCGATATCGCAAATGCGAGGGCTTGGTCGCAAATGCGAACCATCCCAGGCCTTCCTTATCTCGCAAATGCGAGTTGTGCTACACAATTTCGACCTCGCAAATGCGATGGTCCCTTTAGCAAATGCGAAAAATCCAGATTTCCTAAGGGTTCGCAAATACGAGCTTCCCTTCGCAATTTCCAAGCCAGCAGAGATCGGGGTTCGCAATTGCGAATCCCTGTTCGCAATTCCCACATCTGATACCTGCAACTTTTATACTTAGACGATTTTAAAACCATTTTTCATATCCTCTCAAAACATAAACACACTAGAGCAATTTTTCAAAGGCTTCTTCTTCTCCAAATCATTTGTAAGTCATTTTTAACTCATTTTCTTCAATCATTAACATCTTTTGATTTCAACTTACAATCAATGATTTTCATGGGGAAATTGGGTGTTTTGGGTAGAACCTAGGTTTTTCAAAAATTGAGGATTTAGACCTCGATTTGAGGTCCGATTTCAAAACAAATTATATATTTGGGTTTGTGGGCGAATGGGTAATAAGGTTTTGGTTCGAACCTCGGGTTTTGAACATGTGGGTCTGGGGGCGATTTTTGACTTTTTAGGCAAAACTTTGGAAAACTCATTTTCATGCATTCAAATTGATTCATTTAGCGTTTATTGATATAATTAAGTAACTTTTGACTAGATACGAGCGAATTGGTGGTGGAATCATGAGGTAAAGCTATAGTTGGGGCTTGAGTTGTGTTCGTGGCATCGAGGTAAGTGTTTGGTCTAACCTTAGCTTAAGGGATTAGAAGTTGTGTCCTATTTGCTATTTATTACTTGTTGAGTCCACGTATAGGCATGGTGACGAGTATCTATACGTTGGTGTCGAGCATGACCGTGAGTCTTATATTGTGATTTTCATGACTTCGTTGTGTTATTCATGTCTTGGTTAAGGTTTCTATTGTTGTGGAAAGTTTGTGGAAAGAATTGTGACTTATGAACATTGAGGAGCGTTGTCTCAAGTTGTATAACAAATTGTGAAAGTATAAGTGATAATTGAACCTCTAGAGCATTGGCTCGAGTTGTAAAGTGAATTGTGTATTAAAGGTGAGAAAGAGAAGAGATCATTATGTTGCCCCCTTGATGGGCTATTGTTGAGTTGTGGTTCCCTTGCATTGGTTATAGCTGAGGTAGTTAGATGTTGTAACAAGTTTGATTATAGCTGAGGTAGTTAGATGTTGTAACAAGTTTGGTTATAGTTATTTCTCCATTGCGAGGACATAATTACTTATGCTGCCGGATCCTTTGCCGGGATAGTGTAGACTATATTGATCCCTTGTCGGGACTCTTGTTATAATTGTAAATATTATATATGGATTAGATTGCACGCCATAACAATATTATATGTGGATCGGGTTGCACGCCGCAACAATGATGTATGTGGATCGGGTTGCATGCCACAACAATGATAAATGATATGGATCAGGTTGCACGCCGCAACAAAGATATATGTGGATCAGGTTGCACGCCGCAACAATGATAAATGATATGGATCGAGTTGCACGTCGCAACAGTGTTGTTATATATTGGGATCGGGTTGCGCACCGTAACAATTATTGATACAAGTGTGTTTAGCTTGGATATTAGTTTCTTTTGTTTTGATGTGAATTCTAAGCTGCCCTTAGACTGTTACTCTTGATTTACTGTTAATATTGGTATACGCCCGTTGCATGTATCCCCTCCCATCCTTACTTGTTCATTTTTATTTTATTTTCCGATGTACATTATATACTGCACCGATTTATTTGGTAGTCTGGTCCTAGCCTCGTCATTAATTCGCCAAGGTTAGGCTAGGTACTTACCAGCACATGGGGTCTATTGTGTTGATGCTACACTCTGCACTCTTTTGTTCAGACCCTAGTGTTGTAGACTTCAGACCGCAGTTGGATTGCTGATTCTTGTTCATCAGGCGACCCGAGGTAGCCCTGCAGGCGTCTGCAGGCCTTGGCGTCTCCTTCCATCTACTATTCTTGTTTCTTTCATGCATTTCTAGAGATAGTGTTGCATTTATTTATTTCAGACCTTTATTTGTAGTGTTCTTAGACCGTCTATAAAACTGTGACACCAGTTCTGGGTAGTCGAGATTCAAACAGTTTTTTGGATTCATATTTTGATAGCTTATTGCTTTTTCTTCCGCTTATGTTAAATTCCGCTGTTTAAATATTATTACTTCGAAATTGTTAATGAATATAAAATGGGTAAAAAGGTAAATTGTGCAAATAATTGTCTTGCCTAGCTCGTATTAGTAGGAGCCATCATGACTCCCGAGGGTGAGAAATTCGGGTCGTGACAAGTTGGTATCAGAGCTCTAGGTTACATGGGTCTCACAGTTCACAAAAACTCTTAGTAGAGGCTACAGAGTTAGGAAAAACTTCACATTCATTCTTTCCTATCGTGCGATTTTGTTCTCTCAGTGCTAAATTGAAACCCCCACTCTTGTCCTTTCGCGTATGACGAGGTCACGTACCGCTTTTTCAGCCAAACAATAGCTCAGACCGGTGATAGGTCAGCTACGTCTTCGGAGGCTTTATGGAGGTTGGATAGGTTCACAAAGCTCTTCACGAGGTTCTCAGGAACATGGGGATAGTTGAGACCAATGGGGTCGATTTTGCCACTTTTCGCTTCTGGATCAGCCAAGACTTGGTGGAGGGATTTCTGTTTGGCTAGACCAGCCGAATCACTAGATTTGACTTGGGAGCAGTTTACTCAGCTATTTCTGGAGAAGTTCCTCCCCATCACTCAGAGAGAGGCCTATTGGAGGCAGTTTGAGCGTCTCCAGCAGGGTTTCATGACTGTTACCCAGTATGAGACCAAATTCATCGACCTAGCTCGTCATGCTCTTGTCATACTTCTTACTGAGAGAGAGAGAGAGGGGTTAAGGAGGTTCATTGATGGACTTATTCAGCCGATTCATTTTCAGATGGCTAGGGAGACTGGGAGTGAGATTACTTTCCAGGAGGCGGCCAATTTGGCCGGGAGAGTGGAGATGGTTCTGTCGTAGGGAGGTAGTCATGGGTCGGACAAGAGGCCCCGTCATTTAGGCAGATTTAGTGGTGCCTCATCTAGAGGCAGGGATTCGTATGGTAGAGGCCATCCTCCCAGGCCCTTTCAGTCAGTGCTTCAGGTTTCTCACGGTGCTTCAGGTGGCCGTGGTTCTCACATACAGTATCCAGATCAGCAGCTCTACAGTACACCACCAGCTCCTATCAGTGCACCGCCGCTCCAAAGTTTTTGGGATGGTCATTCAGGTCGCCAGGGTCAGTCTTAGTTTCCTCAGCCGCAACACTCAGGTGGATGTTTTGAGTGTGGTGAGTATGGTCATATTAGGAGGGCTTGTCCGAGATTGGTGGGTACTCAGTCGTAGCAGCAGGGTTCCCGTGCTATGTTTCAGGCATCAAGTGTTCCACAGACCGCCCAGCCAGTTAGAGGTGGAGGTAGATGTTCTAGGGGTGGAGGTAGAGGTGCTAGAGGTAGAGCTCCGACCAATAGAGGTGGAGGCCAGCCAGCTGCAGGCCGTCCCAGAGAGGTAGTCCAGGGTGGTGGGGGCCAGCCCTGATGTTATAATCTTCCAGCCAGGCCTGAGGCTGAGGCTTCCGATGTAGTTATCATAGGTACTGTTCTGGTTTGTGGCAGAGATGCTTCCGTTTTATTTGATCTAGGGTCTACGTACTCCTATGTGTTATCTTATTTTGCACCATATCTGGTCATGCCTAGTGATTCCTTGAGTGCCCCTGTATATGTGTCTACACCGGTGGGTGACTCTATTGTGGTAGATCGAGTTCATCGTTCCTGAATAGTTGTGATTGGAGGTCTTGAGACTCGTGTAGATTTGCTTCTTTTGGACATGGTCGATTTTGATGTTATATTAGGGATGGACTGGTTTTTACCTTACCATGCTATCTTGGACTATCATGCCAAGATTATGACCTTAGCCTTACCGGGTTTACCTTGTTTAGAGTGGAGAGGGACTCCTGGTCATTCTACCCGTAGTGTTGTCTCTTGTGTGAAGGATCGACGTATGGTCGAGAAGAGGTGTTTGGCCTATTTGGCATATGTTCATGATTCTAGTGTTGAGGTTCCTTCTATTGATTCTGTGCCTGTTGTTCGTGAGTGTCTTGAGGTATTCCCTTCAGATCTCGCCGGGTATGCCACCGGATAGGGATATTGATTTCTGCATTGATTTGGCTCCGGTCACTCAGCCCATTTCTATCCCATCGTATTTTATGGCCCCGCCTGAGTTGAAAGATTTGAAGGAGCAGTTGCAAGACTTGCTTGACAAGGGTTTCATTAGGCTGAGTGTTTCGCCTTGGGGTGCGTCGGTGTTGTTCGTTAAGAAGAAGGACGGATCGATGAGACTGTGTATTGATTACTGGTAGTTGAACAAGGTTACAATCAAGAATAAGTACCCATTGCCGAGGATTGATGATTTGTTTGATCAACTTTAGGGTACCAAGGTATTTTTGAAGATTGACTTGAGATCTGGCTACCATCAATTGAGGGTTAGGGCTTCCAATGTCCCTAAGACAACTTTCTGCACTCGGTACAGGCATTATGAGTTCTTGGTGATGTCATTTGGGTTGACAAATGCCCCAGCAGCTTTTAAGGATTTGATGAACCGAGTGTTCACACCTTACTTGGATTCATTCGTGATAGTCTTCATTGATGATATTTTGATATATTCCCGCATCCGGGAGGAGAACGAGTACCATCTTAGAGTGGTTCTTCAGACCTTGAGGGATAGTCAGTTATATGCTTAAGTTCTCAAAGTGTGAGTTCTGGTTGAATTCAGTTGCATTTCTGGGTCATATTGTATCAGTAGAGGGTATTCAGATTGATCCGAAGAAGATTGAGGCAGTTTAGAACTGGCCTAGACCAGCATCATCTACAGAGATTCGGAGTTTCTTGGGATTGGCAGGCTACTATCGTCGATTCGTAGAGGGGTTCTCATCTATCGCAGCCCCGATGACCAGGTTGACCTAGAAGGGTGACCACTTCAGATGGTCGCACGAGTATGAGGTGAGCTTTCAGAAGCTCAATGCAGCTCTGACTACGGCACCGGTGTTGGTTTTGCCCACAGGTTTAGGGCCTTACACAGTATATTGTGATGCATCTCGTATTGGACTTGGTGCAGTGTTAATGCAGGATAGAAAAGTCATTGCTTATGCTTCGCGGTAGTTGAAGATTCATGAGAAGAACTTTCCGGTTCATGATTTGGAGTTGGCAGCCATTGTTCACACATTGAAGATTTGGAGGCATTATCTGTATGACGTGGAATGTGAGGTGTTCACGGATCACAAGAGTCTTCAGTGTTTGTTCAAGCAAAAGGAGTTGAATTTGAGGTAGAGGAGGTGGTTGGAGTTGTTGAAAGATTATAATATCACCATCTTATATCATCCGGAAAAGGCAAATGTGGTGGCCGATGCTTTGAGTAGGAAGTCAGTCAGTATGGGCAGTCTTGCTTATATTTCGGTCGGTGAGAGACCACTTGCTTTGGATGTTCAGGCCTTGGCCAATTAGTTCGCGAGGTTGGATATTTCTGAGCCCAGTCGGGTGTTAGCTTGCACGGTCGCTCGTTCTTCTTTTTTAGAGCGTATCCGTGATCGATAGTTTGATGATCCCCATTTGTGTGTTGTTAGAGACACAATGCAGCACAAAGGTGCCAAGCAGGTTACCTTAGGTGATGATGGAGTTTTGAGATTGTAGGGTCGAGTTTTTGTGCCTAATGTGGATGGGCTCCGAGAGTTGATTTTAGAGAAGGCCCATAGCTCTCGGTACTCTATTCATACAGACACCGCGAAGATGTATCAGGATTTATGGCAGCATTTTTAGTGGAGGAGATTGAGGAAGGATATCGTTATAATTGTGGCTCGGTGTTTGAATTGTCAGCAGGTTAAGTACGAGCATCAGAGGCTCGGTGGTTCATTTCAAAAGATTGAGATTCCTGAGTGGAAGTGGGAGCGTATCACTATGGACTTCGTTGTTGGTCTTCTAGGAACTCAGAGGAAGTTTGATGCAGTGTGGGTTATTGTTGATAGGCTGACCAAGTTAGCGCATTTCATTCCTGTGGCAATCTCATATTCTTCTGAAAGGTTAGCTGAGATCTATATCCCTGAGGTTGTTCGTCTTCATGGTATGCCCGAGTCTATCATATCGAAACGAGGTACGCAGTTTACCTCCCATTTCTGGAGAGTAGTTCAGTGAGGATTGGGCACATGGATTGAGTTGAGCATATCGTTTCATCCTCAGACGGACGAGTAGTCCGAGCGGACTATTCAGATTTTGGAGGATATGCTCCGAGCTTGTGTCATTGACTTTCCAGGAGGCGGCTAATATGTCCGGGAGAGTGGAGATGGTTTTGTCGCAGGGAGGTGGACATGGGTCGGACAAGAGGCCCCGCCATTTAGGCAGATTCAGTGGTGCCTCATCTGGAGGCAGGGATTCGTATGGTAGAGGCCATCCTCCTAGGCCCATTAGTGCTTCAAGTTTCTCATGGTGCTTCAGGTGGTCGTGGTTCTCACATGCAATTTCCAGATCAGTAGTCCTACAGTGCACCACTAGCTCCTATCACTGCACCGCTGCTCCAGAGTTTTTGGGATGGTCATTCAAGTCGCCAGGGTCAGTCTTAGTTTCATCAGCCGCAGCACTCAGGTGGATGTTTTGAGTGTGGTAAGTATGGTCATATCAGGAGGGCTTGTCCGAGATTGGTGGGTACTCAGTCGTAGCAGCAGGGTTCCCGTGCTATGGTTCAGGCACCAAGTGTTCCATAGACCGCCCATCCAGCTAGAGGTAGGGGTAGATCTGCTAGGGGTGGAGGTAGAGGTGCTAGAGGTAGACCTCCAACCGATAGAGGTGGAGGCCAGCCAACTGCAGGCCGTCCCAGAGAGGTAGTCCAGGGTGGTGGGGGCCAGCCCTGATGTTATACTCTTCCATCCAGGCCTGAGGCTGAGGCTTCCCATGCAGTTATCATAGGTACTGTTCTGGTTTGTGGCAGAGATGCTTCCGTTTTATTTGATCTAGGGTCTACTTACTCCTATGTGTCATCTTATTTTGCACTATATCTGGTCATGCCTAATAATTCCTTGAGTGCCCCTATATATGTGTCTATACCGGTGGGTGACTCTATTGTGGTAGATCGAGTTCATCGTTCCTGAATAGTTGTGATTGGAGGTCTTGAGACTCGTGTAGATTTGCTTCTTTTGGACATGGTCGATTTTGATGTCATATTAGGGGGGACTGGTTATTACCTTACCATGCTATCTTGGACTATCATGCCAACATTGTGACCTTAGCCTTACCGGGTTTACCTTGTTTAGAGTGGAGAGGGACTCCTGGTCATTCTACCCGTAGTGTTGTCTCTTATGTGAAGGTTCGACGTATGGTTGAGAAGAAGTGTTTCGCCTATTTGGCATATGTTCGTGGTTCTAGTGTTGAGGTTCCTTCTATTGATTCTGTGCATGTTGTTCATGAGTTTCTTGAGGTATTCCCTTCAGACCTTGCAGGGTATGCCACCCAATAGGGATATTGATTTCTGCATTGATTTGGCTCCGGTCACTCAGCCCATTTCTATCCCATCGTATCGTATGGCCCCGCCCGAGTTGAAAGATTTGAAGGAGCAGTTGCAAGACTTCCTTGACAAAGGTTTCATTAGGCCGAGTGTTTCGCCTTGGGGTGCGCCGGTATTGTTCGTTAAGAAGAAGGACGGATCGATGAGAATGTGTATTGATTACTGGCAGTTGAACAAGGTTACAATCAAGAATAAGTACCCATTGCCGAGGATTGATGATTTGCTTGATCAACTTTAGGGTACCAAGGTATTTTTGAAAATTGACTTGAGATCTGGCTACCATCAGTTGAGGGTTAGGGAATCCAATGTCCCTAAGACAACTTTCTTCACTCGGTACGAGCATTATGAGTTCTTGGTGATGTCATTCGGGTTGACAAATGCCCCAGCAACATTTAAGGATTTGATGAACTGAGTGTTCAGGCCTTACTTGGATTCATTCGTGATAGTCTTCATTGATGATATTTTGATATATTCCTGCATCCAGGAGGAGCACGAGCACCATCTTAGAATTTTTCTTTAGACCTTGAGGGATAGTCAGTTATATGCTTAAGTTCTCAAAGTGTGAGTTCTGGTTGAGTTCAGTTGCATTCCTGGGTCATATTGTATCAGCAAAGGGTATTCAGATTGATCCGAAGAAGATTGAGGTAGTTTAGAACTGGCCTAGACCAGCATCAGCTATAGAGATTCGGAGTTTCTTGGGATTGGCAGGCTACTATCGTCGATTCGTGGAGGGGTTCTCATCTATCGCAACCCCGATGACCAGGTTGACCTAGAAGGGTGCCCAGTTCATATGGTCACACGAGTGTGAAGTGAGCTTTCAGAAGCTTAATATAGCTCTGACTACGGCACCGGTGTTGGTTTTGCCTACAGGTTTAGGGCCTTACACAGTATATTGTGATGCATCTCGTATTGGACTTGGTGCAGTGTTGATGTAGGATGGAAAAGTCATTGCTTATGCTTTGCAGTAGTTGAAGATTCATGAGAAGAACTATCCGGTTCATGATTTGGAGTTGGCAGCCATTTTTCACGCGTTGAAGATTTGGAGGCATTATCTGTATGACGTGTCATGTGAGGTGTTCACGGATCACAAGAGTCTTCAGTATTTGTTTAAGCAAAAGGAGTTGAATTTGAGGTAGATGAGGTGGTTGGAGTTGTTGAAAGATTATAATATCACCATCTTATATCATCCGGGAAAGGCAAATGTGGTGGCCGATGCTTTGAGTAGGAAGTCAGTCAGTATGGGTAGTCTTGCTTATATTTCGGTCCGTAAGAGACCACTTGCTTTGGATGTTCAGGCCTTGGCCAATTAGTTCACGAGGTTGGATGTTTCTGAGCCCAGTCGGGTGTTAGCTTGCATGGTCGCTCGTTCTTCTTTATTGGAGCGTATCCGTGATCGGCAGAGTGATGATCCCCATTTGTGTGTTGTTAGAGAAACGGTGCAGCACAAAGGTGCCAAGCAGGTTACCTTAGGTGATGATGGAGTTTTGAGATTGTAAAGTTGAGTTTGTGTGCCTAATGTGGATGGGTTCCGAGAGTTGATTTTAGAGGAGGCCCATAGCTCTCGGTACTCTATTCATACGAGCACCACGAAAATGTATAGGATTTGCGGCAGCGTTATTGGTGGAGGAGAATTAGGAAGGATATCATTATAATTGTGGCTCGGTGTTTGAATTGTCAGCAGGTTAAGTACGAGCATCAAAGGCTCGGTGGTTCATTTCAAAAGATTGAGATTCCTGAGTGGAAGTGGAAGCGTATCACTATGGACTTCGTTGTTGGTCTTCCACGGACTCAGAGGAAGTTTGATGCAGCGTGGGTTATTGTTGATAGGCTGACCAAGTTAGCGCATTTCATTCCTGTGGCAGTCTCATATTATTCTGAAAGTTTTGCTGAGATCTATATCCGTGAGGTTGTTCGTCTTCATGGTGTGCCCGAGTCTATCATTTTAGAATGAGGTACGCAGTTTACCTCCCATTTCTAGAGAGCAGTTCAGCGAGGATTGAGCATATGGATTGAGTTGAGCACATCGTTTCATCCTCAGATGGATGGGAATTCCGATCGGACTATTCAGATTTTGGAGGTTATGCTCTGAGCTTGTGTCATTGACTTTGGAGGCTCGTGGGATCAGTTTTTGGCTTTATCAGAGTTTGCCTACAACAACAGCTACCAGTCGAATATTCAGATGGCCCCATATGAGGCTTTATATGGTAGGCTATGTCTGTCTCCGATTGGATGGTTTGAGCTGGGAGATGCTCGGTTATTGGGTACGGATCTGGTTTAGGAGGCCTTGGACACGATCAGGATCATTCTGGATAGGCTTCGTACATCTCAGTCTAGGTAAAAGAGTTATGCCGACCGTAAGGTTCGTGATTTGGTATTCATGGTCGGTGAGCGGGTATTGCTTCGAGTGTCGCCTATGAAGGGCGTGATGAGATTTGGGAAGAAGAGCAAGCTTAGCCCTAGGTTCATTGGCCCATTTGAGATTCTTGATCGAGTGGGAGAGGTGGCTTATAGACTTGCATTGCTGCCGAGCTTAGCAGCCGTGCATCCAGTGTTTCATGTGTCCATGCTTTGGAAGTATCACGACTATCCATCCAACGTGTTAGATTTCAGCATTGTCCAGTTGGAAAAGGACTTGTCTTATGAGGAGGAGCCGGTAGCTACTCTAGACCAGCAGGTTCGTCAGTTGAGATCGAAGAGTTTTCCTTCTGTTCATGTTCAGTGGAGATGTCAGCCTCTTGAAGCATCGACCTGGGAGTCCGAGTCTGATATGCGGAGCCATTATCCCTATTTTTTCTCCGACTCAGGTACTTCCTTCTTCTATCTGTTCAAGGACGAACAATTGTTTTAGAGGTGGAGAATGTGATGACCCAAGAGGTCATCACTTGTTTTTAACAGGAATTCTGCATTGTGAGGCTTTAAAAACCTCTTTTAGCATCACCTCGATTTACGTGCGCAATCTAGACACGTAGTCGGAAAGATAATTCCGTGAAGTTTGGTGAGAAATGAAATCCGTTTGACGTGATTCGAACCTTAAATGCAAATTTGATGTTTAAAGAATTTTTGAGAAAATTTCATTGATCTTGAGGTTTAATTCGATGTTCATGATGTTATTTTGGTGATTTGAGTACACGAATAAGTCCGTATGATGTTTTTATGGTTATGTGTATATTTGGTTTGGAGCCCCGAGGGCTTGGGTGAGTTTTGGATAGGCCACATGATGCATTTTGAACTTAGAAAAATTACAGGATTTTTGTTGGTGTGATCAGGCCTGCAGGCTTCGCATTTGCGAAGCCTGGCTCACAAATGCGATATCGCAAATGCGAACCAGCCCAGGCCTGCCTTATCTCGCAAATGCGAGTTGTGCTCCGCAATTCCAACCTCGCAAATGCGAGGGACCCTTTCAAAAATGCGAAAAATCTAGATTTCCTAAGGGTTCGCAAATGCGAGCTTCCCTTCGCAATTTCCAAGCCAGCAGAGGTCGGGGTTTGCAATTGCGAACCCCTATTCGCAATTCCCACATCTGAGACCTGCAACTTTTATACTTAGACGATTTTAAACCCATTTTTCATATCCTCTCAAAATATAAATACACTAGAGCGATTTTTCAAAAGCTTCTTCTTCTCCAAATCAATTGTAAGTCATTTAACTCATTTTCTTCAATCATTAACATCTTTTAACATGATTTCAACTTAAAATCAATGATTTTCATGGGGGAAACTGGGTGTTTTAGGTAGAAACTAGGTTTTTCAAAAATTGGAAATTTGGACCTCGATTTGAGGTCCGATTTCAAATCAAATTATATATTTGGGTTCGTGGGGGAATGGGTAATCGGGTTTTGTTTTGAACCTCGAGTTTTGACCATGTGGGCCCGGGGGCAATTTTTGACTTTTTGGATAAAACTTTGGAAAATTCATTTTCATGCATTCAAATTGATTCATTTAGCGTTTATTGATGTAATTAAGTAACTTGTGACTAGATTCGAGCGAATTGGTGGTGGAATCACGAGGTAAAGCTATAGTTCGGTCTTGAATTGTATTCGTGGCATCGAGGTAAGTATTTGGTCTAACCTTAGCTTGAGGGATTAGGAGTTGTATCCTATTTGCTATTTGTTTCTTGTTGAGTACGATGTATAGGCATGGTGACGAGTATCTATATGTTGGTGTCGAGCATGACCGTGAGTCTTATATTGTGATTTTCATGACTTCATTGTGTTATTCATGCCTTAGTGAAGGTTTCTATTGTTGTGTAAAGTTTGTGGAAAGAATTGTGACCTATGAACATTGAGGAGCATTGGCTCAAGCTGTATAATGAATTGTGAAAGTATAAGTGATAATTGAACCTCTAGAGCATTGGCTCAAATTGTGAAGTGAATTGTAAAGTGAAGGTGAGAAAGAGAAGAGATCATTCTATTGCCCCCTTGCCGGGCTATTGTTGAGTTGTGGTTCTCTTACATTGTGTTCTTAGTTGATATTACGGATGCTTAGGTTTATGATTCTTTGCATTGGGTAAGGATTATGGTTATTCTCGGGGAACAAGTTTGGTTATAGCTGAGGTAGTTAGATGTTGTAACAAGTTTGATTATAGTTGAGGTAGTTAGATGTTGTAACAAGTTTGGTTATAGCTGTTTCTCCATTGCCGGGACGTAATTACTTATGCTGTCAGATCCCTTGCCGAGATAGTGTAGACCTTATTGATCCCTTGTCGGGACTCTCATTTTAATTATAAATATTATATGTGGATCGGGTTGCACGCCACAACAATATTATATATGTAACGGGTTGCACGCTGCAACAATAATATATGTGGATCGGGTTGCACGCTGCAATAATGATAAATGATATGGATCAGGTTGCACGCCGCAACAAAGATATATGTGGATCGGGTTGCACGCTGCAACTATGATAAATGATATCGATCAGGTTGCACGCCGCAATAGTGTTGTTATATATTGGGATCGGGTTGTGCGCTCAACAATTATTGATACAAGTGTGTTTATCTTGGATATTAATTTCTTTTGTTTTGGTGTGAATTCTAAGTTGCCCTTAGACTGTTACTCTTGATTTACTGTTAATACTGGTATACCCCCGTATCATGTATCCCCTCCCATCCTTACTTGTTCATTTCTATTTTATTTTTCGATGTACATTATACTGCACAGGTTTATTTGGTAGTCTGGTCCTAGCTTCGTCACTACTTCGCCGAGGTTAGGCTAGGCACTTACCAGCACATGGGGTCGGTTGTGCCGATACTACACTTTGCACTCTTTTGTGCAGACCCCAGTGTTGTAGACTTCAGACCGCTGTGGGATTGCTGATTCTTGTTCATCGTATTAGTAGGCACCATCACGACTCCCGATGGTGGAAAATCCGGGTTGTGACACATCAATTTTCCCGAAAACCTTCCCTGAATTCCTCTAAATTCGGATCTAAGAAACTGAAACCCTAGTTTTTCTCATTTATTCTTTTCTTCTCCTTTGATTGACTGTTTCAGTCACTCTATTCATCAAAA
Organism: Nicotiana sylvestris; assembly: GCF_000393655.2. Taxonomy (NCBI): domain Eukaryota; kingdom Viridiplantae; phylum Streptophyta; class Magnoliopsida; order Solanales; family Solanaceae; genus Nicotiana; species Nicotiana sylvestris. The sequence goes on from NC_091068.1 coordinate 9,845,418, forward strand.
CTTCACGAGTTTTTCATTTCAAGAAGATCTGGCCATAAAATTTCAAGCTGGATCTCCTGAAACAAAAGATCTACTGATGGTTAAGCGCTGAGGGTTTTAGGCGTCACAACTCTTCTCATTCTTGTCGACTTAGAGTTGGTAAGGTTCTGTTACTGTTTTGTTTCTCCTCCCTTATTTTTTCTCTTTTCTTTCTTTTCCCTTGTCTCTCTTACTTGAATAATTTTAGTAGCTTAATAACTCTGTGATTCTAATTGAATTGTTTGATCTCAGCATGTTAACTCAAAAAAAGGACCTAATAGTAACTAATTCTGTGTTTGCCAGTTTAAAATTAGCAATCATCAGTTTTCAATTTTCTCTGATTTTTCATTTTTTTTAGATAGTTGATAGATTAATCCACAAGCTTGGTTTTGTTGAAATCACTATGTCCATGCCTGTTTCGCTTATCAGTTGAAGTGATTAGTTTATTTCTGAGTTTAGTGATTTTAATTCATATTATCAACTGATTTAAGTCTAAAAATCAAAGCAAGAAAAAGAGGATTTATGAAAGGATTTAAACAAGGTTTGAATAGGGATTTGGGTAATAACAGAAACGTTAGGGGATTAATTAGAAACCAAAATTAGGGAGTCTACGTCTGGAATTGCCTAGAAGGTTCTAGAGGATTCTAGAAGGGACTAAAGTGTAATGAAATAACTGAAATTAAGTCAGATTTGGTTGAAAAGGTTAATAACAAGAACTTAAAAGGGTTAATTTGGAAGTAAGAATGGATAAACTTTAGGTAAAAATATCAAAAGTTTCTAGTAATGGACAACTGTCTCTTTTTTGGTGTTGAAAAATTCTAAAAATTGGTAAAAAGGACAGTTGTGCTAGGTCTGTTGAAAAATATGTTGTATTATCCTTTTTTACAGCTGACATTTCTGATTTTTAGGATAGAATATTCGCTATTATTCTTATCCTTATGTATTTTTCTTATACTTTATAAAAAGGAACCTCACTCCCACTCACACACACACGCTAATCCTCTACAAATTCACTCACAAAAAGAGAAGAATTCAATCTTGATTTTCATGCTCTTATACTGACTTCTTCCCAAAATGATAGCTAGGGATTCCATTTTAATACAAAAATGAAGATTTAAGGTTCATCTTGATTTCCTGTTTGTTTTCCTATCACTGGGATTTTCTGGATTTCTGGGTTTGAGGTTTTAAGGCTATTGTCTATTGCTCTCTACTGTTGTATTCTTGCAGCTGTTTCTTCCAATTTGTTTAGAGGCTCATCACCTTCTTCTATTTATTTGTAGCTAGTAAGGTATGTGCTAATAGTTTTTCGAATAATGTAGTTGGTATTTGAATGTCACATTGCTTTGAGATTTTAGCTGTTTGTTCACTTCATGTATACTGAATGCTCTTTTCTTTCATGTTTGATTGCGAGTTTAAGTTTGATTTAAAGCATCAGATGTGTTGAATGTCTCAAACCTTAATGAAATAAGAAACAAGTGTTAAAATTAGTTCTTTTTTTAGCTTTTGATTGTCAAGGTATACGTGAAGTTCTGAGATTCCCTAAATGTTTGAGGTTTCAGAAGCTTGATAGCATTTTTAATGTAAAGTCCTCCCCTTTTGAAATCATTTTATTTTGTATTGTTGGCATTTGGTAATGCAGGAGTTTGTGAGTGCTTGGCACAAGGCTCAGATTTGCGAATCTAGCCACTGGTTAGTTAGCTTTTTGTAAATGATAGGCAACTTCAAGAACAATACAAAGTTGTTGCTAATTGATTACAGGCAGATTCAAAATCAATTTGATTCTGGCCTATGCAAACTACATTTCTTAATTTAGTTCAAGGCCTATAATTATTCGTAAAAAATGTAATTAAGTTATTTATTACTAGTGATGTATAAAAATTATATTCATACCTAGTTTAATTCATAGTTGTTTTAGTTCTTTTCTTTATAGCAGCCCAAATGTTTTTTTGTTCAGAGTTTTGAAATTCGGCCTATTTCATTTAAATATGTTTGGCCAGTACATAGTAATTCGAGATGCTCTAGTTTAGTATATGTCGTTTGTTCATGAGATGTGACTTAAGTAGCTGGTATAATGATCTCGAAAACTATAATCGCTGATGCCTTGATTCAATGTTGTCTGTTTCTAGAACCTCATCAATCATGTGTTAATATCCAAAAATAACTTGTAATTACTTTCATTAATCTATGTTGCATTACAAAAGAGACTTAGTGTATCATTTCAATTTACTTAACAAATTTCATAACAGATTTAGATTTCATACGTTCTGGACATCCCATGCTTATTAAAACTTTAGCAAAATAATCATGAACATCGTAGTTTGCTTTAGGCACGTTTAATAAATCATTATGGCCATGGGTACGGTTCCGATGGTATGGTCACGATACGTAAATCTCATTCGGGTGTGCATTTCATGTAACCTGACCATAACTTCAAATAATAATGAAATACACATGTTGTAGATCATAGGTACAGTTTTCGTGACACGATTCACAACGTGTACAAAAATAAACAAATGTATGACAATCGTAACATGTTCCAGAAATAATTCCATAAATAATTGAAAGCGGTATAAAATTAAAAATGCACAATAGGTTCTAAACATGTGATAAATTAGATAATTAGGATAATTATTAATAGTTGAGCGATCGTGATAAAATCACGGAACTCGGGAGTATCTAACACCTTCTCCCGGGTTAACAGAATTCGTTACCCGATTTTCTGTGTTCGTGAACCAAAAATAGAGTCAATTTCCTTGATTTGGGATTTAAAATAAACCGGTTACTTGGGACACTAATAATTATTTCAAGTGGCGACTCTGAAAATAAAATAAGTAATCCTATTTCGAATAATGTCACTTTAATTGAAAAAACTCTCTATCCCCCTCAGGAAAAAGAGAGGTGTGACAGTATCCACAAACCACCACCTACCACACTCCTCAAAAAGCACCACAACCTACCCCCGATCCTCAAAACTCAACCAATGACCACCACTACTCTCAAATTCTTGAAGTCCATCAAAGCAACCCAATATACGTGGAGACCTTACCCCACACTACACAATAAACCTTATACATATACGAATCTGCCGAGAAGGACCTTCTCATCAATAACATGGCAGATGAGCTCAAAACGCTTACTAGTCGAGTTGAAGGTGGTAAAGGCATCGAGGGTTTGAATTATAAAGATTTGTGTATCCAGCCGGACGTAGAACTACCAGAGGGTTACAAACCTCCTAAATTCGAAATGTTCGATGGAACAGGTGATCCGAAGGTACATTTGAGGACATATTGTGACAAGATCATGGGGATTGGCAAAGATGAAAGGATCCGAATTAAGCTATTCATAAGGAGCCTCATTGGAGATGCCCTGTCCTGGTACATCAGTCAAAACCTGAAGAAATGGGTTAATTGGGTAAGCATGGCATCAAATGTAATGGATCGATTCATGTTCAATACAAAAAATGTGCCAGATGTATTCTACATTCAAAATCTTAAGAAGAAGCCCACAGAAACTTTCCGTGAGTATGCTACTCGATGGAGGTCAGAAGCTGCAAAAGTAAGGCCAGCACTAGAAGAAGAATAAATGAAAAAATTCTTGGTTCGAGCTCAACATCCACAGTACTATGAGAGGTTGATGGTCATTGAAAATCATAAGTTCTCTTATATCATCAAACTGGGAGAAAGAATAGAGGAATGAATTAAAAGTGGAATGGTGACGAATTTTGAGGCACTGCAGGATATAAATAAAGCTTGCAGTCGGGGAGTATCTCTAAAAAGAAAGAAGTTGGTGTAGTAATGGTAGCCCACAGTCCGAAGTCTCCCCTCACATACCGAACACCACCACCCACATATTAGCCTTCACCTTCCAGATACCAACAACCCGCCGTCACTTATACCACCCAACCTGCATATTACCACTCATCACCACTAGCTCGCTAACACTACCAAAAACCCAGACCAAATTTCGACCATAGATCACCTAGACAATACACTCCTATTGCTGAACCCATCGATCAGTTGTATGAGAGACTGAAGTTTGCCGGTTATGTCACCCTCATTCCCGCTATTGCTATGGAAAACTTGTCCTAGTGGGTTAATCCGAACAAGACATATGCCTATCACTCGGGCATGAATGGACATATTATTGATGAATGTCGCACTTTGAAGGATAAGATCCAGACATTGATTGACACCAAGGTTATACAAGCAAAAGAGGCTGCACCAAATGTCCGCAACAACCCCCTCCCAGATCACAGAGGTCAAGGGGTAAATGTGATAGAAACAGATGGAGAATAGGATCCTAAAGGATTGATCGAGCTTATTCGTGAAGGGGATGAACCTAAAATATCTCCAGTCATTCTCACACCTATTGTGGTGCAGATTCAGCCACCTATTGAGATCAAAGTAGCCGCACCAACTCCGTTTGAGGTTGAAGTAACAACTCCCTCAGCCACGTCAATTCTGTTTGAGGTGGAAGTGACCACACCCTTGGCCATGAGACTATACTGCAAAGGCAAAAGGAAAGGAAAAGGGAAAATGGAAGAAATAGGAGTTGCACAAGGCATGTACAGGACTGGTAGGGTTTACACACCCGAGCATTTAAGAGGAACAAGTAAAGAAGCTGCTCCCAAATAGCCTATCATTGAAACTGGTCTAGACGATCTTTGGAGAAAGGTGCAAGCAAGAGAATATTCTGTGGTTGATCATCTGAACAAAACCCCAGCACAGATATCCATTCTATCACTACTATAGAATTCTGAGGCGCATAGGAATGCATTGATGAAAGTGTCTAATGAAGCTTATGTACCCAACAATATCACTAGCGGAGTAATAGCCAACATGGTGGAACAAGTGCTGGAAAGCCATAAGATCACTTTTCACGAAGACGGGTTGCCACCAGAAGGACAAAGTCACAACAAGGCACTGCATATCACTGTCACACCCCTTTTTTACACTTCACTAACCTTCTTTAAATAAAAATATTTGTAAAGCTCGAAAGGGTTTTCAATAGAAAGTGACAAAAATTGGTGTTCAAAAGGATTAACTCAGAGTCGTCACCTGAGATTTGATTTCGGTGTGTCAGGCAACTATTTTTCTAAAAATGATTTTTCCTTTTAAAACACTTTGGACTCCAAAACTAAGTCTACACAAGAGATTTGGGTAAGGGGCTCATTTGACTCGGGGAGAAGGTGTTAGGCATTCCCCGAGTCCCGTAACTAGTACGATTGCATACTCGATCTAGGTGGCTTTTAAAATATTCAAATTGAGGTAAAAATAAACACAGAAAAGAAAAATAAACATATAAGAGGCTCGAGGTCGTTCCCACCTAATAAAAGAAAATAAAAATAAATATACTACGAGTTCTGCATACCCCGTATAAAATATATACAATGTCTACGGGGCATTTCTCGGATAATAAATTAAAGGAAACGACCTCTCGCCCCGAATAAAATAAAAGAAGCGACCTACGATTTGCCGACCCGAGTGTGATCCGCCTAAATTTGCTGCTAGCGGACCCCAAGTAAATTAAAGGCAAAACAATAAGATTGCCTCAAGCCTAAACCTGCATATCCAATGTTAATTTAATGTACTGACTCAAACACATTTTGATCAACCCCCACGATTCAAAATAATTCACTGTTTGCCATTTCCATTCAACTTGATTCTTTCATGTCTTCATTTTATTGAACATATCTTATAAAACAAATTCAAAGAAAACAAATTAAACAAAATAACAATGAAACTAATCAAGGTTAAACAAAGCATAAGCAAATTCAAATTTGTTGAAACAAAGAAGCATATCCATTGATTAATAAGAGGGATGAAAAGAGATGGACCTGAAAAATGAACTTGCAATTAATATAGTTTTGGTGGTTCACGGACTGAATACCTCAGCTACGAATGGAGTTCAAAACAACAAATCCAACTCAAACCAAACCAATGGACTGTACCTCGGACGGCAACTCCAACAATCGATCACCCATTTAAACTCAACTCCATTTCGGAAACCAACACTAAAAGAACAACCTAAATTTTCATTATGTGTTTCGCATTTGAAATAAAAAATGAAGCTAGACTCAACTGAAAATCAAAAATTGAAAAGTCAGAATCTTAAAACCAAAACCTTGTTTTTCTTTGATTTTTTTATGTTTGTCCATTCCCTGCCTCTGTTTTTAGCTGTTGTACGTGTGTGTGTGGTTGCTGGATTCCGGTCAGTTATGGTGATAAGGGAGCAACGACGACTGGATGGTCGGCGGCAGTGAGAGGGGGCTGCTGGAGGCGAGTTCTGGCGAGTGAAGGGGATGATAGAGGTGACCCACTTTTGGTATTTTTTGAGAAGGGGTGACATCTGGTGGTTGAAGATTATTGCCGGATGTCCGACGAGCTTGGTGGCGCAACGGCTTGGCTGGTGAGGAGATGGCGGTGGAGTAGGTCTTATGGTTCCTCTCCCTTGGTTGAAGAATAAGAGGGGACGACTGGGGTGTGGTCTTAGGGTGTTGAAGATGGAGATGAGGGGAGGGAGCGATGACTCCAAATCTCTAGGGTTTAGGGGTTCTAGGGTTAGGTTAGGTGCTAGGGTTTTGGTGTGAAGAAGATGATATGAGGGGTGTGTCGTTCAGATTTGAAGAAGAGAAGAAAGGTTTAGTTTTTTTTTTAATTCTTTAAGGGAAATGGGGTATGAGCTAACAAGATTTGGGCTTAGAAGGCTTTTGAGTTTTGGGGTTGGGTCTATGTATTATTGGATTAACATTGAGCTAAAAATTAAAATTCATAAGATATAGACCCAAATACAGTTCTTCTTGTACAATAGTATAAAGCACCTATAAAAATGTAAAATCACTCCTAATTAATTAAAATAAACTATTAAAGATAAACCTAAAATGAAAATATTTTTGGTATTTTTTCAAGATTATATAAAAATAAAAATTCTAGTAAAATAGTATGACTACAAAACATTAATGAAACTATTTTTTGTGATTTTTATTTTTTGTGATAAAATAAAGTAAAAGAGTCAAAACTAGTTAAAATAGCGATATTAGACCTAAATTAACTATTTAAACGCTAAAAATGTGTAAAATCTTGAGGAGGGTCAAAAATTACCTGTCTACAGTTGCCTCTCTTTGACTGGAAACACGAAGAGTTTTCAGACAAAGAACGACGAGACAAGTTTTTTGACCCGACCCTTATTTAGAGAGACCAAAAACTGAAAGAAAGGAGAATGTGACCGAGCCCTGACATCTGAGCTACCTATATATCCTTGGCTATAAAGGAATCAGGCCACGCGTAGTTTAGAAATAGGAACAGTGATAGAGTATACCGAGGTGGAGAGCCGATTGAGGTGCCGTTCTGTCGAGGTTCCGGTCCGCGGTCCTGTTATTACATCAAAATCAAAAAAATGAAAAAGACTAACTAAGCATGTCAGGTATGAGTTACAAGATTCCTATCTATAAGTTTTCTGAAGTATGATCTTGAGTCTTGAATGGTTCTTCATGCAGACTTTAGATTTGAACCTTAACGCTTGCTAGCTGCAGGTGCTAGTTCATTCTTTTTCAGCTTTTCGGATCATGACAGGAACATGCAAAGCTCGTGACTCAGTCATGTCTTGAGCAATCCATATCTTATCTCTGCTTTTGCATTTCGGATACTTCTTTTTTTTCTTTTATTCTAGATTGAGACTACTTCTGTTGGTCATCTCGGATTGCCGACTCGCATTCTTGAGGCGAGTTTTTGTTACTTCTAACTTGAATTGAATTTTGGAAAGATTTCTTTCGTTCTCCAGGTGGGTGCCTGCAATCAAAATAAGAAAACAAACAAAATTTTCTGCCCCAATTTGCACTCGGGAGATTTGTGAGTTGTTAGCAAAACTGTAAACCACTTATGCTACTGATGCAATGATGAGAATAAACTAAAGACTCGACTAACATGTGCGTATCCTGTGAGTAAACCAAGAATATTTGACAAGAAAATGTGTTTGCGAAGAATAAAACTTGAATGACACAGACTAGGAGGTGCGTCTCCTAGGGGTAAAACTTCAATGACTTAAACTAGGAAGTGCGTCTCCTAGAGATGAACTTAAATGACCCAAACTAGGAAGTGCGTCTCCTAGGGGTAAAATCTCAATTTAGGAAGTGCGTCTCCTAAAACATAAATAAAGCTTGAAAAACCAGACTAGGAAGTGCGTCTCCTAGGGGTGAAACTTCAATGACTCAAACTAGGAAGTGCATCTCATAGGACTGAACTTAAATAACCCAAACTAGGAAGTGCGTCTCCTAGGGGTAAAATTTCAATTTAGGAAGTGCATTTCCTAAAACAAAATATAACTTGAAAGACCCAAACTAGGAAGTGCGTCTCTTAGGGATGAAACTTCAATGACTCAAACTAGGAAGTGCGTCTCCTAGGGATGAACTTAAATGACTCAAACTAGGAAGTGCATCTCCTAAGAATGAATTTAAATGACCCAAACTAGGAAGTGCGTCTCCTAGGGGTAAAATCTCAATTTAAGAAGTGCGTCTCCTAAAACAAAATATAACCTAAAATACCCAAACTAGGAAGTGCGTCTCCTAGGGGTGAAACTTCAATGACTAGAACTAGGAAGTGTGTCTCCTAGGAATGAACTTAAATGACCCAAAACTAGGAAGTGCATTTCATAGGGGTAAAATCTCAATTTAGGAAATGCGTCTCCTAAAATAAAATATAACTTGAAAGACCCAGACTAGGAAGTGCGTCTCCTAGAAGTGGAACTTCAATGACTCCAACTAGGACGTGCATCTCCTAGGGATGAATTTAAATGACCAAAACTAGGAAGTGCGTCTCCTAGGGGTGGAATCTCAATTTAGGAAGTGTGTCTTCTAAAATAAAATATAACTTAAAGGACCCAGACTAGGAAGTGTGTCTCCTAGGGGTGATATGTGATTTTCTTAATAGCCTTTGCGCAAGCAAAATTGGGGAATTACACCTGAAAAATTCTAGCTTTGATATGAACATAACCTTCATCTCTGTTTCACACAAAGAAAACTTGTGAGTTTAAAACATGGTGGTTAGTTTGTGGCCTTGATTACGAGGGCGATTTCTCTTGCAATTGTCACGATCAACTTGGACTTCAACTTGGAAGACAGTGCATATTATCGACCGATCGCTTTTCTGGATAACCCTTATCACAAGAAATATTCCTGATTCATTCAAGTCCAATACCTTATGCCCGATGCATTGCACTCATGTTCTAATTCACCAAATCTTTGTATTTTACATCAATCCCAAAGAATATCTATTATCACCAACTCAGTGCACACACTATTCTCCTGTGTCTTATGCCATTTTGATGTGCTTGCCAGACTCAGCTTTGTGTGATTAAAAAGCTGGTAGCAGATTTTGAAGTCATTTCTCACTTGTTTTGAGAAAAATAGACTCAAAAGGGACACAAACAAAACAAAAGGAACAAAATAAGGTAAAAACGAGAAGAGATGGTATCTAACACGAAAATATTTTTACCCAAGAAAAAGAAAAAAGTAGAAACTAATCTGATTTGAAGGTCATCTCCACTGACCATGACATGCATTTTGGATTAAGCGGCTCGATTTGTCAATTGATTCTAATCTTCAACTCTTGTTATGCCTCTAAGTTGTGAAACTGGAATTCCAAGCTCCAATTATCATATTTAATCCACGATCCTCAGTCGACTTGTAGTGCCCTGAAGGGTTTTCACCATCAAGCCTCTCTCATTTTGCTCCTTTTCTCAACTCACTATCGCCTTACGATGCCCATGAGGGTTTTTACCGATAAGACTCTCTTATTTTATCATTTTCTCTCTTTGTGCTTAGAACAAGGTATTACCCATGATACAAGAAGATCATACTTTCACTACACACTTGATTTGACATCCTCAAAGATTGGTCGGAAGGTCTTTCTTTGGACTGTAATGTAGGCTTTTGGACAAGGTTGGAAAGAAAGGGTGGCATGAAGGCTCAAAATAATTTAAGATGAAAGGGTTCAAAATTACAACTTTTGGAATCAAATTTTTGGCAAAATTCAAACTTCTGCCCCGGTTTCTTGGAGTCTAGGGATTTTTTTTTTGGATTTTTGCTTTGATGGGACCAAACCTCAGAGTAAGGCTGCCTACGTATTCTTAAAAGAAATCAGGCCGAACGTAGTTCCAACACAAAATTGGTTTTTTGTTGTTTTTCTTTTTCTTTTCCTTCTCTTTTTTTCCTTTTTTTCTTTTCTTTTCTTTTCTTCTTGTTCTCTTTTCTTTTTCTTTTTTTTTTTCTCTTTTTTTCTTTTTCTTTTCTAGTTCCTAACTCTATTTTTGATTCCAAAAGAGGGGTATGCAACAAAACAAATTAGGCTCAAAAGGGGTAGCAAAAGATAGAAGTATTTGGGTAGCAGAATAAAATGCCTTCGTCATACCAAACTTTAAAAATGTTAGGTACAAGCATGCAATTGAAGATAAGCAGAGAAATCATACATAGTATCTACTGATGGCATCAAAACAAACAAAAAGTGCCGACGGGCAATACCTTTGTCCCAATGAATGATCCTTGCCAATTAGAAGCAAACTTGAATCAACGTTATCTTGATGTGGAAGAATGTATTTCAACACTGACTGATCTACCTCAAACTGCTTGACAGATATTTCCTTGTTGTATGCTCTTATCAACCTCTTGATTTCCCAAACTAACTGCCTTAGTTTCACTCAATTCAAGCTTCAAGTTATCTTAGATGCGTGAATCTTTGCTTGTTCCATCAAATACTTCCTTTTATCATATTCAAAATTGTGCCATTGCTTCATAATTAAACTAAATATCAAGACCAGGCTGAGAATTATGGGTGCATGTCATGTTACTAGAGTCAGCATAAAAAGAACTATAAAGGAAAAGTGACCTAAAAAAAACTGAATAGAACTAATAGAAAACAAGAGATTGCATTAGACAGATGGTGAAAAGGGTTTGAATAAAACCCTGGAATAATCCTAGATAACACTAGATGAGTTACTACCACTAAACGAACTAGGAAAAATAAGAAAAAGAAGGGTTTGAGACACAAGACAATATTCGGATTATAACCCTAAAATAACCAGGACAAAAGAAATGAGAACAAAATAAACCACCAAAAGTCCTCCCTGGCTAGCCAAGAAAGGAGTGTCTTTCCAATTACCAAGCTCGACATCTTAGCCACTGGGTTGCACATCAAAATTACTAGGACCTTCACCAATTTCAATATCATTAACTTCAGTCAGCAAGTTCCCAAGAGGATTCTCATACTCCCTGTCACCACACATCCTCCCCACAAAGTGTGCATCATCATGTGCAGGTAAAGGATTATGCGCTATGTTCTGGGTGTCAGTATCCTGGACCATAATTTTCCCTTCTTGAATTATTCTTTCTATCTCCCTTTTCAAAGCACGACAATCTTCAATGCTATACCCTTGGACATTAGAGTGGTACATGCATCGTACAGTAGGATAAAAAACTTTTGCATATGGGTTCGGAGTATAGCCGAGGAGCGACTCAATCAGGCTAGACTATTTTAACTTTTCAAACAAGCTTGTATAGGATTCTCCGATTAGCGTGAAACTATTTCTTTGCATTTGTTCCCCTCTATGACCCTGTTTTATAGGGTTGTTGGGTGCTCGAAAATGTTGTGAAGGCGAAAGAGTATTATGTGGTTCTGGTGCTCGCCATAAGGAGTGACCCAGTGGTTGAACAAATGATTAGACGTTGTTCGGAGGATAATACTGAGGTGGATTATGTGGATCTCGGGGATAGGTTTGGAGTTGGGGTCAGGGTCGAGGCTGAGTATATTGGTGAGGCAGACTTTTTGGTCCATGTCGTGATCCTGAGACAACCATGGCAACATCATCATTTTTCTTCTGACCCGGCAAGCTTCTTATGTCGTTCTGAATTACTTGTGTTGTGGATTTTAAGGCAGAATAACTCATGATCTTACTTGACTTCAACCCATCTCCTCCCATTTCTCCCATTTTTACCACATCAATAAAAGGCTTACCCAAAGCCGAGATCAAATGCCTAAAGTAAGTAGGCTCTTGAGCTTGAAGAAAGTACTCGACCATTTCATCTTCTCCTATCGGAGGATTGACTCATGCGGCATGCTATCTCCATCTGAAATCATATTTTGTGAAACTTTCACTGGGTTTCTTCTCTATCTTGGTCAAGGATAGGCGATCTGGGACAATATCTATATTGTACTGAAAATGCCGAGCAAAGGCCTGAGCCAAATCGTCCCAAGTGCACCACCTGCGGGCGTCCTGGCGGGTGTACCATTCTAAAGCAGCCCCACTCAGACTCTGGCTGAAGTAAGCCATCAACAATTTATCTTTTCCCCCAATGCCTCTCATTTTACTGCAATAACCTCTCAGATGAGCTACATGATCCCCATATCCATCATACAAGTCAAACTTGGGCATGTTGAACCCAACAGGTAGTTGGACATCAGGGAACAAACACAAATCCTTATAAGCCACACTTACCTGGCTTCCTAACCCTTGCATATTTCTCAATGATTGCTCCAGACTCTTTACTTTCCTAAACATCTCCTCTTGCTCCGCGTTCTTGGGTGGTATCTCAGTTTCAACATGAGGTTCAAAGTAAGGAGTGTAGGAGTAAGGATCTGGGACATTGAAGGTAGGTTCCGGGGCATAATATTAGGTATTTAGAGCTTGGAATGCAGGCTCACTAGAGGATTGGTGGAGGGTAACTTGTGGAGGGGGTACAAAAATAGGAGCAGATGTCAGATCAGGGTATGAGGTTGTTTTGGCGGGTAGAGCATGAAAAATTTGGGCTGAAGTGTCGGGGTAGGAGTGGTAAGGGGTGAAACCTTGTGGGTGTTGTGGGGAAAAGTTACTTGGCATCTGGGCTTGGGAGAGTGGTGGAATGGAAGCAGGGTTTTCAGAATAGTTGGTAAGGAATGAAGGTGGAGGGTGTCCCTTATTCCAGGCCCAATACATTTCCACCATCTGATATTTCAACCTCCGGACCTCCTCTTTCAGTTACGATTCTAATTCTACAATCTCCCTTGGTGGGTTTACAACCCCAGTGTCTGTTTCTTTGCTAGCCACGGCTACCGTGCTCTTTGACCTTGTGTTGTATGGATGAATCGCCAAAGTGCCACAAACTAACCACCCTCTGTTATGATAACAATGAAAGTAACAAAGAAGAGCAAAACAAATCCAACATGTTAGCGTTAGGGCATTTATCAGACAGAAATATCACATTACGTGCAATGCCCCTCGCAACAATTAACGGTTCTAGAATGACTTCGAGGGTACGAAGGTCATATGGCATCATCCCAATTTCACTTTTCTTGCCTCGTTTACTCTTCATTTTTATCTTTAGCACTCCTTGGCTTGCTCATTTTCTTTCCTCTCTTTTCTTTCTGATTATTGCTCTTTTCTTACATCACACAGTTTCCTCTCATTTTTCACGACCTGTAACTTCATTCATTGTTTTAATTAATGATTCGATCGAACTCTATGTAGGTTTCCTACGTATCATGTCCCTTTTGAATTAGACCAAGCGTAGTTCTGGAAAAGTAATGAAAAAAAACTAAAAACAAAAATCTTTTTGAATTTTTCATTTATAATTTTTTTTCTTTTCAAGTACATCATAGGAAGTACAATAACAAAAGACTCAACAAACTTAACTAGATTACGATAAACTGTGGCACCACCTAAAAGAATCAATACAACTAGACAAGACATGTAAAATAAAAGACAAAACATACTCAAAAGTATAAAAAAATCTCCTCAAATAGCTCTTAAATACGATGGTCATGAGGTATCTGTCATGCTCGAGCTCTGATAAATGGATTCATACCTGAATGAGAAAAATGAGACCAAACAGAGTTAGTGACTCGAGACACTATCTATTGGACACGTACAAGTCACAAATGAGATTGTTTTTGCGAAAAGGCTTAAGTAGCCAAAAGTGACTGAAAGTGCAAAACTCAATAAGGAAACATCTCATAAAGGCCTATATGGCCTTAAACTTCAAGGAATCATAACCTCTAAAGTTACTTTCCAAAAATGACCCCACTTTGCAGAAATGGCCTATGTGGCCAAAAATGGCTAAGCATGCAAATTTGACAGGAATGGACCTTAAACAAAGATGACACTTTGTTGTACCTAAGACATGGGTCACTGAACCACTTTTACGAAAATAACCCTATTTTGCAAGAACAACCGATGTGGCCAGAATTGGCTAGACAATGCAAGATTTGGCTATGACCCCCGAAGCCAAGAACCTAAGACTCACTAGGAAGACCGGACCCTATGTGGCTGCTTACGTATCCCGCCCCAAAAGACGAAAATCAGGTATGCATAGTTCGGGAAGATTAGATACGGGAGAGAATTAAAAAAAATACTGATTTGGAGAAAACATATTTTTGTCTTTTTTTTTTTTGAAAAATGATGAAACATGTAAAATCTTTTGGATTTTTTTTCACTTTTTTGATTCATTTTTTTTTTGAAAAAAAGATGGGAAAGTGCAAAATCTTTTTTGGATTTTCATTTTCAATTCTTTTGGTCTTTTCTTGAAAAAGTTATGAAAGAAAAATATAATTGGGCCCTACTTGATTCATTTTTTCACTCTTCTTTTCAAAACATCGGTCCGCCAAACGACCTTTCTACCTTCGTAGATGCAACATTTAGCACATAGGATGATTGAATGTCATTTTGGGCTAGCGAGCCCATTTGACACAATTTGGACAGGTTTTCTACAAAGGACAAGGCACCTAGTACCGGGACCTGCTAGGTCATAATGATATGATGCAAATAAAAATGACCTAAAGGCTGACCTATGTTTGGGGTTCACTAATAAGGCAATTCGGGGGAGCGTATGGTCGATAGTGGCTGTTCAAGCTTTCCACCCACTCCATACGTCCGACCCCCCTCCTAAAATAAGGGTGACTCAACAAAGAGTTCATGTACGCGAGGCGTACTCCGAGACTTATTGCAGAAAGAATTGACTCAGGATAATGCATATGATGACAGTTATAAAGAAGTACCACATAAAGGAAAATATGTAAACACATAAAACAACTAGAAAATAAAGCAACATAAAAAAAATAAAAATCAAATAAAGCAAATAAAGAAAACATAAAAACCTCAACCGAATATTCTAAAAAGCCAACAAAATCAAGTACCAGCTCGAACCTGCAACTCCCCAGCAGAGTCGCCAGAGCTGTCACACCCCTTTTTTACACTCCACTAACCCTCATAAAATAAAAAGATTTGTAAAGCTCAAAAGGGTTTTCAATTAGAAAGTGACAAAAATTTATGTTCAAAAGGATTAACTCAGAGTTGCCACCTAACATTTGATTTCAGTTGGTCAAGTAACCGTTTTTCTAAAAATGATTTTTCCTTTTAAAACACTTTGGACTCCAAAACTAAGTCTACACCAGAGATTTGGGTAAGGGGGCTCATTTGACTCCGGGAGAAGGTGTTAGGCATTCACGAGTCTCGTAACTAGTACAGTTGCGTACTCGATCTAGTTGACTTTTAAAGTATTCAAATTGAGGTAAAAATAAACACATAAAAGAGAAATAAAAATACAAGAGGCTCGAGGTCGTCCCCACCTAATAAAAAAATGAAAATAAAAATACTACGAGTTCTACTTTCGACCTCCAAATACAAATACTTTGGGGTATACCCCGATAAAATATATACATTGCCTATGGGGTATTCCCCAGATAATAAACTAAAGGAAACGACCTCTCGCCTCGAATAAAATAAAAGAAGCGACCTACGATTTGCCTACCCAAGTGTGATCGGCCTAAATATGCTGCTAGCGGACCCCAAGCAAATTAAAGATAAAACAGTAAGATTGCCTCAAGCCTAAACCCACATATCCAATGTTAATTTAATGTACTGACTCAACACATTTTGATCAACCCCCACGATTCCAAATAATTCAATGTTTTCCATTTCCATTCAACTTGATTCTTTCATGTCTTCATTTTTATTGAACATATCTTATAAGACAAATTCAAAGAAAACAAATTAAACAAAATAACAATGAAACTAACCAAGGTTAAACAAAGCATAAGCAGATTCAAATTTGTTGAAACAAAGAAGCATATCCATTGATTAATAAGAGGGATGAAAAGAGATGTACCTGAAAAATGATCTTGAAATTAATATAGTTTTGGTAGTTCATGGACAGAATACCGCAACTACGAATGGAGTCCAAAATAGCAAATCCAACTCGAACCAAACCAACAGACCATACCTCGGATGGCAACTCCAACAACCGAACACCCGTTTCAACTCAACTCCATTTCGGAAACCAATACTAAAAGAACAACCTAAGTTTTCATTATGTATTTCGCATTTGACATAAAAAATGAAGCTAGACTCAACTGAAAATCAGAAATTGAAAAGTGAGAATCTTAAAACCAAAACCCTATTTTTCTTTGATTTTTTTTTATGTTTGCTCGTTCCCTGCATCTATTTTTAACTGATGTATGCGTGTGTGTGGTCGCCGAATTCCGGGCAATTGAGGTGATGAGGGAGTAGCGGCGACTGGCTGGTCGACAGCAGTAAGAGGGGGCTACTGATGGCTAGTTCTGGCAAGTGAATGGGATGATATAGGCGACCGATTTTTGGTGATTTTTGAGAAGGGGTGACGGCTGGTTGTTGAAGATTGTTGCTGGACATTCGGCGAGCTTGGTGGCGCGGTGCCGTGGCTGGTGAGGAGATGGCAGTGGAGTAGGTCTTAGGGTTCTAGGGTTCCTCTCCCTTGGTTTAAGAAGAAGATGGGATGACTGGGTGTGGTCTTAGGCTGTTGAAGATTGAGATGAGGGGAGGGAGCGGTGGGGGCGACTCCAGATCTCTAGGGTTTAGGTGTTCTAGGGTTAGGTTAGGTGCTAGGGTTTTGGTGTGAAGAAGATGATATGAGGGGTGTGTCATTCAGGTCTGAAGAAGAGAAGAAAGATTAGGTTGTTTTTACCTCCTTAAGAGACATGGGGTATGGACTAACAAGATTTGGACTTAGATGGCTTTTCGATTTTGGGTTGGGGCTATGTTATATTAGATTAAAATTGAGCTAAAATTAAAATTCATAAGCTATAGACTCAAATTCAATTCTTCTTGTACAATAGTATAAAACACCTATAAAAATATTGTGAGCACGTGATTTTTGCCTCACATGAATTACTCCTAGAGAACTCCCAAAATTAGATTTTTCCTTTTTAATTATTTGTTATTTAAGAGTTATTATAGAATTTTTCTGTTTGTTCGCATTTTTTGTGCATGTTTAATTTTGTTTGAATTATAAAAATACAAAAATAAATTGCATTTGCATTTAGGACTTAATTTTATATTTTTCTTGATTAATTAGTAAATTAGTGTTTCACATAATTGGAAAATCACCAAAAATAACTACTTTTGCATTTTTATTGTTTAATCTCGAATATGGGGAGTTTTTTTTTAAATTTGGTTTTAATTGGTCGTGTTAATTATTATTTAGGATTAATTAATATTTTTGATAGGTTAATTTAGTTTTGGGATTTAATCTAGGTCTTTAATTTTAATTTTGAAAAAAAAGAAGAAAATATTGAAGAAAAATTAACTGAAAAGAAGAGGAAAAAGGAATGGAGATGATCAGAATTTTTGGGCCAAAGTTCGAATTTCCTAGAACAAATCAATCTTCCCCTGAAACCTGTTTAGATCCATCCGTGTCGTACCTTAACCCAGTCCAGCCCCTCCTCTCATCAAACGACATCGTTTAGGTGACCAATAGATCTGAGCCGTCGAGGTTCTTTGATCCAATGGCTCAGAAGTGGGGGACCACTTAATATATATATGTCCTGTCCAAACTCATTACCCACCCCCCATATCGTCTCTCTCAATCCCCTGCATCTCAGAGACGAAGTCCAAACCGTAGCCCATCGCCCCTAAATTGCACCACTTTAAGGTGGCGGCGCCATCACTAATCCTCACCAAATCAACATCCTTGAACCCCCTTCTTCCCCTCATTCCAAAACTCCACTCCATCTCATTCGAATCCCCCCTGAACTGCTCAAATATTGAATCAAAGAGTTGAGCCCTAAAAGTCTAAGATCGAAACTACACATGCAAGGTCAATGGTCTAGTCTTATGAGTTTTTTTAGGGCCAATTTTATCGCGAAATAATGTTATTTGCCTGTTCTTGACAAAGAACAGATGATTGACATTATCTCGTGGTTTAAATTGGAAGGACAGTCAAGTTCAAGTTTGAATTGGTAAGTTTTCTTCATCTTTTCTGTCTATTTTTGTTGTTTCACCATCTGTTCCCTTCTCTTTCTTCTACTTTTCTTCAATTAGTTTCTTCTGATGAATTTGGGAAGATTTTAATTTCTGAATCTAGGTTTTCTTTTTTCTTTCATTTGTTGTTTGATATTCATGTTGTTCCGTTGCTTTCCAGTGTTCTATTTTGATTGTGTGTGGTTTGCTCATTTGTAATGTTTGGTTTTATTTAAGTCATGTTAAGATTCGGATTTTCGTCTAGTGCTCATGTTTAATTTTGAATCTCTTTTTTTTTTCCCCTTGTTCTGGTTTCATTTTGAATTTTTGGTTTGAATTTTTGTGTGGGCTTATGATGGATTGGATTTGGTTGCTGATGAATCCAAAAACCAGAGAAAAATGGGGTTCATTCTAGTTGGAAAGCCCAGGTTTGGGGCTGGACCTTGGGTTAATTCGACCCATAACTCATTTGGTCTGGCAAGGTAATTTTCAGGGGTATGGGGGTAACTTAGGTAGTTTACTCAGGGAATCTTTTAATAACAACCTTAGGAAGCTTCTTAGAAGCTGAAAAATAGACTTGTTGGGCAAACAAGTCAAAAAATGAGGAACTAAGCTGCAAAATTGAAAATTGAGAAAGGTCCAATGGGCAAAACTCATCCTATTTTTGCTGCCCTATTAGCTTGCCTATAAAGGCATTGTTAAGAAGAGCTAGGATCAGATATGGGGGGAAGGTAGAAAAAATTCAAAAAAATAAAAAAAAAACAGCTAAGGTTTTAGGAGAAAACTACTATTCCATTAAACTTTGGCCTTGAATTTGAAGGTTCTCATTTTTTCTGAAATAATTTTCTGCTTATTTGGGATCGAAATGGTTTGAGGTCGAGTCATTCAAGCTTGGTTTGATGTTTGCTGATGTGTTATTTGCTTGAAACTAATTCCTAAACTACTTGATATCATTTCCTAGGTTTGAAATTGGCCTTAAACTGCTGCTGACTGCTGTTTGTTGTTGCTGACTTCTTACCTCATCTTCTTTGCTCTCTCAATACCAAGTATGCCTTGATCTATTGTCATGACGAATGAACCCATGAACATTTGTAATGAAAATTGAAGAAATGTTTAATACCAGTTTCCTGCTATTTATTCAGTACCGAATATGGTCTTGTTTTAGTTCTTCCTAGTATAGTTCTTTCGTATATTTCATTTTTGTTCCGAGGTTTAAACTTAAACTTGTAGACAGACCTTATAGCATGTGTTAATTATGGACTGTGACCTGTAGTTTAACTGGTTGAAATGTTTGGTTATCAATCCATAATGATGGATTTTAAATACATGTTGATGCAGATTATGAGTTTGGTTTGGCTTGTTCATACTAGGTTGCCTTTTTGAAAAGTTTTTTGAAAAGCTTCATTTTGAATAAAAGTCGAGTCAGTTCTGATTTGTTTAAAGGTTTAAGTTGCGCTAAATGTCAAATAATGGTTGTGATGTTATACTGGTTTATTTTTGAAATTGTCTTTGGAAATTCCCTTTTCAAATTAGTACTCAATTGTATAAAATTGTCTTTTGAAGCCAGTTTTAAAAATCAGAATCCAACATGGTTGTAGGATAATCACTTAGTTCTGAGTTTTATTTTACAAGTGTTTATTTGTTCATCCCGTCTTAGAACAACTTGGAAACTAAAAAGGGCATCATGGTCGTTTGAATCAGATCTAGAGAACTTCAGTTTGTTTGAAATCGATTTGGGATTATTGAACCCCCTTGCTGGTATGTTGATCATGCTGCTGCAGGGATTTGACCTTGAATCCCTGCCTTGCCTTCGTACCACGTCACTGAATTGGGCTTTCTTCTGGGGCCTAGCTCAAGTCTTTCAAAATCGTTGAGTTGGTAGCATTTTGCAACATGATATTGGGCTCCTTTTGAGGCCCAGATTTGAGATAGAAATTGGATCACATCTATACTGTAAACAATTCTGATATTTTGCATCATGTTTGAATTGGGCCTTAAAAATACAGTAGGCTACCGGGCGTAATATCTAAAAGAAAAAGGGGCATTTGTTTAATTATTGCGTCTTTTTAGTTTGAACTTTGATAAAATGCCTTGTGAATTTTCAGGTTTTCCTTTCTTTAACGAAGCTTCTTTAAATAATTGAGGTGAGCCATACTACAATACAAGTAGCTTATGGCCCTCATGAATTAGTTTAAAAACCCTTAAATAAGAATAATTCGAGGCGCGCCGCGCCAAATAAAATCCCAAATGTGTGGCCCTCATTTAATTATTTTTAAAATCCTTAGAATTTGAGGCATGCCATTTAGAAAATTTCCATGGCCCTCGCAAAGTTAACAATGCGTAGTTGCTTTAGGCGTGTTATTTTAATAATATTATCTTCCTAAACTCGGGTGTGCATTTCATGTGACCCAAATCCAAATCTCAACAACATTGAATAAGATGTGTTTCGGATTGCGGGTGCATTTCATGTGGCTTGATCCAAAGATATGTTTTAGACGACGTTAAATCTTCTTTAAAATTAATTAAAAGCGGTTAATAAATCTAAAATTATACCATAAGCTAAACGTGTATTAAAATCAGATAATAGGCCAATTATGATAGTTTAAGCGACCGTGCTAGAACCACGGAACCTAGGGGTGCCTAACACCTTCCCCCGGATTAACAGAATTCCTTATCTAGAATTTCTGGCTCGCAGATTTCCAAAGGAAAGTCGAAACTTCCTCGATTTGGGATTTAAAATAAACCGGTGACTTGGGACACCAAAACTATTTCAAGTGGTGACTCTGAAAAAAAAAATAAATAATCTCATTTCGAATAATGTCACTTAAATTGGAAAACTCCCTTATATACCTCTCGAGGTGTGTAAAAAGGAGGTGTGACAGCTCTGACGACTCCGCTGGAGAATCAAACTCGGAACTTCGGTTCAGGGTTCAAGAATTCGAGCTTAGAATAGCTGTTATGACTGGCTTTATCTATTATCTGATTTTCCTACATGTTTGAGCCTAATGTGCTAAATGCTTTTACCGCTTTAATATTCTGTGAACTGTATATAAACTGCTACGAAACCCTTCCTCTCTCTGAGTCTTCTACATCATGGAGAAGGGTGCACTTCGTGTGACTTCTCTTCTATCTAGAGTCTTATCCCATTTTAGAATGAGGTTCGGACAAGTTGCTAAGCCGGTGAAGCTTCTATATTCCCGGTACGCTGCCCCCTACTAGAGTTGTCTGCTCAGGTAAGCCAGGTCTAGAACAATAAACTCAGGTTTTAAATCTAGTATAAAAAGCCTTATGTCGGATCCCTAGTAGGAACGTTTGTTTGCATCACGTGCATTTGACTTAGGAGGCTCAACACATGGGTTGGGTCTGTCTAAGACAAGTGTACCTGAAATGAAAAGACCATCCTAATGCATTCTACTTTCTACTTATGCATTTATTTACTTTGGATTTGCATGTTGACCGGCTTGTGGATAATAGAAGAAATTGGGAAAAGAAAATAATAGTGGGAAGGCTTAGAGAGATAGTTACTTGTTTTGAAAAATTAGTGTCCAAAATATACCGAAACTCTGCCAAAATTTTGAAAAAAAAAAAGAAAAAGAGAGTTTTGTTTTTAAAATTAGTTGGTTTTCATTTTTGTCAAATCTTCCCGAACTAAGCTAGTTTGATTCTCACCAGATGTGGGATACTTAGGCAACCCAATAGCCCAAAAACAACAAAATTTATTTTTTGTCACAAATAAGCAGGGTGATGCCATTCTTGCTTAAAATAAGCCGAATGTCCCCAAAAGGGCGTCAGAAGCTTGTTTTTGTAAGAACAGTCCCTTTGGTCATTTTTGTACGGTTAGCAGGCACAACCTTAAAATCTTCTCCCCTGAAGTGCTGAAAGGCCGTATCTGCAAAATTGAGTTTTATTTTTGAAGTAAAATTTTGAAAAAATGGTATTACTTTTTTGGGTCAAAATAAGTTATTAAATCACCTTAATAAATGTGCAGGATGAGCACAAATGAAATTGAACCTTTCACAGTCCTTAAAGAGATCCCCTTACAGCTCCACATGTGGTGGAATGATCTAGGAAAAGGCAGTAGAGAAACAGTGGTAAAGGTTCTGGGAGGCCTCGTCGGACTATTGAACGTCAAGCCAAGGTTAGACGTAATTGAAGCATTAATACCTTTTTGGAACCCAACTCGCAATGTGTTCTATTTCTCTGACTTTGAGCTCACACCCACACTGGATGAAGTTACAGGTTATGCGAGCCTTAATGGAAACTTTAGAAGTCGATATCCATTGTCACCAAGACCGGTATCTCCCCACGGATTTCTGGATTTGTTGAGTATTAGTCGGGATATCCAGGATGGAAATTTATCTGAAGGTTATTGCACTCTCCAATTCTTGTATCAACACTATGGTAACCCCCGAGGTTTTGAAGAGTCGAACATTGATCTGACCCATGTCGGGAATAAAGACAAATGGGAGGCAAGGCGGGGTTTGGCTTTTATAGTAGCATTCTCGGGTGTTGTGGTCTGCCCGCGAAAAGATGGTAATATAGAGGTAGGTCTCATAGGAATGATCGATGTTGCAATCAAGAAAGCCAACTGCAGTGTGGTTCCCCTGATCTTATCTGAAATCTACCGAGCCTTGACTATCTGTTGGGAAGGGGGAAAGTTCTTCCAAGGCTTCAATCTATTACTACAATTATGGATGCAAGAACATCTCTGCCACCGGGTTGGGTATTTGAATTACGGTATGACCGGTTTGAGTTGCATTGAAGAATTTGAAAGTCGAGTAGTGGGTATTGAATTCCCCGAGGGTACTGAAGCTTGGCTTGCACATTTGAGCTCCTTGACTGCCGATAAAATTGAGTGGGCATTCGGATGGCTTCATATCATCGAAGCAGTACACATGTCAGCTGAAGTGTGTTATCTCCTCCGGATGGGCATCCGGAGCATCCAGACGTATGCTCCCCACAGGGTTTTGCGCCAATTAGGAAGATTTCAAACCGTCCCCCATAACAAAAATTTTAGTATGCATGTCATTGAATTGGGCCCAAAAGCCATATTTCCAGAAGGGAGAATTCGCCAGGTGTGGAATGAATGTAGATTTCTTGAACCTAAGACCATGGTGCGAGATCTAACTAGAGGTGAAGTGGACCCCAAGTACATTGTCTGGTTCAGTAAAAGATTTCAGATTCTTGAGAGGCCTGCTAAGAGAGCCCACGTTCAACAATTTACTAGTGACTCGCAAGAGCAGTGGGGCTAGTTGGCAAAAGAAGAACGTTACAAGGCCAAAATAAGCAAGTTGGAGAGGCAAGTCAAGGACCTTCAGTTTGAAAATGGTTTGCAAGCTGCCGCATACGGGGGAGAAAAGAAAAACCTAATTCAAGAGAATGAAGCCCTGAAAGCTCAAATCCGGAAGATGAAAATAGCTGCTAGAAACCCGGAGAGAAGCCGAGCGGACGAAAGACTTATAAGCAATCTGAAAAAGAAAGCCCTTGAGTGTCAAGATAACCTAGAAAACGCCGAGGCTAGTATAGCAAATTCCCAGGCTCAATTAGCAGAGAATGCAAAAGGACGAACACAGTTTGTGTAACAAATAAAGAGAAGGTATGAAGGGACAATCACCAGCCTGAGAAGAAAGGTAACTACTCTTGAGAATGAGGTAGCCACGCAGGCTAAAGATTTCAAAGCTGATAGAAAACACTGTTATGATTTGATGGCTCAGATGGAGGAAGGAATACAATAGTTGCAAGATCAACACCTTCACGACTCTCAAGTATTAGAAGCCCGAAATCAGCAGATAGGGCGATTGCTCCAGGAGAAAGGCAGAATCCGAGAGAGGATTAGAGTCATTGCTGACTATATTACCGTGAAATGACAAGCATGCGAGGACATGACTCGTACCACTTTCTTTGCTGCAGTGATGACTTCCGTCCGCTAGATAATGAGTGATTTGGAGCGACTGCAAGGGGATCTCGCATATAGGCCCGCAGCGAGACCGAATGATGTACCGCGAGCCCCATGAGCATTAATGTATTCCTGATTTTCACTTGAGTCTATTTCTGTTAGAGTCTGTCAGTTTGTTTTCGAGTCGTATTTCCTTTCTGTCGGAATCTGTTAGTCGATTCTTGAGTCTGTATTTTCATCTTTCTGTTAGAGTCTGTTGGTTTCCTTTTTGAGTCTTTTCGTTTTGAGTCGTTGTAATCAAAGCATTTTCTTTTTATGAAAAATTTGAAAATCCCAAAATATGTTGTTATTTTTTTTTTACATTTATTATTTCCAAAACTACACTCGGTCTAATTCATGCGGGGTCATGATACGTAGGCAATCTCTATAGGATTCGATCATAACGAAAAGAAAGAAAAGGGAAACAAGAAAAGAAAAGAAAAAAAGAGAGAGAAAAACAAAGAAAAAGAAAAGAAAGGAGAGAAAATAAGAAACCGTGAGGAGGAAACAATGGCAAATCAAGAGAGGGAAATGAGAGGATAAAAACAAAGAGAAGTCAAGCAAAGAAAGGCAAGAATAAAAAGAAAGGAAGAGAGAGAGAGAAATGGAAAGGAAAGAGTAGAAGTGGAAAGAAGAAAGTGGAAGGAATAAGTAAAACCGGAATGAAGCATGCAACCGTTGCAAAACATGTAGAAACACTTTTAATGGTTTAGATGCATTACACCCCAAATATGCGATTACCTATCTATTATTTATTTCAAATTAACCGTTTGTTGTTGTTACTAATCAGTCCAGGTTTTTATAGAACGGTGGTTGATTTTTGTGGTAATCTGGCTTCACACCCATACTTTACAAGATCAAAGAGGAGCGTCGAAATGTCTTCAGAAATGACTCTGCCAACAATTCCCATCATGGGTGATAGTCCAATCTCAGGCATCCCGTCCTCAGAATCGGCAGCTGCCAAGAAAATAGAATCCTGCATCTTTGGGTTATGGAAATGTGGGATGCTTGGGCAAATGGAAGAGAGCCATCAAGCGCAATCCTGGGATTCCCCAAACTATTTCCTAGAGCAAGCGGTACCTCCATTGTCCCGATCATTCACCCAAATACACCACTAGGACACCCAACTATCTCGGGTCATTTTATGGGAACACCTTCTGAGGTTTGCCCCTAGGTGTTAATGTCCAGTACAACTTTAAGTATCTTCACCGCTCTACCTTGCTCGGCTACGGAATAGCCTACACTGCCCAGGCCTAGTGTCGACCCCTCAGCTTTCACCTTCCAAACACCCACATTCCCAATGGAACCTCCTTAGTTTCCCACTTATACTTACCCTCAACCATCCCGATATGAGTTCACTGTGGGGCAAGAAAAGATCACCAAAACTCCTGAGCAAGAAAAGATTACGAAGAATATGAGGAGTATGGAACAGAGTCTCAAAAGCATACAAGGCTTGAGTGAACAGAAAAGTGTATCATATGTTGACTTATGTATGTTCCCTCATGTGCTTCTGCCATTGGGATTCAAAACCCCAAAATTTGAGAAATATGATGGACATGGTGATCCTATTGCTCATCTCAAGAGATATTGCAACCAGCTGCGAGGAGCCGATGGGAAAGAAGAACTCCTCATGGCCTATTTCAGAGAAAGTCTAGTTGACATCGCATCTGAGTGGTACATGGACCAAGATATATCCTATTGGCACATCTGGCATGACCTATCTAGATATTTTGTCAAGAAGTTCCAATACAATATTGATATTGCTCTAGATAGGAACTCTTTGACAAACTTGAAGAAGAAATCTTCGGAAAACTTCTGAGAGTACGCAATTAAATGGCATGAACAGGCCTCCAGGGTAAAGCCTCCAATCGATGAGATTGAAATGGTCACAATTTTCCTCCAATCTCAGAAGGCTGACTACTTCCAAAATATGATGTCCGCAATGGGTAAACCGTTCGTTGAAGCCATCAAAATTGGTGAATTGGTTAAAAATGGGTTGAAAACGGGTCAAATTCTAAGCCAATCCACCATTAGAGCTACCTCCCAAGCCATTCGGGTGGGTATGGAGGAGTAGCAAAGGGCAAGAAAAAGGAAGAAACATCCATGGCAGTGTCGGGTGCAAGAAAACACCGTACTCCCAGAACCTTTTTCTCAGAAAGGACCCCGCAATAGTATTACCCCCACCAAGATGTAGCCTATGCTCCTCAGCCATACCCGGTCATGAATGCTCAACCTTATGTTCGACCACAACAACAAGCCAACCGGAACCAAGCTCCATTTTCTAGAAACCAGCCTCCTTACCAAAACCACTACAACCCCCGTCCTCCACGAAACAATTTCCACCCTCGTGAACCACCCAAGAGGCCAAATTTTACACCAACTGGCAAACTCTACTCCAACATGTTACCAAAGCTTGTTAAAATAGGTCTGCTACAGCCTGTTCCTCAAACTAGGCAAAACCCAACATCACCCGCTTACAGAGCCGGTACCCGATGCGCCTATCACTCAGGGGCAGAAGGGCAAGACATTGATGACTGTTGGACTCTAAAGAGAGACGTGGAGAACTTGATAGAACAAATGAAGATAGTGCTAAGGGATGAAGATATTCCCAATGAGAGCACGTGATTTTTGCCTCGCATGAATTACTCCTACAAAGTCTCCAAAATTAGGATTTTTCTTTTTATTTATTTGGTTTTTAGGAATTAATTGCTCAATTTTTGTGTTTGTTTACATTTTGTGTGCATAATTAATTTTATTTAAATCATGAAAAATGGCAAAAAATATCACGCAATGCATTTAGGATTTAATTTTATATTTTTTAGGTTAATTAGTAAATTAGTTTGTTTTATAGAATATGAAAATCACAAAAAATAGTTCATTTTTGCATTCTAACCCTTTAATTTTGAATTTTATAGTCTTTCTTTAAATTTAGGAATTAATTAATTATTGTAAATACTAGGATGATTGATTAATCTAATTGAGTAGGTTAATTTAATTTAAAATTAATTTAGGTTTTATTTTTAATTTGAAAAGAAAAGGGATTTGAAATTAAAAAAGAAAAAGAAAAGAAATAAAAGAAATTTGATTTTTGGGCTTTACAATTGAATTTCCCCAAGGCCCAAGTCTTAAGCACTCATTACCCGTTCAAAACAGGCCCAAACCCGTGTCTCAACCCGGTCCGGTCACCCCTTCATCCCAAACGACACTGTTTTAGTTGAGCCAATCCCAGCCGTTGATTGCTTTCAATCAGACGGCTCTGAACTGGGTCATGTTTGAGTATAATATTGTCTGAACTCCATCCCCCCTACCCCTCACTCATCTCTCACAACCCCTTCAGTCTCTCATGTAACGCCACCGCCTGCCGCCTGCCGGAAATCGCTCACGGCGGTGGATGGCTTCCAATCGCCATGAAACCAACACCAAATGCTCTCCTCACCCCCTCTTTCCAAATCCCCGTTTACTTTCCCTCAAATCCATCCTGAGCTCCTCAAATATCAGATCAAAACTCGGAACCCTAGCGCCACCATAGTTGCTCCGGTGGCGGCGCCACCACCAATCCTCGCCAAATTCACACTACAGAACCCCCTTCACCTCCTCTTCCCCAATCCCTAATTATTTTACCTCGAATCACCCCAGAACCCTTCGAATCTTAAATCAAACTTCGAACCCTAAAAGTTCTAAATCAATTTCTTGAATCTATGGCATGCATGCCCTTAGGCTCCCGAACTTTCGAGTTTGCAAGGGATAATTTGACATAAAGCAGTGTTGGTCGTTTGTTCTTGGCAACGAACAAGTGATTAACACTGGTTGTGTTAAATCAAGATATCCAGTGTTGGTTTCAAGTTTAGTCGGTAATTTTTCTTTATCTTTCTGGCCATTTTTATTTTATTTTTTGTCTCTTATTCTTCTTCTTTTCTTCTTCTTTCCTTCGGTTAAGTTTGCACCTTAATTGAAACCCGGCAAAGTTTCTGAACCTAGAATTGAGTTTGTGCTCGTTTGTTCTATTTGTTTCTCTTTTTCACACCTTTAAAGCTTCTTTCGGATTTTTGGTCTGTTTAGTTCTATTAACGTCATAGTTGAACTTCTCATTCCGCCTTTTTTTTAGTCGCATAGTTTAATTTAATTAGGCCATTTTGAATCCCTGCCTATTTTCGTTAATTAGGTAGTCACTTAGTGTAGGTTTTGAGTTTTGGAAATTGTTTGAGTGTTTTCTTT
Source organism: Nicotiana sylvestris (assembly GCF_000393655.2). Lineage (NCBI taxonomy): Eukaryota > Viridiplantae > Streptophyta > Magnoliopsida > Solanales > Solanaceae > Nicotiana > Nicotiana sylvestris. The sequence continues at coordinate 9,873,820 of NC_091068.1, forward strand.
TACCTGCTATGAAATACAATACTGATTTGGTTTGGGTTGTCTTTGCTGCTTGGGTTAAGGCTAGTTTAAACCTCACCTCAAGGGGTTTGTTTAGGTTATTGGGTCAGGATTAAGCCCATGTCTGGCTGAACCTGGGTTCAATTTCACTCATATCTGCTTGGTATGATGAGGTAAATACAGGGGTAACTAAGGGTTATTTTGGGTAATGTACTGAGAGAATCTCTGAAGTAACCACCTGAGAAGCAGATATACTTACTTGACCAACAAGTCAGTAATTGAAGGACTAAGCAGCAAAATTGAAAATTTTAAAAGGATAAAAGTGCAAAACTTAGCTCATTTTCTGTTGCCCTAAAAGCTTTCCTATAAAGGCACTCTTTCTTCAATAGCAAGGAAAATTTTTAGAGATAAAAAACTCCTAAAAATTGAAACGACTAAGAAAACTCTGAAATATCTTTGAATTCCCTGCATTTTCTTGCTAAGAACTGCTTGAATCTTGCTTGGTTTTTGGTTTCTGATCTTCATTGCTTGGTTAAAACCACTGAAAAATGACAAATTCTTGCATCTGAGTTGAAATAGACTGAGTCTGGATCTTTAAAGTTTGGGTTGGAGTTTTGCTGTTGCTTTTACTATTTCATTGCTGGGTTTTTAAGCTGGTTTCTGCTGCTGTTCCTAGCTAATCCTTCACCCTTTCTGTTTCTTTTTTCGATTTCCAGGTATTCATCAGACCTCTTAGTATATGAAAATGGACGAACATGAAGCTTGATCAAGCTGAAATCTGTAATAGAGTAGTTGATTAAATGCTATTTTTGTACCTGTGAAATTAGTTAATTGTTGCATTCTAGTTTAGTTTCTATTATGTGGACATTTGACTCTTTTATCCCTTTGAGTTCGGAAAGTTTCAAGCAGCCATTTCAATTTAGATGATTTGTTTTGTTAAAAGGACATGAAACTTGTTGAACATAGGAACTTTTGGTTTTCTGTATATTTAAGAACTGAAGAGGCCAATGTGAGATTCAGAAATTCCATTTTTGACTTGCTTGACAATCCCCTGTTGAATATAGTAATCAAAAGGGGGTGATGGACTATAATGTTCTGAGGCATATTCAGTAGGTGTATCAGCCTTAGCCATGGCTAGTAATAATTCTGATTCTTCAAATCGATATAGTTTGCATGTTTCTTTTTATCCTGAAACTCCTAGTCCTGTCTTAAAAAAGGAGAGGGCATGTTATTGTATTTCCTTCATTATAAAAGTAGTTTTTGGCGTAAGCTTGAAATGATTGTGTATAGTTTGTATGGTTTTAATTTTGGGTATGGAATGATAAAATAAGCTGCATACGAGCTATTGCTGATCATAGATTGTATGCTCATTTTGAATATGCTTTAAATTCGTGCAATAATTGGCAGTATTGGTGCAAATTTTAAGGCCTTTTCGTGGAAATGGTTCTCGTTTTTAAGTATTGATGCTGAAATATTGAACTGGGCTACCTGTGTTGGCCCAGTTGTATTGAATTTTCTCATCAACAATTGTTTCCTCAATAGGGGCTTCGTATTAAGCCAACTGAGTCACTGTGCACGGCGAGGGAAGTGGCGATGGGTAATGAAGGCCCACTGTTGGCCTGGGCCCCTTTAACAAATCAAATTCTGTTTCGTTATCACCTAGCGGACCATTCATTAATTTGAGATTAGCCATTAGCCTAGAAATAAATTAGAAATTTTCTTTAGCCTTTCATAAATTAATTAGGTCTCTAATTAGCCGAGGTGTGCCATGCCAAATAAAATCTCAAAATGCGTGGCCCTCATTTAATTATTTCTTTAAAAAAAATCTTTAGAATTCGAGGCGCGCCATTTAGCAAATCTCCATGGCCCTCGTAAAGTTAAAAACGCGTAGTTGCTTTAGGCGCGTAGTTTAATAATATTACCTTCTTAAATCCGGATGCACATTTCATGTGACCCAAATCTAAAATCTTGATAACGTTGAATAAAATGTGTTTCCCATTGCGGGTGTATTTCATGTGGCGCGATCCAAAGACATATTTTGAACGACGTTAAATCTTCTTTAAAATTAATTAAAAGCAGTTAACAAATCTTAAATATACCATAGGCTAGAACATGTATTAAAATCAGATAATAGGCCAATTATAATAGTTTAAGCAACCGTGCTAGAACCACGGAATCTGGGGGTGCCTAACACCTTCCCTCAGGTTAACAGAATTCCTTATTCAGAATTTCTAGTTCGTAGACTTCAAAAGGAAAGTCGAATTTTCCTCGATTTGGGATTTTAAAAATAAACTGGTGACTTGGGACACCAGAAAACAAACTATCCCAAGTGGCAACTCTGAACAAAATTGAATAAATAATCCTATTTCGAATAATGTCACTTAAAGTGGAAAAACTCCCTTGCGCTACCTTCGGGTGTATAAAAAGGAGGTGTGACAGCTCTGGCGACTATGCTGGGGAATCAAACCCAGAATCTCTGGTTCAGGGTTCAAGAATTCGATCTTAGAATAGCTGTTATGATTGGCTTTATTTGTTATATAATTTTCCTACATGTTTGAGCCTAATGTGCTAAATGCTTTTACCGCTTTGATATTTTGTGAATTGTGTATAAACTGCTACGAAACCTTTCCTCTCTCTGAGACTTCTAAATCATGGAGAAGGGTGCACTTCGTGTGGCTTCTCTTTTGTCTAGAGTCTTTTCTCATTTTAGAACGAGATTCGGATAAGTTGCTAAGTCGGTAAAGCTTCTGTATTCCCGGTATGCTGCCCCCCCCTCCGGCTCGAGTTGTCCGCTCGGGTAAGCCAGGTCTAGAACAATAAACCCATGTTTTAAACCTAGTATAGCAAAGCCTCATGCCGGATAGTAGGAACGTTTGTTTGCATCACGTGCATTTGACTTTAGAGACTCAACACAGGGGTTGGGTCTGTCTAGGACAGGTGTACCCGAAATGAAAAGATCATCCTGATATATCTTACTTGCTACTTGTGCATTTATTTGCTTCGAATTTGCATGTTGACCGGCTTATGAATAATAGGAGAAAAGTTCCGAAAAAGAAACTCAATGTGAGGGCTCGGAAGATAATTACTTGTTTTGAAAAATCAGTGTCCAAAAATATGCTGAAACTCTGTCGAAATTTTTTTGTTTATTTTCGTCCAATCTGCCCGAACTACGCCAGTTTGATTCTCACCGGATGTGAGATACGTAGGCAACCCTCACCGGGTCCAACTTTTCTTTTTCCAAAAATAGCCACAAAATTTTTAATTTTTGTCCCAAATAAGTCATATGATGCTGTTCTTGTTTAAAATAAGCCGAATGTCCCCTAAAGGGCATCGGAAGGCTATTTTTTGCAAGAATGGCCACTTTGGTTCATTTTTAACTGTTAGCAGGCACAACCTTAAAATCTTCTCCCCCGAAGTGCTGAAAGGTCGTATCTGCAAAATTAGGTTTTATTTTTGAAGCAAAACTTTGAAAAATGATGTTACTCTTTTGGGTCAAAATGAGTTATTAAATCACCTTAATAAATGTGCAGGATGAGCACAAACGAAATTGAACCCTTCATAGTCCTTGATGAGATCCTCTTAAAGCTCCACATGTGGTGGAATGATCTAGGAAATGGCAGTAAAGAAACAATGGTAAGAGTTCTGGGAGGCCTTGTCGGACTATTGAACGTCAAGCCAAGGTCGGACATAATTGAAGCTTTAATACCTTTCTGGGACACGACTTGCAATGTATTCCGTTTCTCAGACTTTCAGCTCACACCTACATTGGAGGAAGTTGCAGGTTATGTGGGCTTTAATGGAAACCTTAGAAGTCGATATCCATTGTCACCAAGACCGGTATCTCCCCACAGATTTCTAGATTTGTTGAGTATTAGTCGGGATGTTCAAGACAGAAACTTATCTGAAGGGTATTGTACGTTCCAGTTCTTGTATCATCGATATGGTAACCCCCGAAGTTTTGAAGGGCCGAACACCGGTCTAACCCATGCCAGAAATAAAGACAAATGGGAAGCAAGGCGGGGTTTAGCTTTTATGGTAGCCTTCTTGGGTGTCATAGTTTGTCCGCGAAAAGATGGTAATATAGAGATAGGTCTCATAGGAATGATCGATGTTACAATCAAGAAGACCAACAACAATGTGGTTCCTCTGATCGTGTCTGAAATCTACCGAGCCTTGACTATCTGTCAGGAAGGGGGAAAGTTCTTCCAAGGCTGCAATCTGTTACTACAACTGTGGATGCAAGAACATCTCTGCCGCCAGGTTGGGTATATAAATTATGGTTTGACCGGTTTAAGCTGCATTGAAGAATTTGAAAGTCGGGTGGCAGGTATTGAATTCCCCAAGGGTACTGAAGCTTGGCTTGCATGTTTGAGATCCTTGACTACTGATAAAATTGAGTGGGCATTCGGATGGATTCCTGCCACTGAAGCAGTGTACATGTCAGTTGAAGTGTGTTATCTCCTCTTGATGGGCATCCAGAGCATCCAGCCTTATGCTTCCCACAGGGTTTTGCGTCAGTTAGGAAGATTTCAAACCGTCCCGAATAATGAAGATTTGAGCATACATGTCATTGAATTGGGCTCGAAAGCCGCATTTCCAGAAGGGAAAATTCGCCAAATATGGAATGAATGTAGATTTCTTGAACCTAAGACTATGGTGCGAGATCTAGCCAGAAGCGAAGTGGACCCTAAGTATATTGTCTGGTTCGGCAAAAGATACAGATTCTTAAAAGGCCCGCAAAGAGACCCCATGTCTAACAGTTCACCAATGGGGCGCAAGTGCAATGGGATTGGTTAACCAAAGAAAACGAGTACAGGGCCAGAATAAGCCAGTTGGAAAGGCGAGTCATGGAGATTCAATTTGAAAATGGTGTTCAAGCCGCTGCAGACGAGGGAAAAAAAAGAAAAAACTATGTCGGGAAAATGAGGCCCTCAAAGCTCAGATCCAGAAGATGAAAATAGCTGCCAAAAACCTGGAAAGAAGTCGGGCCGACAAAAAACTTATAAGTGGTCTGAAAAAGAAATCCCCGAGTGTCAATAAGACCTGGAAAAGTCTGAAGCTAGTCTAGAAAAAATTCGGGCACAATGGACAAAGAAGGCAGAAGAGAGGGCACGGTTTGTGTAGCAAATGAAGAGGAACTATGAAGGGACTATCACACCACTCTCGAGAACGAGGCAGCCAAGCAGGATAAAGCATTCAAAGCCGATTAGGAGCACTGTTGTGATCTGATGGCTCAAATAGAGGAAGGAATGCAGCAGCTGCAAATTCAACTCTTTCATGACTCTCAAGTATTAGAAGCCCATAATCAGCAGATAGGGCGGTTACTTCAGGAAAAGGGCAGAATAAGAGAGAGAATTAGAACCATCGCTGATTACATTACCATGAAGTGCCAAGCGTGCGAGGACATGACTCGTACCACCTTTTTCACGGCAATAATGATTTTCGTCCGCCAAGTTTTGAGTGATTTGGAGCGACTACAAGGGGATCTCGCATTTAGGCCCATGGCGAGACCGAATGACGTCCCGCGGGCACCAGGGGCATTAATGTATTCTTAATTTTACTGGAGTCTGTATCTTTCTTTTCTGTTGAAGTCTGTTAGTTTATTTTTGATTCTGTATTTTCCTTTTTGTCAGAGTCTGTTAAGTCAGTTCGTGAGTCTATATTGTCATCGTGTTATTAGAGTCTGTTGTCTTCCTTTTTGAGCTTTGAATCATTGTAATCCAAAGCATTTCCTTTTTATGAAAAATTAAAAATCCCCAAAATATTTTGTTATTTGCTTTTACATTTTATCGCCTTTTGAACTACGTAATGATCTAATTCACGCGGTGTCGTGATACATAGGCAATCCTCATCAGATTCGGTCATAATTTTGTTAATAACTCCAATAAGAGAGGGTGCGAAAAGAAAAATCCGAAAGAAAAACCCAAAAGAGAGAAAAGAAGAAAAATCAAAGGAAAAAAGAATAGAAAGCAAAGAAAGAGATGAAATGAGGGAGAGTGGAATTGGAAAGAAGGAAAATAGAAAAATAATAATAATAAGTAAAGTTGGGATGAAGCATGCAACCGTTGCAAAACATGTAGAAACACGTTTAATTGTATAGGTGCATCACACCCCAACGTGCGATTTCCTATGTGTTATCTGTTTCAAACTAACCAGTTGGTTATCTACTGTCAAGTCCAGGTTCTATAGTAAGGCGGTTGATTTTGTGGTAGTCTGGCTTCGCATCCGTACTTCACGAGGTCAAAAGGTAGCATTGAAATGTCTTCAGAAATCACTCTACCAACAGTTCCTATCACGGAAGAGAGTCCGATCTCGGGCATCCTGACTTCGGAGTCGACGGCTACCAAGGAAAACAGGTTACCGTGTCTCCGCATGATGGAAATGTGGGATGCCTGGTCAAACGGAAGAGTGCCACCAAGTGTAATCCCCGGATATCCCGAGCTTCTTCCTAGGGTAGGTGGTACCTCCAATATCCCGATCAGTCACCCCAATACCCCACTCGGACATCCTACCATCTCGGACCACTTTATTGGAACACCTTCTGAGGTTCCCCCCAGGTGTTAGCTTCAGGAGAAACTTCAAATATTTTCACTGCTCCGCCATGCTCAGCTACTACACAGCCTACGCTGCCCAGACCCAGCTTTGACCCATCATCCTTCACCTTTAAAACACCATCTTTCCTACTAGAACCTGCATAGTTTCCCACCTATACTTACTCTCAACCACCCCGATATGAATTTACTGCGGGGAAAGAAAAGACCACCAAAACTCCTGAGCAAGAAGAGATTGCGAGGAAAATGAGGAGTATGGAACAGAGTCTCAAAAGCATACAAGGCTTGAGTGGACAGAAAAGTGTATCCTATGCTGACTTATGTATGTTCCCTCATGTGCATCTGCCATTGGGATTCAAAACCACAAAATTTGAGAATTATGATGGGCACGGTGACCCTATTGCTCATCTCAAGAGATATTGCAACCAGCTGCGATGAGCCGGTGGAAAGGAAGAACTCCTCATGGCCTATTTCGGAGAAAGTCTGGTTGGCATCGCATCTTAGTGGTACATGGACCAAGATATATCCCGCTGGCACATCTGGGATGATCTTTCTAGAGATTTCGTCAGGCAGCTCCAGTACAACATTGATATTGCTCCAGATAGGAACTCATTGACAAACTTGAAGAAGAAATCCTCAGAAAGTTTCCGAGAGTACGCAGTTAAATGGCGTGAGCAGGCCTCCAGGGTAAAGCCTCCAATGGACGAGATTGAAATTGTCACAATTTTCCTCCAAGCGCAAGAAGCCGACTACTTCCAAAATATGATATCTGCTATAGGTAAACCATTCACTGAAGCCATTAAGATTGGCTAAATGGTTGAAAACGGGTCGAATTCTAACCCAATCCGCTATCAGAGATACTTCCCAAGCCATTCAGGGTGGGTCCGGAGGAATAGCGAAAGGCAAGAAAAAGGAAGAAACGTCTATGGCAGAGTTAGGTGCAAGAAAATACCGTACTCCAGATCCTTTTTCCCAGAAAGGACCCCGCAACACTATTACCCCCACCAAGACATGACCTATGCTCCTCATCCATACACGGTCATGAATGCTCAACCTTATGTCTGTCCACAGCAACAAGCCAACCATAACAAAGCTCCATTTCCTAGAATCTAGCCTCCTTACCAAAACCATTACAACCCCATCCCCCACAAAACAATTTTCCCCCTCGTGAACCACCTACAAGGCCAAATTTTACACCAATCGATGAATCCTACTCCATCCTGTTCCCAAAGCTTGTCCAAATAGGTCTGCTACAGTCGGTTCCTCAAACTAGGCAAAACCCAACATCTCCTTCTTACAGAGCTGGTGCCCGATGCTCCTATCACTTAGGGGCAGAAGGGCATGACACTGATGACTGCTGGACTCTAAAGAGAGCAGTGGAGAATTTGATAGAACAAAGGAAGATAGTGCTGAGGGATGAGGACGTCCCTAATGTGACTAATAACCTACTGCCAGCCCACAACAATGGGTCGGTAATCGGAATAATTTGTGAGGATAAGGAATTTGACCCGACATTGAAGTCCATCATTGTCGTTGCTGACGTAGAAAAGAAACCAAAAGCTGCCCCAAGTCAAGACAAAGGGGAGAAAAAAAACAAAACCACCCCTCCAAAATCAGAGAAGAAAGTTGAAGCGGGGATTGGGGCAACACCTCCCAAAGATGTTGTTCTCTATGTCCCTCGGGGCTGCAAAGAAAAATAGATAACTTTGAGTCCTCCTAGGAGATTCGAGCTAAACAAGGCAACCCAAATGTATGTGCCCAAGGGAGCTTATGTGATGCGGGGGCCAATTAATCCACCAAGGCTGAGTGAGCCCGTGGTTATTGGTCGCGCACCGCAAAAGCCCATGACGGATCCTACCCTTGTGCCCTGGAACTACAACAAAATGGTGGTGACCTATAAGGGAAAAGAAATCTCAGGAAAAGTCCAAGAAAATAACCCCGTTGAAAAGTATTCTAACTTGGAAGAGTTGAACAATGCCACTCGAAAATGCTTCCCATCTAAGAAGCCCGTGAGTGCCGAAGAAGCGGAGACTTTCTTTCAAAAGATAAAAATGGCGAATTATGAGACGATCGACCAGCTTTGAAAATTTCTCGAACAAGTCTCCTTGTTGGCTTTGCTGATGAACTCCACTGAACAACAAAAGGTATTGATCAAGACCCTTAACGAAGCATATGTCCCTATTGAGACTTCTGCAGAACAGTTGGAAAGGATGGTAGAAAGGTTTTTCGCAATTAACCAGATTTCCTTCAGCAAAAATGACTTGCCCCCATAAGGGGCCGCGCATAACAAAGCCTTGCACCTGACAGTCAAACGCGAAGGGTACTATGTGAAAAAGGGTTATGTTGGACGGCAGCTCTGGGGTAGACATCTACCCACTCTCAACTCTACAGCGTATGGAAATCGGTACTGAAAGAATTCGTCTCAACAATGTTTGTGTACGGTCTTTCGATGGTATAAAAAGGGACACAATTGGAGAGATTGATCTGATTCTGACCATCGGCCCAGTAGACTTTAAAGTAACCTTCCAGGTTCTGGACATGGACACATCCTACAGTTTTATTTTGGGGAGGCCATGGATTCATGTAGTGGGGGTTGTACCATCTACCCTCCATCAGATAGTAAAATTTGAGCATGAAGATCAAGAGATTGTGGTCCACGGGGAAGACGAGCAATCAATTTATCGGGACCCATCAGTCCCATTTCTTGAAGCAAGAGAGGGGAACGAGCACATAGTTTATCAAGCCTTTGAAATTGTGGTCGCAGACCAGCACGAAGAGGGAAACCCTTGCCCTCAACACTTTCTTTCTAATGCATCAATCATGGTGGCCAAAGAAATGATTAGACATGGCTTCAACCAGGGAAGGGGCTCAGGAAATCATTGCAAGGAATAACTGAACCTGTTACCCTGACAGCCAGTGAAAAGTTCTTCGGGATAGGCTTTCGACCCACTCCCGCTGATGAAAATGGGAAAATGATAGAAAGAGTGATGGTTGGGTCTTGCCTCAGCCGGTGCCGCATCTGTACAGAACATTTATCAAGCCAAAATACCATGAGGAGGAAGAAAATGAGGCCTTCACAGCCGAAGAAATTGAAGAGATCTGTGGGGCAATGAGGAAGATACTGTATGAAGCCCACATGGTTCAACTAGGGGAAGGCTCAAGCACCGCTGAGGTGCTGTATATGGGACCTAATGCCAAGCTGCAGAATTGGAAGGCTACGCCATTCCCGATCAGGCAGGAGCCCCGGTAGACCTGTCCTGCCACATTTTTTGCATGACGATTTATTTAAGGGTGTAAATCGGATGTTTTCTTTAGTTTCTTGTCGTTTAATTTTTCAATGTAAAGCCTATTATCTTCAAATTCCAAGAATAGTTCGAGAATTGGAACAATTTGAGAATAAACCTAAGCAAAACTTAAATGATACTGAACTGGTTAATTTGGGTAGTTCTGAAGAAATCAGGGAAACCAAGATAAGCATTTTCACAGACGGAAAAACTCGATACACATTAATCTAACTCCTGTTTGAGTTCAAAGATGTGTTTGCTTGGTCATAGAATGACATGCCAGGACTGAGTGTTGATTTGGTCGTTCATAAGTTGCCTACTTACCCAGACTATCCCCCAGTCCAGCAAAAGCAAAGAAAATTCAAAACTGATATCAGTGACAAGATCAAAGAAGAGGTCACGAAATAGTTGAAAGCGGGGGTGATTCGAGTGGTCCGGTACACCACCTGGCTAGCTAATGTAGTTCTAGTGCCAAAGAAAGACGGGAAAACCAGGGTGTGTGTGGATTACAGAGATTTAAACAAGGCAAGTCCCAAAGATAACTTCCCTTTGCCGAACATCCACATCATTGTTGATAACTGCGCCAAGCATGAGATACAGTCCTTCGTGGATTGTTACGCAGGATTGTAAGCACGTGATTTTTGCCCTATATGAGAATTACTCCCAAAAAATTCAAAAAAAATAAAATAATTTTCCTTGGTGTGCAATTTTGTGATATTTTGAATAATTATTTGTATTGGTCTGTGCATGTTTATTTGCTAAATTAATAAAAAATACAAAAATATATCGCATTTTTGCATGTAGGATTTAATTCTACAATTGTTAGTAATTAAGTTTGTTTTACAAAAAAATAAAAATTACAAAAATAGGCATCGTTTGCATTTTTAGCATTTAATGTCCAAATATACAATTTTATGCTTAATTATTACTTAATTGTGCGTTAATTGTTATTGGGAGTTAATTTGCGCTTTTATAACTTAATTTAGTTCTTAATAATAATTTAAGTATTTTTATAATTTAGTTTTAGATAAATAAAAGAAGAAAAAAGAAAACAAAAATACAAAAAATCGGAATTGGGTCTCTTCTTCAATTTCAAGCCACAAGCCCAAAAAAGGGCCCAACCTTCCCTACGACCCAGTCCATTTCGAACTGGGTCGACCCAGTCCAGAAAAAACCCAACACCCCTATTATTTTACAAACAAAATAAAAAAAAAAGAAAAAACCCTAAAAATACCTTGGAAAAAACTCCCTTGTACCCTCGCGGGGGCTGAAAAAGGAGGTGTGACAAGGATATCACCAGGTGTTGATGGATGAAGAAGATGCAGTGAATACAACTTTTACCACACCTTGGGGTACATACTATTACAGAGTCATGCCATTTGGTCTCAAGAATGCCGGGGCAACCTATATGAGGGCCATGACAGCCATTTTTCACGATATGATGCACCAAGAGATAGAGGTGTATGTGGACGATGTAATCATCAAATCCAAAACCCAGGACGACCACGTTCGGGACTTGAGAAAGTTTTTTGAGAGGCTGCGCAAATATGATTTGAAATTGAACCCAGCCAAATGTGCATTTGGGGTACCATCTGGCAAACTCTTGGGATTCATCGTCAGTCGGAGGGGCATCAAGTTAGACCCAAGAAAGATACAGTTTATTCGAGATTTGCCTCCTCCGAAAACCAAGAAGGATGTTATAAGTCTATTGGATAAATTGAACTACATCAGCCGATTCATCACCTAGCTGACATCCACATGTGAACCCATATTCAAATTGTTGAAGAAAGACGCAGCAGTCAAGTGGACAGATGAATGTCAAGGTGCTTTTGATAAAATCAAGGAATATCTATCGAATCCGCCAGTCTTGGTCCCACCTGAGCCAGGGAGGCCTTTGCTCTTGTACCTAACAGTCTTGGAAAATTCTTTCGGTTGCATCCTCGGGCAACACGATGTGACCGAAAAAGAGAGTAGGCTATTTACTATCTGAGCAAGAAATTCACCAGTTATGAAGCCAAATACACTTTGTTGGAAATGACCTGCTGCGCTTTGACTTGGGTCACTCAGAAGCTGAGGCATTATTTGCAAGCCTACACCACTTACCTCATAACCAGGTTGGATCCTTTAAAATACATATTCCAGAAGCCGATGCACACTGGGAGGCTAGCAAAGTGGTAGATCCTGCTTACGAAATTTGACATAGTATATGACACTCGCATGGCAATGAAAGCCCAGACGTCAGCAGATCATTTGGCTGAAAATCCGGTCGATGATGAATACCAACCGTTGAATACATACTTCCCATATGAAGAGGTAAACTCAGTTGAGGCAATATCTGAAGACATCAATGCTTGGAAAATGTTCTTAGACGGAGCGGTAAACGCAAAAGGTGTTGGAATTGGGGCAATCTTGTTCTAGCCCACCGGTCAGCATTACCCGGCCACAACTAGGCTTCGGTTTTTCTGCACAAACAACACTGCTGAGTACGATGCTTGCATTATGGGCATGAACATGGCAATCGACCAAGATGTCGAAGAACTGGTAATCATGGGAGACTCAGATTTGATTATCCGACAAGCTCAAGGAGAATGGGAAACCCGAGACACCAAGCTTATTCCTTATAGACAACATGTGGAAGAACTTGGCAAGCGATTCAAGTCAATAGAATTCAGGTACATTCCTCGCTGCCACAATGAACTAGCTGATGCACTTGCCACTTTGGCCTCAATGCTGCCGTACCCAAGCAATGCCCGCATTGATCCCTTGGAAATCCAAATCCGTGAAAGGCATGGTTATTGTAATACGGTTGAAACAACACCAAATAACCAACCATGGTATCATGACATCAAAAGGTTTTTGAAAATGAAAGAATACCCCGAGCAAGCTAGTGGAGACCAGAAGAGAACCATTAGGCGGCACGTGAGTGGTTTCTTTTTGAGTGGTGATGTGCTGTACAAGAGAACTCTAAACCTCAACTTGTTAAGATGTATTGACGCAGAAGAGGCTGGAAGAATCGTGCATGAGGTACACGTGGGAGTATGCAGACCCCACATGAACGGGTATGTTTTAGCAAAGAAAATCCTTCGAGCGGGCTATTACTGGATAACCATGGAAAATGACTGTTTCAGCTTTGTCCGGAAGTGTCATCAGTGTCAGGTGCACGGTGATTTGATTCATGCACCTCCCACAGAATTGCATCCCATGTCAGCACCTTGGCCATTTGTTGCTTGGGGTCTGGACGCCATTGGGCCAATCGAGCTGAAAGCCTCAAACGGGCACAGATTCATACTAGTTACCATTGACTACTTCACGAAATGGGTTGAAGCCATAACTCTCAAATCCGTCACCAAGAAAGCTGTGGTAGATTTTGCGCACTCCAATCTTATCTGACATTTTGGCATTCCTGCAACCATCATCACCGAAAATGCTACAAACTTGAATAGTCATTTGATGGGAGAGATATGTAAATAATTCAAGATAACGCACCGGAACTCTACTCATTATCGGCCCAAAGACAATGGGGCCGTCGAAGCAGCAAACAAAAACATCAAAAAGATTTTGAGAAAGATGATTCAAAATTCCAGGAAGTGGCATGAAAAGTTACCTTTTGCATTGATGGGATATCGCACTACTGTGCGCACGTCAATTAGATCCACCCCGTATCTTTTGGTTTATGGCACTGAAGCCGTAATACCCACAGAGGTTGAAATCCCCTCTCTCCGGATCATCGTTGAAGCCGAAATTGAAGATAGTGAGTGGGTTAAAACCCGGTTGGAACAGTTAACCTTGATCGATGAAAAGTGAATGGCCGCAGTCTACCACGGGCAGTTATATCAACAAAGAATGGCCCGTGCCTACAACAAGAAAGTGCGGCATAGAAATTTCTAAGTGGGGCAGCTTGTTTTAAGGCGTATCCTTCCCCATCACTAGGAAGAGAAAGGAAAATTTGCTCCTAATTGGAAGGGACCATACATCATCAGAAAGATATTGCCAAAAGGGGCATTGTATCTGGGCGATATCGAAGGGAATGATCCCGAAGTAGCTGTAAATGCGGATGCAGTCAAAAGGTATTATGTTTAGCTTTTCTGCAGTGACAACCTCGTCTGATTGGGATGATGAAGTCTTTCATTCTCGCTACCCAAACACTCTCCACCCTTTGCAAATCCATTTGAGTCGGTTACTCTTCTTTGATTACCCTCTTGGGAACCGTAAAGTGTAAAAAAAAAAAAGCAAAAGCAAAAACAACAAAACAAAATGTTTCCCTGAACTACGTTCGACTTGATTCCAAAAGGATACGTAGGCAGCCTCTTCCTGGGGTTCAGTCACACCAAAACAAAAATCCAATTTTTCCCGAAAGTGAAACTGGGGCAGATGTTATAATGGTTTGACAATGAGCATACCTGAATGGTTCCAAAGTTTTAATTTCATTCAGATTCTGTTTACCCAAACCTTGTTAAAGTCCTTCTGATCAATCGGCAAAGGCATCAGAATTAGAAAACACAACTGTTTGGATCTGATACAATCAAAATGAGAGAAATAAAATGAGAGAGTCTTATCGATGAAAACCTACGGGCACCATAAGGCGACGGTGAGCAGAGAAATTGAAAATGAGAGAGCTTGTTTGGTGAAAACTCATAAAGAGCACTATCAGGCGATGGTGAGAAGAGAAATGAGAGGGGTCGATTGGCAAAACCCGCAAAGGGCGCCGTTGATCGAAAAGAAGGCACCCACGCCACCATTGGAATCCTGGCTAGGTCTCTCGATTTGGAAATATGGTTCACAATGAGTTTATGAGGAATTAGGGAAGTTTGTGCGGGTCGGAAATCCAGTCCAAGAAGCATGTCATGTTTGTTGAAGCCCGCATGCACCCCAGATAAGTCCTTCCTTCCCATCTGAAGGGACGCTTCTCCTTTAAATTCATTTCTCTTGTCCTTTGTTTACTTTTCCTTGAATCCCTTTCGGTCTAACTTCGTTCCAAAACTAATACAAAGACAAGGTGGCAAAATTGGTTTTACAGGTTTCCGCTTGATAAAAGCCAAATCAAAGAAGAGTACCCAGCCTCAGCGGGTGCCTCGATTCGATCCCGACTGGCCATGATAGCTAATGCTCTGAAGCCAGAATTTTTGAAAATGAAAGAATTCCGAAGTCAAAAGCTCTAAAAGGGGGGATGAAGTGAAAAGGCCAAAGCCCCCCATGGTTGAGTCATCATCTAGGAAGCTTGAAAATTTGAGTTCCTCGGTCTCAGGAGGGAGATCAGTTTTCAGCAAGCCCGTAAGCAGCAAAGGTTCTCACCAAAAGAGTTGGGCCGAGATCAAGTGATCAACGCAATCAAGGCCAAAAAACTGACCACCATTTCAAACTAACAATTATTCTTTGTTTGAAAAATTGAAGCAGGTGCAATCCAAAGCAACCGTGCAAGAAGCAGGTGCAGCCAAAAAGGAAAAGATGCGCAAGAGCTAGAAACAGCTTTGCAGCAAATAATCAATCCAAAAGGGAAGTTTCCTCCAAGTTCTTCCCTGCATTTTATTAAAATGTGAAATGGAAATGAAAAAAAAAGAATAAAAAGAAGAAAATCCAAAAATGATAGCTTAGATTCCCAACCTCAATCTGTTACTCTTTTGCAACATTAGGGCTCCAATCCCTGAGTTGAGCCTTTTTAGACATAGGGCCTCTATTCCCTAGTCGCCTTTTTACCAACATTAGGGCTCCAATCCCTGAGTTGAGCATTTTTAGACATAGGGCGTCAATTCCCTAGTCGCCTTTTTTGCCAACATTAGGGCTCCAATCCCTGAGTTGAGCCTTTCAGACATAGGGCCTCCATTCCCTAGTCACCTTTTTTGCCAACATTAGGGCTCCAATCCCTGAGTTGAGCCTTTTAGACATAGAGCCTCCATTCCCTAGTTGCCTTTTGCCAACATTAGGGCTCCAATTCCTGAGTTGAGCCTTTTTAGACATAGGGCCTCCATTCCCTAGTCGCCTTTTGCCAACATTAGGGCTCCAGTCCCGGAGTTGAGCCTTTTTAGACATAGGGCATCCATTCCTTAGTCGCCTTTTGCCAACATTAGGGCTCCAATCCCTGAGTTGAGCCTTTTAGACATAGGGACTCTATTCCCTAGTCGCCTTTTTCCAACATTAGGGCTTCAATCCCTGAGTTGAACTTTTTAGACATAGGGCCTCCATTCCCTAGTCATCTTTTTGCCAACATTAGGGCTCCAAGGGCTCCAATCCCTGAGTTAAGCCTTTTAGACATAGGGCATCCATTCCCTAGTCGACTTTTGCCAACATTAGGGATCCAATCCCTGAGTTGAGCTTTTTAGACATAGGGCCTCCATTCCCTAGCCGCCTTTTGCCAACATTAGGGCTCCAATACCTGAGTTGAACCTTTTAGACATAGGGCCTCCATCCCCTAGTCGCCTTTTGCCAACATTAGAGCTCCAATCCCTGAGTTGAGCCTTTTTAGACATAGGGCCTCCATTCCCTAGTCGCCTTTTTGCCAACATTAGGGCTCCAATCCCTGAGTTGAGCATTTTAGACATAGGGCCTCCATTCCCTAGTCGCCTTTTGCCAACATTAGGGCGCCAATCCCTGAGTTGAGACTTTTAGACATAGGGCTCCACCCCCTGAAGAGTTTAGATTTTGTTGCAAATAACTCACGAAATTTTCCTAGTGAAAACTGGGGCAGAAAAATTTCGTTTGTTCATTTTTGGTGTCTGAGTAGGTTGTACCTCGAGACACAGGATTCGAGATGACCGAAAGAATGAGTCTCAATCTAGAATAAAGAAAAGAAGAAAAGAACAAATGAAATGAATTCAAAAGCTTGAAGCGGAGAAAGATGCAGACTGCTCAAGAAAGAATTGAAGTCGCAAGCTTTGCCTGTTCCACCTTGACCCAATGCTGAAGAAAGAGCCATCACCTACAGCTTGCGAGCATCAAGATTTAGATCAGGGTCTACAGCAAAATCAGTTAAGACTCAAGATCAAGTTTTAAGAGATTTATAAATAGGAATTTTGTAATTCGTAGCTGATAGGCCTAGCTAGCTTAGCTTTGGATTTTCCTTTTCGGTGTAATAAGGAGGTCAGCAAGCAGCAGCAGCAGCAGCAACAGTGAAATCATAGCTTTCCGGTAGTCCCAGCTACCAAAACTTTCAAAACTATACTGACCTGATTCCTTTATAGCCGAGGATATGTAGGCAACCTTGAAGCAAGGTTCGGTCAGACTCTTTTCAAAAATGCTTCCCATGGAGTGTCAAACGGGCAAAAATCCCTCATAATTGCTCATTTTATCTCTGCCTGGAAACCCTTCGTGTCTCCGAGCAAATAGGAGCAGCTGTGAACACGTGATTTTTGCCTCGCATGAATTACTCCTAAAAAGTCTCCAAAATTAAGATTTTTATTTTTATTTATTTGGTTTTTAGGAATTAATTGCTCAATTTTCGTGTTTGTTTACATTTTGTGTGCATAATTAATTTTATTTAAATCATGAAAAATAGCAAAAAATATCACGCACTGCATTTAGGATTTAGTTTTATATTTTTAGGTTAATTAGTAAATTAGTTTGTTTTATAAAATATGAAAATCACAAAAAAAAAGTTCATTTTTGCATTCTAACCCTTTAATTTTGAATTTTATAGTCTTTCTTTAAATTTAGGATTTAATTAATTATTGTAAATACTAGGATGATTGATTAATATAATTGGGTAGGTTAATTTAGTTTAAAATTAATTTAGGTTTTATTTTTAATTTGAAAGGAAAAGGGATTTGAAATTGAAAAAGAAAAAGAAAAGAAATAAAAGAAATCCGATTTTTGGGCTTTACTATTGAATTTCCCCCAGGCCCAAGTCTTAAACACTCATTACCCATCCAAAACCGGCCCAAACCCGCATCTCAACCTGGTCCGATCACCCATTCATCCCAAACGACACCGTTTTAATTGAGCCAATCCCAGCCGTTGATTTCTTTCAATCAGGTGGCTCCGAACTGGGTCATGTTTGAGTATAATATTGTCTGAACTCCGTCCCCCTTACCCCATCACTCATCTCTCACAGCCCCATCAGTCTCTCATGTAACGTCATCGCCTGCCGCCTGCCAGAAATCGCTCACGGCGGCAGCTGGCGTCCAATAGCCATGAAACCAACCCCAAATGCTCTCCTCACCCCCCTCCTTTTCCAAATCCCCATTCACTTTCCCTCAAATCTGGCCTGAGCTCCTCGAATATCAGATCAAAACTCGGAACCCTAGCACCGCCATAGTTTCTCCGGTGGTGGTGCCACCACCAATTCTCACCAAATCCACACTACAGAACCCCATTCACCTCCTCTTCCCCAATCCCTAATCCTTTTTCCCTCGAATCACCCCAGAACCTTTCGAATCTTAAATCAAAGTTCGAATCCTAAAAGTTCAAAATCAATTTCTTGAATCTGTGGCATGCATGCCCTTAGGCTCCCGAACTTTCGAGTTTTCAAGAGATAATTTGACATATAGCAGTGTTGGTCATTTTTTCTTGGCAAAGAACAAGTGATTAACACTGGTTGTGTTAAATCAAGATATCCAGTGTTGGTTTCAAGTTTAGTCGGTAAGTTTTCTTTATCTTTCTGTCCATTTTTGTTTTTATTTTTTATCTCTTATTCTTCTTCTTTTCTTCTCCTTTCCTTCGGTTAAGTTTGCACCTTAATTGAAACCCGGTAAGTTTCTGAACCTAGAATTGAGTTTGTACTCGTCTGTTCTATTTGTTTCTCTTTTTCACACCTTTAAAGCTTCTTTCGGATTCTTGGTCTGTTTAGTTCTATTAACGTCATAGTTAAACTTCTCATTCCGCCTTTTGTTTTAGTCGCATAGTTTAATTTAATTAGGCCATTTTGAATCCCTGCCTATTTTCGTTAATTAGGCAGTCACTTAGTGTAGGTTTTGGGTTTTGGAAATTGTCTGAGTGTTTTCTTTTACCTGCTATGAAATACAATACTGATTTGGTTTGGGTTGTCTTTGCTGCTTGGGCTTTAAGGCCAGTTTAGACCTCACCTCAAGGGGCTTGTTTAGGTTATTGGGTCAGGATTAAGCCCATGTCTGGCTGAACCTGGGTTCAATTTCACTCATATCTGCTTGGTATGATGAGGTAAATACAGGGATAACTAAGGGTTATTTTGGGTAATGTACTGAGAGAATCTCTCAAGTAACCACCTGAGAAGCTTCCCAGAAGCTGCATGATATACTTACTTGACCAACAAGTCAGTAATTGAAGGACTAAGCAGTAAAATTGAAAATTTAAAAAGGGTAAAAGTGCAAAACTTAGCTCATTTTCTGCTGCCCTAAAAGCTTGCCTACAAAGGCACTCTTTCTTCAATAGCAAGGCAGATTTTTAGAGATAAAAAACTCCTGAAAAATTGAAACGACTAAGAAAACTCTGAAATATCTTTGAATTCCCTGCATTTTCTTGCTAAGAACTTCTTGAATCTTTCTTGGTTTTTGATCTTCATTTCTTGGTTAAAACCACTGAAAAATGACAAATTCTTGCATCTGAGTTGAAATAGACTGAGTCTGGATCTTTAGAATTTGGGTTGGAGTTTTGCTGTTGCTTTTACTGTTTCATTGCTGGGTTTTTAAGCTGGTTTCTGCTACTGTTCCTTGCTGATTCTTCACCCTTTCTGTTTCTTTTTTCGATTTCCAGGTCATCACACCTCTTAGTGTATGAAAATGGACGAACATGAAGCTTGATCAAGCTGAAATCTGTAACAGAGCAGTTGATTAAATGCTATTTCTGCACCTATGAAATTAGTTCATTGTTGCATTCTAGTTTAGTTTCCATTATGCTGACATTTGACTCTTTTATCCCTTTGAGTTCTAAAAGTTTCAAGCAGCCATTTCAATTTAGATGATTTGTTTTGTTAAAAGGATATGAAACTTGTTGAACATAGGAACTTCTGGTTTTCTGTATATTTAAGTACTGAAGAGGCCAATGTGAGATTCAGAAATTCCATTTTTGACTTGCCTGACAATCCCCTGTTGAATATAGTAATCAAAAGGTGGTGATGGACTATAATGTTCTGAGGCATATTCAGTAGGTGTATCAGCCTTAGCCATGGCTAGTAATAATTCTGATTCTTCAAATCGATATAGTTTGCATGTTTCTTTTTATCCTGAAACTCCTAGTCCTGTCTTAAAAAAGGAGAGGGCATGTTCTTGTATTTCCTTCATTATAAAAGCAGTTTTTGGCGTAAGCTTGAAATGATTGTGTATATTTTGTATGGTTTTAATTTTGGGTATTGAATGATAAAATAAGCTGCATACGAGTTATTGCTGATCACAGATTGTATGCTCATTTTGAATATTACAGTCCGCGAACCAGAAATCCGGATAAGGAATTCTGTTAACCTGGGAGAAGGTGTTAGGAATTCTCGAGTTCCGTGGTTCTAGCACGGTCGCTCAACTGTCATATTCGGCTTGATTATCTGATTTTATACAAATATGAACTTATGTGCAAATTTTAACTTTTTACCGCTTTCATAATTATTATTATTATTTTTTACAGGGAATTGCAACGTTGTGAAAATGTATCTCGAACCGCGTCACAATCAATGTACCCGTGGTCGTCGACACACTTTGACTCCGTTGAGATTTGGATTTGGGTCACATAAATGTGCACCCGAGTTTAAGAAAATTAAATTATTAAAGGCGCGCCTAAAGCGACTAGCGTATCATTTACTTTGGGTAGGGCCGTGAAATTTGCTAAATGGACCGTCCCGGAATCTAAGCAATTTTAAAGCAAATATTTACTGAGGGCCCCGCAATTTTGTATTTTTATTCGGCGAGGCTCATCTCATTCTTATTTTTAAAAGGAATTTGCAACGTCATGGACACGCATCTCGAACCACGTCACAATCAATGTACCCGTGATTAGAGACACATTTCGACTCCGTTGAGATTTGGATTTGGTCACATAAATGTGCACCCGAGTTTAAGAAGGTAAGATTTATTAAAATGCGCGCCTAAAGCGATTAGCGTATTATTATTTTTTGGGTAAGGCCGTGGAGTTCGCTAAGCGACCTGTCCCGAGTTTTAAGTAATTAACACATACATTTTTGTGAGGGCCTCGCAATCTATGCATTTTATTTGGCAAGGCTCGTCTCATTTTTATTTAAAAGGATAAACCTACAGTGACTACATTTTCTATTAAGTTCGTCTCTAAAAATAAAAGAAAATCTCCCGATTAATTACATGCTAAAAAAAGGAACTTATTAGTTATTAGTTTACGGTTAATGCAAATGGAAAATTGCAATCGGGTTTGTACCAAGAAGGATTGCTTTTATTCTATATTCTATCATTTACTAACACTAGAACATGAGATAGACACACAATAATATCAAAACAAATTAATTATTCTTTGATTAATTTAAACTAGCATTATTAGATGAAGAAGTTATACATGTGCAACCCCATTACTCATTAATCAGTCAACTACATTTTATACAAAGAAAGGAAAATTCTATTCAAACACAAATCTAAACAAGAGGAATTCAACAAGAACAAAGCCTGATTAATATTTCATTTTTCGCTTCAAGCCGGGAGTGTACAAATGTGTACCTGGAAATGGAAGTACAAGAAGAAAAGAAGGAGGAGTCAGCAGCAGTAGTAACACAGCAACGCAACAGCAACCCAACAGCAGCAATTCGAACCAGATTCAAGACCCAGAAAACTTTGAAGAAAATCAAGCAAGCTCGATAGAACAAACCCAAAAGTATGTAAAACCTAAAGAGCAACAACCCACGCGTGTATTAAACCCGAAACTAAACTCGCTTCTCACTTTGTTTTTGTTTTCTCTTTTTGAACTCTACCACACTCTCTTCAGATTTTCAGAATGTATTCCTCTCTCAAAAATAATACTGAAAAATCTTTCAAGTTCCCCTCCCCTTAAAATGTGTCAAATGACTCTATTTATAACAAGACTCTTGTCTTGAATCCCCAACCCGAAATATTCCTCCAATTGCATGCTTTGTCCCCACTACTTAATGTTTTCTTTATTTTAAACCCTTGTCCCCCATGCCCACATGTCTTGTCCCCCACCATATTAAATAAATATATCAACCTCACCCCATTATATTTGTCCCCCATGCTTAACTTAAACAATTAAATTATTCTCCCCCCAACTACATTATGTCTTGTCCCCCACAATGTATTATTTTAATATTGTTAATGCCTAGTGGACAAAAGACTCAAATTAAATAATTGTTCAAATGTTCAATTCCAAATATACCCCTCCGACCTTACTGAAATTACCATTTTACCCCTGAACGTACTACAATTTACCAATCTACCCCCATCAGCTATAACCAATTCACCTAATCAATTTCAACGGAAATACAACAAATATGACCAATTTCGAAACAAATTCAAACAACAAATCCCATGAACACAGATTGAACAACATCAAATTAATGGAAATAAGTTAACCATATTGGGAATCAATCCTGGTTAACTTAGGCACAAATGAACGAGCAAGGAGACAACAATATTAACAACAAAAGTAAACTGAAACAACATGAATCACAATTAACGGAAATGAAAATGCAAACTGAAATCATATGATGAACAACAAAAAGCAGGAAACCAAACAATTCACAAAACGAAACCATTCGAACCAATACAATAATAAACACTTATGGGAATAGCCACAATTTTATACAAGACCGATTGAACTTCCTAACTTGAAATATGCAATGATACAAAGAAGAAGAACATCAAAATAAACCAAACATTTAATTTTACCTAGAACGAGAATCGAGCAGAAGATGAACGAAAACTAACAACAACACAAAATAGATCGAAATCCTACCATATTAAAGGAATTGGGTTCGAATGACAACCTCGACGCACTACAACTCGACGTCCCCGACTGTGTATGAACTGCTTCGACAAACCCCGACCAAAGCTCGAACAAACGAGATGGTTGGGTCTCATTTTTGGCCTAGAAGCGACGGAAAATGGTGAAGCGGTGCTGATGGGATTTGTTTGGTCGTGATAGAGCTTTTGGTGAGTTGTATGTGCCTTTTATGAAGTGGAAGGCCGCACATCCAACAGCACCCATACCAAATGCTCCGCCAACATCATCAAGTATACGGTCAGGGCAAGGTTCACGAGAGGTCTCTGGTGTTCCCATTGTTAAAGCGGTTGATCCCTAACTGCATACAAACAGTTCTCATCAAGTTGTACCATCATTTTGAGAAACACCCCTTCCAGGGTCTGTTAAGTGAAAATCACACTGAACACTGAGAGAGACGTCGAAGGGGGGCCGTGACACCGACCCAGGTGTGAGAGATGGAGCAAAAATGGAACAGCAGCAGCTGGAGATTTTCGGCCTTGGGAGCTCAAGGGTGTTCTCCTATTTTTTTGAAGGAAATGAAGCAATGGTTGTTTGGCGTGAAGAAGAGGGTCGTTCACGAACAGGAACAACAATGACATGGAGGTGAGCTCGCTGGTGGACTGGTTCATTTGTTTGACAAGAATGGGGTCGGCTGGTTTGTTGAAGACGAAACAAAAGAAACAGTAGGTGACGGGGTGGAGAAGAAGACGCAGCAGCAGCCATGGGTGTCGAGCTCAAGCTCGATCTTGACGAAGAAGATGAAGCAGTGGCAACGGGGTCTGTTTGGATGTAGCAGAAGCAGCAAGGAGTCGTTTGGGCGTGAAGGAGAAAGCAGCCATTGGAGGTTTTTTTATTTTTTGGGAGTGTTGGAGAAAAAGAAGAGAGGGTGGGGGCGGATGGTTTAGTTTTAGGGTTTGGTTTTTGTTTTGTTTTTTTGAAAAATGAAGAGGGGTTATGGGGCGGACTGGGTCAACCCGTGTTGAGATGGAACGGGTCATGGGGAAGGTTGGGTATTTTTTTGGCCTGTGGTTTGAAATTGAAGAAGAGGCCCAATTCCGATTTTTTTATATTTTTGCTCTCTTTTCTTCTTTTATTTTTCTAAAACTAAATTCTAAAAATCCTTAAATTATTATATAGAACTAAATTAATTTATAAAAGCGCAAATTAACTCCCAATAACAATTAACACACAATTAAGTAATAATTAAGCATAAAATTGTACAATTGGACATTAAATGCTAAAAATGCAAATGATGCATATTTTTGTAATTTTCATTCTTGTAAAACAAACCTAATTATTCCTAATTAAATCCTAAATTCAAATGCGACATATTTTTGTATTTTTTATTAATTTAACAAAAAACATGCACAGACAAATACAAACAATACAAGAAAAATAACACAAAAATTTTCAAAATTTCATACCAAGGAAAATCATTTTATTTTGAATTTTTTTGGGAGTAATTCTTTCATAGGGCAAAAATCACGTACTTACAGCTGCCCCTCTTTGCCCGAAGACACGGAGGGTTTTCTTGCAAAGATAAAGTGAGCAATTTTTCCCCATCTGAGTACTCCGTGTGAAGCATTTTTTTTGAAAGATTCGACCGAACCTGTGCTTCAGAGGTTTCCTATATATCCTGGGCTAAACAGGAATCAGGTCAATGTATTTCGGGAAGTTTTGGTAGCTGGGACTACCATGGTACTGCAATGTTACTGCTGTTGCATGCTGTTATCACTGCTTACCGATCTCCTTGTTACACCGTGCTTAAAAGAAAGCAAGAAGCTAGGCTAGACTATTGATCATAAGATCTCATCTATCTTCAACTTGTTCTTGTTGCCTTACTTTCTTGTCGGCTTGTGTTTCTTTCGGTGCTTTTCTTCCGTGAGTTTGGGGATGACACTGGCTTTTGCCTTTCTGACAACCAGTTTTCCTCATTTTGTTCGGTCCGCTGGGGATATGGCTTCCTTCATTAAGCTTTTGGTGGTTCCTCTGGGGATACGGCTTTCTTCATCAGATTTGTTATGCTGGGCATAATTTAATGTTCACAGGCCGCTTCTTTCAAGACGCGTCTTTTCTTCCTTTTGACTCATGCGCTTGAATTTGTGCTGGGACCTCTTGTTGCAACCTTCTGCTTTCCGGTGCTGGGGATTTTTATTGTTTCCTGCTGGGGATTCCTGTTGTAATCTTCTGCCTTCCGGCGGGTTACTGATTTCAAGATCTGCAGTATAAGACTGAAAAGTATTCCTCTCGTTATACAGGTGGGCGCCTGAGACATGAAATGTAAAGACTGAAAAGTATTCCTCTCGTTATACAGGTGGGCGCCTATTTAACTAAGACATGAAAATATTCCTCTTATTATACAGGTGGGCGCCTATTTAACTAAGACATGAAAATATTCCTCTCATTATACAGGTGGGCGCCTATTTAACTAAGACATGAAAATATTCCTCTCATTATACAGGTGGGCGCCTATTTAACTAAGACATGAAAATATTCCTCTCATTATACAGGTGGGCGCCTATTTAACTAAGACATAAAAATATTCCTCTCATTATACAGGTGGGCGCCTATTTAACTACGACATAAAATATTCCTCTCATTGCCAATTTAACTACGACATAAAAATATTCCTCTCATTATACAGGTGGGCGCCTATTTAACTACGACATAAAAATATTCCTCTCATTATACAGGTGGGCGCCTATTTAACTAAGACATGAAAATATTCCTCTCATTATACAGGTGGGCGCCTATTTAACTAAAGCATAAAAATATTCCTCTCATTATACAGGTGGGCGCCTATTTAACTACGACATAAAATATTCCTCTCATTATACAGGTGGGCGCCTATTTAACTACGACATAAAAATATTCCTCTCATTATACATGTGGGTGCCTATTTAACTACGACATAAAAATATTTCTCTCATTATACAGGTGGGCGCCTATTTAACTAAGACATGAAAATATTCCTCTCATTATACAGGTGGGCGCCTATTTAACTAAAGCATAAAAATATTCCTCTTATTATACAGGTGGGCGCCTATTTAACTACGACATAAAATATTTCTCTCATTTTACAGGTGGGCGCCTATTTAACTACGACATAAAATATTCCTCTCATTATACAGGTGGGCGCCTATTTAACTACGACATAAAAATATTCCTCTCATTATACAGGTGGGCGCCTATTTAACTAAGACATGAAAATATTCCTCTCATTATACAGGTGGGCGCCTATTTAACTAAAGCATAAAAATATTCCTCTCATTATACAGGTGGGCGCCTATTTAACTACGACATAAATATTCCTCTCATTATACATGTGGGTGCCTATTTAACTACGACATAAAAATATTCCTCTCATTATACAGGTGGGCGCCTATTTAACTATGACATAAAATATTCCTCTCATTATACAGGTGAGTGCCTATTTATCTAAGACATAAAGTATTCCTCTCATTATACAGGTGGGCGCCTATTTAACTACGACATAAAATATTTCTCTCATTATACAGGTGGGCGCCTATTTATCTAAGACATAAAGTATTCCTCTCATTATACAGGTGGGCGCCTATTTATCTAAGACATAAAGTATTCCTCTCATTATACAGGTGGGCGCCTATTTATCTAAGACAGAAAAGTATTCCTCTCATTATACAGGTGGACGCCTATTTAACTACGACATAAAAATATTCCTCTCATTATACAGGTGGGCGCCTATCCTCAACAACAATTTTGAAAATAAAATGTCATTCCTTTCTTTAGGTTGACGATATTCAATATCCTGTTTGAGGGCGGATGAAACCAAAATATCCTATTTGAGGGCGGATGAACCCAAAATATCCTATTTGAGGGCGGATGAACCCAACATATCCTATTTGAGGGCGGATGAACCCAAAATATCCTATTTGAGGGCGGATGGACCCAACATATCCTATTCGAGGGCAGATGAACCCAAAATATCCTATTTGAGGGCGGATGGACCCATTATATCCTATTCGAAGGCGGATGAACCCAACATATCCTATTCGAGGGCGGATGAACCCAACATATCCTATTCGAGGGCGGATGAACCCAACATATCCTATTTAAGGGCGGATGGACCCAAAATATCCTATTTGAGGGCGGATTGACCCAACATATCCTATTCGAGGGCGGATGAACCCAAAATATCCTATTCGTTGGCGGATGAACCCAACATATCCTATTTGAGGGCGGATGGACCCAAAATATCCTATTTGAGGGTGGATGGACCCAACATATCCTATTCGAGGGCGGATGAACCCAAAATATCCTATTTGAGGGCGGATGAACCCAACGTATCCTATTTGAGGGCGGATGAACCCAAAATATCCTCAAAACTGAAAATGTCTTACCTTAACACTTGTTGGGGATTATTTTGTTGGGGATGAATTTTCCTTTTCTTCCTTCCCCACTCTGGGATGTCCGACCCTCTCGAAACTTGGTCGAAAATCTGTCGAGGATGCTTCTACATCTCGATGATCTGCTGGGGATAACACTGCTGAGGATAACTCTGCTGAGTAAAATATGTTATCTTACTCCTTCCAAAACTATTTCCTTTTAAGTAGGATGTTTCGTTCCTCTGCAAACTGTTTCCTTTCGCAAAATTGGTTTTTTTTCTTGCTAGCTTCTTCCTTCGAAGACTACCTCCTTTAAAACTCGTTTTGCCTTTCCCCGAAAAATCGCTGAGGATATCGATTTTCACCAAACTTGTGTTGGACTCCTCGAAAATTTTCTGCCCCAGTTTGACAATCTTTCTGGTGGCGCATTTTTCTGTCATCGATAGCATTACCTATCCCTGCTTCAAATCAAAGAAAATTTGGTTAGTTTAAAACGTGGCGGTTGGTTGTGATACTCCTGTTGGGGATGCCATCAACCATTCTCCATCTATGCGTTGTCTGTCCATCTTGAAGCTTAGGCTGATACCTTCCGCCCTTCTTGACGATTCATTATTCCCAAACCTCTTAACCATTTTCCCGGTCTCCTTATCTGACCTTATGCATTTCATGACAGCCGACGTAACTTGAAGATCGCGCATGTTCATTGAGATGATATGCTGGGGATAACACTCCAAATCTCTGTTTATTCGTGCCACTGAAAGCAACCTTTTCTGTTGGGGATATCCCTCTTCTTTTGCGGCATGGCAAGTGAAACTTGGCATTTCCCCCGACCTTTTAGTCTCATATGAATTTCTCAAATCATGCTTGTTGCTCTCTGCGTTGTTCTTTCTTGATTTAGACCATTTGGATGTTCTAATCGGATCTGGTCTTGCAAAATTGGAAAGCTGGTGGCAGATTTTGAAGTCATTTCTCACTTGTTCTGACCAAACAGATTCTACTGGGGATTTTTTCTACGGAAGGAGAAAGATAAACAAAAAGGGAACCGAATAAAAGACAAAGGAAAAAGATGACTCTTTGACAAAAGAAACTATAAATAAAAGCCTATCAAACGCAAATACCGACTCTAACAATCATGACATGCACATGTGGCCTATACTCTGCCGTCAGTCATCTTTCAATATCTTCCCTTGGCGATTCCCCATCTGATTCTCAATCTTATTCGACTTGTAGTGCCTGAAGTGTTTTCACTGTCAAGCCTCTCATTTTGGTTTTCTCTCAGTTTTCATCGCCTTATGGTATCCGTGAAGATTTTCACCGACAAGAATCTCTCATTTGTATCACTTTCCAGCTGAGGATTTGGAGTGTTGCTGATATGACTCTTTCCGCTGGGGATTCTTTTCGGCTATCAATTCATGTCTAATCCATGATCCTTTTCTCTGTTGGGAGTCGGGGTGCTATCTCCGACTTCCGTTTGTATGACTTGGCATCTTTCGAAGACTGGTCACAAGGTCTTTCTTTGGACCGTAATGTGGGGTTTTGGATAGGGTTAGAAAGAAAGGGTATTAAAGGCTCAAAAACGAAATAAATTTGGGGGTTAACGATTACAACCTTCGGAACCATATTTGCTTACAACAAGCGCAGCTCTTGCCCCAGTTTCTTGCTTGGAGATTTTTATTTTCGTTATACTATGTTACACCATGCACATTATGCACATTATGCACACTATGCACCCTATGACCGAGCCGTGAAGCGCCTACGTATCCTCCTTGAGGAATCAGGTCAAACGTAGTTCCCAATTCCTCTTTTTTCATTTACCTATTATTTTCTTTTCTTTTCTTTCTTTTTCTCATTTCTCCTTTCTCTTTTGTCGTTTTGTTGTTTTCTTTTCTTTTTTTTTTCTTTTCTTTTGTTTACCTGCCACGCTTGTATTTTCTAGTCATTGCTACTGATTACGAACGAGGGGTACGAAAGAAAAATAAATAAGGCTCAAAAGGGGTAAGGAAGGATAAAGTGTTTAGGTAGCAGAACAAAATGCCTTCGTCATTCCAGTCTTCAAAACATGCCAAGTGCAAACAACACAATTAAACAAAGATTTGTAGCCTCTTCTGATGGTGCTGGACTTGACAATTATATTCAACATTTGCTTTTTCATTTGTCATTTCTAAAGCACCGTTGGGCGACACTCTCACTCTCATTATCATGAAAGGCGAATATTGCTTTTAACGGTTCTCTTTGTGTTTTACTTGCCCTAGTTCCGTATGACTCGAGCTCCGAATAATCTCAAACCGTCCTTATTTCCTTTAAATGTTCTGATCACCTTTCCGGGGTTTTATGATTAACTATTACCCAAACCGTGTGCGCATGTCATGTCACTAGAATCGGCACTGAACAAAAATGATAAAAGGACTAAACAAAAAGATGACTGGAAATAACAAAAGACCGGATTTTGCATTAGACTACCGGTGAAATGGTTTGAATAACAAAACAAACAAAAACAAACCAGAATAAAATCCTAAAACAAACCTGGACAAAACTTAAACAAACCGCTATGACAAAAATGAAAAGATAAGAAAGTTCGACACAAGACAATATTCGGATTACAACCCTAAGAATAATCCAGACAACAGAAACGACAACAAAATAAGCCATCAAAGATCCTCTCCGGCGGACCAAGGAATGGAGTGTCTTTCCAATTTTCCAGGCTCGGCATCTTAGCCACTGAATTCGGCATCAACCTTACTGGGATCTCCACCAAAATATAGCACTGAAAACTATGCCATGCGCGGACCTCCAAGGATCTCAGAAGAATTCACATACCCTTTTTCAAAACAAATCATATTCGACCTATGCATCTCACTTCGAATAGGCGATGGACTTTGGCTAGTGTCTGTTGCCTCCGGATTTGGCACGACAATGTCACCTGCGTCAATAAGCTTTTGAATTGCTTCCTTCAGCCTCCAACACTTCTTTGTGTCATGCCCCGATGCATCTGAGCAATATGCGCACCTTCTAGAAAAATCAAACTTCTTTGACAGAGGGTTTGGCGCGTTTATACGAATCGGCTTCAACATGTCCAATTGCTTCAACTTTTGGAACAAACCGGCATATGATCCTCCAATAGGGGTGATAGACTTTCTCTTTTTTTTCCAGCAACCTCTCATTCTTGCATGCTTGATAGGGTCGGAAACCTGATCCAGATGGCTTTCGGTAGGCTTGTGAGGGTGGATAGGCATTTTGTGGAGCCGGGTACCTAGAAAGTGAAGTACGGTTTTTAGGGTCACGGGGAGAGAAGTGGAGTTGGGGATGGTAGAAGCATTGAGAAAGCATAGCTGGAGGGCGAGTGATGGAGCTACTTGGGTGGCTGGGAAAGCTGTGATAGGTGGTTATATATGGAGAGTGTGGGGGAGCGTCTGGCCTTGTGCTCGGTGTTCGGGTAAGGACAAATTCCAGGAAGCTAGGTGGTGGCGGGGGTGGTGCTATCCGAGCCACCCACGCCCGATACATATCGGCCATATGTTGTCTCAGCATCTTTACTTCTTCTACCAACCCGTTGTTCCGTTCGACCAGTTGTTGTCGGTCGTCGGTACCGACCCACTCGGTTCTGAGGTGCTGTGCCATTGTCCCTTTTTGCTTTGCAGGGAGGAGTTACCACAACCAACCACTTTTCTATATATGAACACAGCAAAGGGAAGCCATCACGTTAGTGTTAGGGAATTTGACAGATAATCATATATCAGAGATGCAATGCACCTAAGCAGTTAAACCGTTCTATCAGAGATGCAATGCACCCGCGCTTTCCTTTATTTCTTTTTTTTTATTATTATTATTATCATTCCTTTTCTAGTGGTGGTCGAATCTTATAGAGATTGCCTACGTATCATGACCCCGCATGAATCAGACCTTGCGTAGTTCGGTCCAATAAAAGATAAACAATATTAAATATTTTTTTTTCAATTTTCATATTAAAACAAACTGGGTTTCAAAGGTTTGAAGATGACCTACAAACTCGAAAATCAAACAACTCACATATTCTAATTAAAAGATTTACAAACTCTAAAAACAAATGGTCAGCTTCCTTTCTCCGTTTGACAAATGCAACCGAACGGTTATTTTTGCAAATGTGGCCCCTTCCAAATTTCACATGAATTTTGAGGCCGGAGAGGATTATTTTATGACACTTTACAAACTTGTACGTTCTTTTATGAAAATAGCCTTTCGACAACTGAAAGATACTCTAAGGCTATTTCGGCAAGAACGGTTTAAGACGCGGCCGAAGCTGGCTCGGCTTATTTTTGACTAAAAATCCAAACGGTATTCACCTGACTGCTGACTCTTTGTTTTTTTTTTCAAATTACAATAAAAACTTGGTGTTGCAAACACGGCCCTTCAGTGCCTCGGGGACGAAGATTTTTAAGGTTGTGTGGGTCAACTGGACCAAAATCCTAAACATGACTCAAAAGGTGGCTGTTTATGCAAAGTCAGCCTTCCGGCGTCCCTTTCGGAAATATTCGGCTATTTTTGACAAAACAGCATCACCCGACTTATTTATGACTTTTTTTATCGTTTTTTCAAAATAGAAAACTCAATATTGCAAACACGACCTTTCAACGCCTCGGGGACGAAGATTTTAAGGCTGTGTGGGTCAACTGGACCAAATCTAAAAAATGACCCAAAGGTGGCTGTTTATGCAAAGTCAGCCTTCTGGCGTCCCTTTCGGGAACATTCGGCTATGTTTTGACAAAACAGCGTCACCCGACTTCTTTATGACAAGATTAAAATTTTGACATGTTTTTTTATTTATTTGTTTGTTTTTGGCTATTTTAGCAAAAAGGGAGGTTGGACCTGATGAGGGTTGCCTACGTATCTCACATCCAGTGAGAATCAAACCCGCGTAGTTCGGGAACATGAATAAAGTAAATAAACTAACCTCTTTTTTTTTATTTTTTTTATTTTTGAAGGAAAGACTTATAAAGAAGAAAGGAAGCATTTTGCAAAGAAGGATTTCTAAAGAAAAAGATTAATTTTTTTTTTTGAATTTCAAAAGAAAAACTTCTAAAGAAGAAAGAAAATATTTTTGGAATTTTACTTTTATTGAAAGATATGCTTACAAAAAATATTTTTGAATTTTAAATTTTCTTTTTAATTAAAAAGACTTTCTAAAGAAATCAATAATGGAAAATAAAGATATATATATATATATATATATATATATATATATATATATTTTGCAAGACATATCTTTTTTGGAATTTTACTTTGAATGTTCTTGGCAAAACAAATACTTTTTGCAACAAATAAAGATATATATATATATATATATTTTTTGGAAATAAAGAAAAATAATTTTTGGATTTATATATATATATATATATATTGCAACAAATAATAAAATCACGTTCAACGCACGACTCTTTTTATTTTTATTTTTGGCATTTTCATAAACAAACAAATAAATAAATAAAATCTATTTTAAAAACAAGACTCTTTTTCATTTTCATTTTCATTTTCATGGCAAAACAAACTATTTTCATTTTCTATTTTTTTTTTTTGAAAAACAAGACAGAACAACGACTCTTTTTTTTCTATTTTTCCTTTGATTTTAATAAAACAAACTAATAAGACATTTTTTTTCTCATTTTCTCAAAATTTCGGCAGAGTTTTGACAGTATTTGGGCATTGGGTTTTTTCAAAAATAAACAATCAATTCCCTAACCGCTATTTCTTTTTTTTCTTTTTTATTCAATTTCACAATATTTCTGATATTCAAAAATCGGTCAACACACAAGTCTGAATCAAATAAATGCACAAGTAGCAGCAGGTAAGATGCATCAGGATGGTCATTTTCATTTTTGGTGCACCTGTCCTAGACAAACCCAACCCCTATGTTGAGCCTCCAAAGTCAGATGCACGTGATGCAAACAAACGTTTCTACTAGGGATCTGGCATAAAGCTGAGTTATTCTAAGTTCATAACCTGGGCATTTGTTCTAGACTGTGTACCCGAGCGGACAACTCGAGTCGAGGAGGGAGCTACGTACCGGGGACCCGCGGGGTCGTCCGGCTTTGTAACTTATCCGACCTCTTTCTTATTTCAGGTATTGACACTAATAGGATAGGGAGTCTCGACCAGCGAGCTTCTCCCCGGAGGTAAGAAGAGAAGGGTTTCGGCATAGTTTATATACAGTTCACATAATATCAAAGCGGTAAAAGCATCATTTAGCACATTGAGCCCAAACATGTAACAAAATCAGATAAAACCAAATATAACAATTTATCTAAGCTCGAATTTCTAACCCTGAACCAGTGGTTCTGGGTTAACGTCCCCAGCAGAGTCGCCAGAGCTGTCACACCTCCTTTTTCCGCCCCCGCGAGGGGTGAAGGAGTTTTTTCCAATTAAAGGACAGTCGAAATGGGGTTTGTTTATTTATTTCAGAGTCGCCACTTGGGAGATTTAGGGTGTCCCAAGTCACCAATTTAATCCCGAATTGAGGAAAAGAATGACTCTGTATTACAGTCCACGAACCAGAAATCCAGATAAGGAATTCTGTTAACCCGGGAGAAGGTGTTAGGCATTCCCGAGTTCCGTGGTTCTAGCACGGTCACTCAACTGTCATATTCGGCTTGATTATCTGATTTTATACAAATATGAACTTATGTGCAAATTTTAACTTTATACCGCTTTCATAATTATTATTATTATTATTTTACAGGGAATTGCAACGTTGTGAAAATGTATCTCGAACCGCGTCACAATCAATGTACCCGTGGTTGTTGACACACTTTGACTCCATTGAGATTTAGATTTGGGTCACATAAATATGCACCCGAGTTTAAGAAAATTAAATTATTAAAGGCGCGCCTAAAGTGACTAGCGTATCATTGTTTTGGGTAGGGCCGTGAAATTTGCTAAACGGCCCGTCCCAGAATCAAAGCAATTTTAAAGCAAATATTTACTGAGGGCCCCGCAATTTTGTATTTTTATTCGGCGAGGCTCATCTCATTCTTATTTTTAAAAGGA
This sequence comes from Nicotiana sylvestris, assembly GCF_000393655.2. Classification (NCBI taxonomy): domain Eukaryota; kingdom Viridiplantae; phylum Streptophyta; class Magnoliopsida; order Solanales; family Solanaceae; genus Nicotiana; species Nicotiana sylvestris. The sequence goes on from NC_091068.1 coordinate 9,907,882, forward strand.
ATTTGCAACGTCATGGACAAGCATCTCGAACCACGTCACAATCAATGTACCCGTGATTAGAGACACATTTCGACTCCGTTGAGATTTGGATTTGGGTCACATAAATGTGCACCCGAGTTTAAGAAGGTAAGATTTATTAAAATGCGCGCCTAAAGCGATTAGCATATTATTATTTTTTGGGTAAGGCCGTGGAGTTCGCTAAGCGGCCTGTCCCGATTTTTAAGTAATTAACACATATATTTTTGTGAGGGCCCCGCAATCTATGCATTTTATTTGGCGAGGCTCGTCTCATTTTTATTTAAAAGGATAAACCTACAGTGACTACATTTTCTATTAAGTCGTCTCTAAAAATAAAAGAAAATCTCCCGATTAATTATATGCTAAAAAAGGAACTTATTAGTTATTAGTTTACGGTTAATGCAAATGGAAAATTGCAATCGGGTTTGTACCAAGAAGGATTGCTTTTATTCTATATTCTATCATTCACTAACACTAGAACATGAGATAGACACACAATAATATCAAAACAAATTAATTATTCTTTGATTAATTTAAACTAGCATTATTAGATGAAGAAGTTATACATGTGCAACCCCATTACTCATTAATCAGTCAACTACATTTTATACAAAGAAAGGAAAATTCTATTCAAACACAAATCTAAACAAGAGGAATTCAACAAGAACAAAGCCTGATTAATATTTCATTTTTCGCTTCAAGCCGAGAGTGTACAAATGAGTACCTGGAAATGGTAGTACAAGAAGAAAAGAAGGAGGAGTCAGCAGCAGTAGTAACACAGCAACGCAACAGCAACCCAACAGCAGCAATTCGAACCAGATTCAAGACCCAGAAAACTTTGAAGAAAATCAAGCAAGCTCGATAGAACAAACCCAAAAGTATGTAAAACCTAAACAGCAACAACTCACGCGTGTATTAAACCCGAAACTAAACTCGCTTCTCACTTTGATTTTGTTTTCTCTTTTTCAACTCTACCACACTCTCTTCAGATTTTCAGAATGTATTCCTCTCTCAAAAATAATCTTCAAAAATCTTTCAAGTTCCCCTCCCCTTAAATTGTGTCAAATGACTCTATTTATAACAACACTCTTGTCTTGAATCCCCAACCCGAAATATTCCTCCAATTGCATGCTTTTTCCACACTACTTAATGTTTTCTTTATTTTAAACCCTTGTCCCCCATGCCCACATATCTTGTCCCCCACCACATTAAATAAATATATCAACTTCACCTCATTATATTTTGTCCCACATGCTTAACTTAAACAATTAAATTATTTTCCCCCCACTACATTATGTCTTGTCCCTCACAATGAATTATTATAATATTGTTAATGCCTAGTGGACAAAACACTCAAATTAAATAATTGTTCAAATGTTCAATTCCAAAAATACCCCTCCGACCTTAATGAAATTACCATTTTACCCCTGAACGTACTACAATTTACCAATCTACCCCCATCAGCTATAACCAATTCACCTAATCAATTTCAATGGAAATACAGCAAATATGACCAATTTCGAAACAAATTCAAACAACAAATCCCATGAACACAGATTGAACAACATCAAATTAATGGGAATAAGTTAACCATATTGGGAACCAATCCTGGTTAACTTAGGCACAAATGAACGAGCAAGGAGACAACAATATTAATAACAAAAGTAAACTGAAACAACATGAATCACAATTAACGGAAACGAAAATGCAAACTGAAATCATATGATGAACAACAAAAAGCAGGAAACCAAACAATTCACAAAATGAAACCATTCGAACCAATACAATAATAAACACTTATGGGAATAGCCACAGTTTTATACAAGACCGATTGAACTTCCTAACTTGAAATATGCAATGATACAAAGAAGAAGAACATCAAATAAACCAAACATTTAATTTTACCTAGAACGAGAATCGAGCAGAAGATGAACGAAAACTAACAACAACACAAAATAGATCGGAATCCTACCATATTAAAGGAATTGGGTTCGAATGACAACCTCGACGCACTGCAACTCGACGTCCCCGACTGTGCATGAACTGCTTCGACAAACCCCGACCAAAGCTCGAACAAACGAGATGGTTGGGTCTCGTTTTTGGCCTAGAAGCGACGGAAAATGGTGAAGCGGTGGTGATGGGGTTTGTTTGGTCGTGATAGAGCTTTTGGTGAGTTGTATGTGCCTTTTATAAAGTGGAAGGCCACACCTCCAACAGCACCCATACCAAATGCTCCGCCAACATCATCAAGTATACGGTCAGGGCAAGGTTCACGAGAGGTCTCTGGTGTTCCCATTGTTAAAGCGGTTGATCCCTAACTGCATACAAACAGTTCTCAACAAGCTGTACCATCATTTTGAGAAACACCCCTTCTAGGGTCTATTAAGTGAAAATCACACTGAACACTGAGAGAGACGTCGAAGGGGGGCCGTGACACCGACCCAGGTGTGAGAGACGGAGCAAAAATGGAACAGCAGCAGCAGCAGCTGGAGATTTTCGGCCTTGGGAGCTCAGGGGTGTTCTCCTATTTTTTTGAAGGAAATGAAGCAATGGTTGTTTGGCGTGAAGAAGAGAGTCGTTCACGAACAGGAACAACAACGACATAAAAGTGAGCTCGCTGGTGGACTGGTTCGTTTGTTTGACAAGAATGGGGTCGGCTGGTTTGTTGAAGACGAAACAAAAGAAACAGTAGGTGACGGGGTGGAGAAGAAGACGCAGCAGCAGCCATGGGTGTCGAGCTCAAGCTCGATCTTGACGAAGAAGATGAAGCAGTGGCAGCGGGGTCTGTTTGGACGTAGCAAAAGCAACAATGGTGAAGCAAATATGGACGTTGGTTGTTTTCTGCCATGGATGTCGAGACGGAGCTCGAAGGTGGTTGTTTGGTTTTAATGGCGGACAGGGGGTCGATTTGGGTGGTCCGACGACAGGGGAAGCTGGACGAAGCAGCAAGGGGTCGTTTGGGCGTGAAGGAGAAAGCAGCCATTGGAGGTTTTTTTTATTTTTTAGGAGTCTTGGAGAAGAAGAAGAGAGGGTGGGGGCGGATGGTTTAGTTTTAGGGTTTGGTTTTTGTTTTGCTTTTTTGAAAAATAAAGAGGGGTTATGGGGCGGACCGGGTCGACCCGTGTTGAGATGGACCGGGTCATGGGGAAGGTTGGGTATTTTTTGGGCCTGTGGTTTGAAATTGAAGAAGAGGCCCAATTCCGATTTTTTTATATTTTTGCTCTCTTTTCTTCTTTTATTTTTCTAAAACTAAATTATAAAAATCCTTAAATTATTATATAGAACTAAATTAATTTATAAAAGCGCAAATTAACTCCCAATAACAATTAACACACAATTAAGTAATAATTAAGCATAAAATTGTACAATTGGACATTAAATGCTAAAAATGCAAACGATGCATATTTTTGTAATTTTCATTCTTGTAAAACAAACCTAATTATTCCTAATTAAATCCTAAATGCAAATGCTACATAATTTTGTATTTTTTATTAATTTAACAAATAAACATGCACAGACAAATACAAACAATACAAGAAAAATAACACAAAAATTCTCAAAATTGCACACCAAGGAAAATCATTTTATTTTGAATTTTTTTGGGAGTAATTCTTTCATAGGGCAAAAATCACGTGCTTACATATTGGTGCAAATTTTAAGGCCTTTTTGTAGAAATGGTTCTCGTTTTTAAGTATTGATGCTGAAATATTGAACTGGGCTACCTGTGTTGGCCCAGTTGTATTGAATTTTCTCATCAGCAATTGTTTCCTCAATAGGGGCTTCGTATTAAGCCAACTGAGTCACTGTGCACGCCGTGGGAAGTGGTGATGGGTAATGAAGGCCCATTGTTGTCCTGGGCCCCTTTAACAAATCAAATTCTATTTCGTTATCACCTAGCGGACCATTCATTAATTTGAGATTAGCCATTAGCCTAGAAATAAATTAGAAATTTCCTTTAGCCTTTCATAAATTAATTAGGTCTCTAATTAGCCGAGGTGTGTCATGCCAAATAAAATCTCAAAATGCATGGCCCTCATTTAATTATTTCTTTTAAAAAAAATCTTTAGAATTCGAGGCGTGCCATTTAGCAAATCTCCATGGCCCTCGCAAAGTTGAAAACGCGTAGTTGCTTTAGGCGCGTAGTTTAATAATATTACCTTCTTAAATTCAGGTGCGCATTTCATGTGACCCAAATCCAAAATCTTAATAACGTTGAATAAAATGTGTTTCGGATTGCGGGTGCATTTCATGTGGCGTGATCCAAAGACATATTTTGAACGACGTTAAATCTTCTTTAAAATTAATTAAAAGCGGTTAACAAATCTTAAATATACCATAGGCTAGAACATGTATTAAAATCAGATAATATGTCAATTATAATAGTTTAAGCGACCGTGCTAGAACCACGGAATCCGGGGGTGCCTAACACCTTCCCTCGGGTTACCAGAATTCCTTATTCAGAATTTCTAGTTCGCAGACTTCAAAAGAAATGTCAAATTTTCCTCGATTTGGGATTTTAAAAATAAACCGGTGACTTGGGACACCAGAAAACAAACTATCCCAAGTGGCGACTCTGAACAAAATTGAATAAATAATCTCATTTCGAATAATGTCACTTAAAGTAGAAAAACTCCCTTGCGCTACCTTCGGGTGTGTAAAAAGGAGGTGTGACACCCAATGTGACTAACAGCCCATTGCCGGCTCACAACAACGGGCCGGTAATCGGAATGATTTGTGAGGACAAGGAATTTGACCCAGCGTTGAAGGTCATCATTGCCATCGCTGATGTAGAGAAAAAATCAAAAGCTGCCCCGAAGCAAGAAAAAGGGGAGAAAAAGAACAAAACCACCCCTCCAAAGTCAGAGAAGAAAATTGAAGTTGAAATTGGGGCAACGCCTCCCAAAGATGTTGTTCTCTATGTCCCTCGAGGCCACAAAGAAAAGTAGATGACTTTGAGTCCTCCTAGGAGATTCGAGCTGAATAAGATAACCCAAATTTATATGCCCAAGGGAGCTTATGTGATGTGGGGGATAATTAATCCACCAAGGCTGAGAGAGCCCGTGGTTATTGGACGCGCACCATAAAAGCCCATGATGGACCCTACCGATGTGCCCTGGAACTACAACAAATCAGTGGTGACTTACAAAGGCAAAGAAATCTCGGAAGAAGTTTAAGAAAATAACCCGGCTGAAAAGTATTTCAATTTTGAAGAGGTGAACAATGCCACTAGAAAGCGCTTCCCATCTAAGAAGCCCGTGAGTGCCAAAGAAGTGGAGGCCTTCTTTCAAAAGATGAAAATGGCAAATTATGAGGTGATCAACTAGCTTCGAAAATCTCTCGCACAAGTCTCTTTGTTATCTCTGTTAATAAACTCCACCGAACATCAAAAGGTACCGATCAAGACCCTCAACGAAGCATATGTGCCTGTTGAGACTTCTGTAGAGTAGTTGGAGAGAATGGCCGAGAGATTTTTCGCAATTAACCAGATCTCCTTCAGCAAAAATGACTTACCCTTAGAAGGGGCCGCACATAACAAAGCCTTGCACCTGATAGTCAAATGCGAAGGGTACTACTTGAAAAGGGTTATGTTGGATGGAGGCTCTGGGGTAGACATTTGCCCACTCTCAACTTTGCAGCGTATGGAAATTGGTACCAAGAGAATTCGACCCAATAACGTCTGTGTACGTGCCTTTGATGGTATCAAAAGGGACACAATTGGAGAGATTGATCTGATTCTGACCATCGGCCCAGTAGACTTTGAAGTAACTTTCCAGGTTCTGGACATGGAAACATCCTACAACTTTCTTTTGGGAAGGCCGTGGATCCATGCAGCGGGGGCTGTACCCTCTACTCTTCACCAAATGGTGAAGTTCGAGCACGAGGATCAAGAAATTATGGTCCACGGGGAAGATGAGCAATCAATTTATCGAGACCCATTTGTCCCGTGTCTTGAAGCAAGAGAGGGGAGTGACCACATAGTCTATCAGGCCTTTGAAATTGTGGTCGCTGATCAGTGCGAAGAAGGAAAACCTTGTCCTTGACCCTTCCTTTCTAATGCATCAATCATGATGGCCAAAGAAATGATCAGCCATGGCTACAAACTAAGGAAAGGGCTTGGGAAATCATTGCAAGGAATAGCTAAACTTATCACCCTGACCATCAGTGAAAAGTTCTTTGGGGTAGGCTTCCGACCAACTCCAGCTGATGTAAGATGGGCAGATGATAGAAAGAATGATGGTTGGGTCTTGCCTCAGCCGGTGCTGCATCTGTACAGAACATTTGTCAAGCCAAAATACAATGAGGAAGAGGAACATAAGGCCTTTAAGGCCGAAGAAATCGAAGAAATCTGTGGGGTCATGAGGAAGATATTGTATGAAGCGCACATGGTTCAACCAGGGGAAGGCTCAAGCACCGCTGAGTTTTTGTATATGGGACCTAATGTCAAACTGCAGAATTGGAAGGCTACACAATTCCCAATCAGGCGGGAGTCCTAGTAGACCTGTCCTGCCACTTTTTCTACACCACGAGTTATCCCAGGGTATAACTCGGATGTTTCTTTTAGTTTCCTATCTTTTAATTTCCAATGTAAACCCTGTTATCTTCAAATTCAATGAAATGAAATCAATATTTCATCGTCCATTTTTCTTTATTCTTTCTGATTTGGTTATTTTTCTCTTTTATTTTTTCTTTTAGTTCTAATAATGCGGCTTTAAATAATGTGACATACTTGTGAACTTCATGCCCAGATCCAAACACGCTGTCTAACTCTGAAATAACGAACTAAGAACTGGAATATGATGAAGAAGAGGCTTTTAGGGAAATAAATTGGGAATTGGAATAGTTTGAGAATAAACCTAAGCCGAACTTGAATGATACTGAGCCAGTTAATTTGGGTAGTTCTGAAGAAGTTAGGGAAACCAAGATAAGCATTCACACAGATGAGAAAACCTGGAACGCATTGATCCAACTTTTGTTTGAGTTCAAAGATGTGTTTGCTTGGTCATACAATGACATGCTAGGACTAAGTGTTGATTTGGTGGTTCATAAGTTGCCAACTTACCCCTATTGTCCCCCTGTCCAGCAAAAGCAAAGAAAGTTTAAAATCGATATCAATGACAAGATTAAAGAAGAGGTCACAAAACAGTTGAAAGCAGGGGTTATCCAAGTGGTTCGATACACCACATGGTTAGCCAATGTAGTTCCAATGCCAAAGAAGGACGGAAAAATCCGAGTGTGTGTGAATTACAGAGATTTAAACAAGGCAAGTCCCAAAGATAACTTCCCTTTGCCGAACATCCATATCCTTGTTGATAATTGCGCCAAACATGAGATACAGTCCTTCGTGGATAGTTACGCAGGATATCACCAGGTGTTAATGGATGAAGAAGATGCAGAAAACACAGCTTTTACCACACCTTGGGGTACATACTGTTACAAAGTCATGCCATTTGGTCTGAAGAACACTGGGGCAACCTACATGAGAGACATGACTGCCATTTTTCATGATATAATGCACCAAGAGATAGAGGTGTATGTGGACGATGTAATCATCAAATCCAAAACTCAGGACGACCACGTTCGGAACTTGAGAAAATTCTTTGAGCGGTTGCGCAAATATGATTTGAAGCTGAACCCAGCCAAATGTGCATTTGGGGTATCATCCGGCAAACTTGTGGGATTCATAGTCAGTCGGAGGGGCATCGAGTTGGACCCAACAAAGATAAAGTCTATTCAAGATTTTCCTCCTCCAAGAACGAAGAAATATGTTATGAGTTTGTTGGGAAGATTGAACTACATCAGCCGATTCATTGCTCAGTTGACATCCATGTGTGAACCCATATTCAAATTGCTGAAGAAAGATGTGGTAATCAAATGGACAAACGAGTGCCAAGAGGCTTTTGATAAAATCAAAGAATATCTATCGAATCCGCCAGTATTGGTCCCACCTGAGCCAGGGAGGCCTTTGTTCTTGTATCTGACAGTCTTAGAAAATTCTTTCGGTTGTGTCCTCGGGCAACATGATGTGACCGGAAAGAAAGAGCAGGCCATTTACTATTTGAGCAAGAAGTTTACCAGTTATGAAGCCAAGTACACTTTATTGGAAAGAAATTGCTACACTTTAACATGGGTCGCTTAGAAGCTGAGGCATTATTTGCAAGCTTACACCACTTACCTCATAACCAGGTTGGATCCTTTAAAATATATATTTCAGAAGCCAATGCCCACTGAGAGATTAGCAAAGTGGCAGATCTTGCTCACGGAGTTTGACATAGTCTACGTCACTTGCATAGCAATAAAAGCCCAGGCGTTAGAAGATCATTTGGCTGAGAACCCGGTTGATGATAAATACCAACCTTTAAGCACTTACTTTCTAGATGAAGAGGTAAATTCAGTTGAGGCAATATCTGAAGATACCCATGCTTGGAAAATATTCTTTGATGGGGTGGTAAACACAAAAGGTCTTGGAATTGGGGCAATCTTAATCTCACCCACCAGCCAACATTATCCAACCACAACCCGGCTTTGATTTTTCTGCACAAACAACACTACCGAGTACGAATCCTGCATTATGGGTATGAACATGGCAATCGACCAAAATGTCGAAGAATTGTTAATCAGGGAGACTCGGATTTAATTATTTGACAAGCTCAAGGAGAATGGGAAACCCGAGATGTCAAGATTATTCCTTATAGGCAACATGTGGAAGATCTTGGCAAGTGATTCAAATCAATAAAGTTCAGGTACATCCCCCGTTGTCACAATGAATTAGCTGATGCACTTGCTACTTTAGCCTCGATGCTGCCATACCCAGGCAATGCTCACATTGATCCTTTGGAAATCTAAATTCGGGAAAGGCACGGTTACTGCAATAAGGTTGAGGCAGAACCAAATATTCAGCCATGGTATCATGACATCAAGATATTTCTGAAAACTAAAGAATACCCTGAGCAAGCCAGCGGAGACCAAAAGAGAACCATTAGACGGCACGCAAGTGGTTTCTTCTTGAGCGGTGATGTTTTGTACAAAATGACTCTGGATCTCAATTTATTGAGATGTGTTGACGCTGAAGAGGCCGGAAGAATCATGTATAAAGTACACGTAAAATTGTGCGGACCCCACATGAACGGGTATGTTTTGGCAAAGAAAATCCTCCGAGCGGACTATTATTGGATGACCATGGAAAAAGACTATTTTAGCTTTGTTCGGAAGTGTCATCAGTGTCAGGTGCACGGGGATTTGATTCATGTACCACCTACAGAACTGCATCCCATGTCAGTACTTTGGTCATTCGTTGCCTGAGGCATGGATGTCATTGGGCCAATTAAGCCAAAAGCCTCAAATGGGCATAGATTCATATTGGTCGTCATCGACTATTTCACGAAGTGGGTTGAAGCAATTACTCTTAAATCTGTCACCAAGAAGGCTGTGGTAGACTTCGTGCACTCTAGCCTCATCTACCATTTTGGTATTCCTACAACTATCATTACGAATAATGCTGCAAATTTGAATGGTCATTTGATGAGGGAGATATGCGAACAGTTCAAGATAACACATCGGAACTCTACCCCTTATCGTCCCAAAGCCAACGGTGTCGTTGAAGCAGCAAATAAGAACATCAAAAAGATTTTGAGAAAGATGATTCAAAGTTCCAGGTAGTGGCATGAAAAGTTTCCGTTTGCATTATTGGGGTATCACACTACTGTGCGCACATCGGTCGGAGCAACCCCGTACCTTTTGGTTTATGGCAGTTAAACCGTAATACCCGTAGAAGATGAAATACCTTCTCTCCGGATCATTGTTGAAGCTAAAATTGAAGACAGTGAGTAGGTCAAAGCCCATCTGGAATAGTTAACCCTGATTGATGAAAGCGAATGGCCGCAGTCTGCCATGGGCAGTTGTACCAACAAAGAATGGCCCGTGCCTACAACAAGAAAGTACGGCCCAAAAATTTTGAAGTGGGACAACTTGTTTTAAGGCGTATTCTTCCTCATCATCATGAAGCAAAAGGTAAATTTGCTCCTAACTGGAAAGGCCCATACATTATCCGAAAGATATTACCAAGAGGAGCATTATATTTGGGAGATATTGAAGGAAATGACCCCAAGGTAGCTGTGAATGCAAACGCGGTCAAAAGGCACTATGTCTAGTCCTTCTGCAGCAATAGCACTATCTGATTGGGATGATGAAGGCTTTCATTCTCGCTACCCCAAACACTCCAATCCTTTTGCTAACCCTTTGAACTGGTTCTTTTTCTTTCATTACCCTCTTTGGAACTCGGGAAAAAAACAACGAAAAAAAAAGAAAGAATGAAAAAATGATGAGAAAATGAAAAAATGTTTCCCTGAACTATGTTCGACTTGATTCTGAAAGGATACGTAGGCAGCCTCTCTCTGGGGTTCAGTCACACCAAAATAAAAATCCAAAGTTTCCCAAAAAGTGAAACTGGGGCAGATTTTATAATGGTTCAGTGATGATCCCGCCTGAACGGCTCCAAAAACCTTGTTCAAGTCCTTCCGATCAATCGGCGAAAGGTTTTCAAAATCGGAAAACGCAGTTGTTTGGATCCGATGCAATCAAAAATGAGAGAAATAAAATGAGAGAGTCTTATTGGTGAAAACCCACACGGGCACCATGAGGCGATAGTAAGCAGAGAAATGAAAAACGAGAGATTCTTGTTAGTGAAAACTCGTAAAGAGCACTATAAGGCGACAATGAGAAGAGAAACGAAAGAGGTCAATTGGAAAAAACCCGCAAAGGGCGCCGTCGATCGAAAAGAAGAAATCCCTTACCACCATTGGCACTGAAAGGGTCCTGGCAAAGTTTCTCAGTTTTAAAACATGGGTCACAATGGATTTATGAGAAGTTGGATAGCTGTGCAGATTGGATACTCAGTCCAAGAAGCATGTCATGTTTATTGAAGTCTGTATGCACCCCAGATAAGTCCTTTTTTCCTCTCCGAAAGGGACACTTCTCCTTAAATTCATTTTCTTATCCTTTGTTTACTTTTCCTTGAATCCTTTTCGGTCTAACTCTGTTCCGAAACTAATACAAAGAAAAGGTGGCAAGACTGGCTTTACAGGGTTCCGCCTAGCAAAAGCTAAAGAAAAGTACCCAACCTCAACGGGTGCATCAAGTCGATCCTGACTGGCCATGATGGCTGATGCTCTGAAACCAAAGTTATTGAAAATGAAAAGAAATCCAAAGTCAAAAGCCCCTAGAGGCAGAATAAAGTGAAAGGGCCAAAAACCCATACAGGCAAGCCATCATGAGAAATCTTGAAAAGTTGAGTTCCTCGATTTTAGGAGAGAGATCAATCTTCAGAAAAGCCAGCAAGCAGCGGAGGTTCTCACCAAAAGGGTTGAGCCGAGATCGAGTGATCGAAACAACCAAGGCCACAAAACCAACCACAATTCCAAATTAACAATTGTTCTTTGTTTAAAATTGAAACAGGTGCAGCCCAAGGCAACCGTGCAAAAGCAGGTGCAGCTAAAAGAAAAGCTAGAAACAGCTTCGCAGTAACAATCAATCAAGAAGAGAAGTTTTCCTCCAAAATTCTTTCCTGCAGTTTATTGAAATAAAAAAAGAGAAGAAAAAGAATAAAATCCAAATAAAATGATAGCGCAGAATCCCCAATCACAATCTTTTCCGCCTTTTTCCAACATTAGGGCTCCAATCCCTGAGTTGAGATTTTTAGACATAGGGCCTCAATTCCCTAGTCGCCTTTTCTTTGCCAATATTAGGGCTCCAATCCCTAAGTTGAGATTTTAGACATAGGGCCTCCATTCCCTAGACGCCTTTTTGCTAATATTAGGGCTCCAATCCCTGAGTTGAGATTTTTAGACATAGGGCCTCTATTCCCTAGTCGCCTTTTCTTTGCCAATATTAGGGCTACAATCACTGAGTTGAGATTTTTAGACGTAGGGCCTCCGTTCCCTAGTCGCCTTTTTGCCAACATTAGGGCTCCAATCCCTAGTTGATATTTTAAACATAAGGCCTCCATTCCCTAGTCGCCTTTTTGCCAATATTAAGGCTCCAATCCCTAAGTTGAGATTTTTAGACATAAGGCCTCCATTCCCTAGTCGCCTTTTTGCCAACATTAGAGCTCCAATCCCTGAGTTAATTTTTATACATAGGGCCTCCATTCCCTAGTCACCTTTTTGCCAACATTAGGGCTCCAATCCCTAGTTGAGATTTTAGACATAGGGCCTCCATTCCCTAGTCACCTTTTCTTTGCCAACATTAGGGCTTCAATCTCTAGTTGAGATTTTAGACATAGGGCCTCCATTCCCTAGTCGCCTTTTTTCCAACACTAGGGCTCCAATCCCTGATTTGAGATTTTTAGACATAGGGCCTCCATTCCCTAGTCGTCTTTTTGCCAATATTAGGGCTTGAATCCCTAGTTGAGATTTTAGACATAAGGCCTCCATTCCATAGTCGTCTTTCTTTACCAACATAGGGCTCCAATCCCTAGTTGAGATTTTAGACATAAGGCCTCCATTCCCTAGTCGCCCTTTCTTTACCAACTTAGGGCTTCAATCCCTGATTTGAGATTTTTAGACATAGGACCTCCATTCCCTAGTCGCCTTTTTGCCAATATTAGGGCTCCAATCCCTGAGTTGAGATTTTAGACATAGGGCCTCCATTCCTTAGTCGCCTTTATTTACCAACATAGGGCTCCAATCCCTAATTGAGATTTTTGGACATAGGGCCTCCATTCTCTAGTCGCCTTTTTGCCAATATTAGGGTTCCAATCCCTGAGTTGAGATTTTTAGACATGGGGTCTCATTCCCTAGTCGCCTTTTTACCAATATTAGGGCTCCAATTCCTGAGTTGAGATTTTTAGATATAGGACTCCATTCCCTAAATCTCTTCCTCCTGAAGGCACACAATCCTTATGTTATCGCTTTCCAAAAGTTAGTTGCAAATAACTCATGAAATTTTCTTAGTGTAAATTGGGGAAGAAAATTTCGTTCGTCTATTTGTTTTGGTGTTTGAGAAGGTTTTACCTCGAGGACCAAAAGAATGATTCTCAATCCAGAACAAAGAAAAGAAGAAAAAAAAAACAAAAATAAAGAAGTGAACTCAAAGGTTGAAACAGAGAAAGATGCGGGCTGCTCAAGATATGACTGAAGATACGAAGATATTGTAGAACTCCCAAAATTAGATTTTTCCTTTTTAATTATTTGTTATTTAAGAGTTATTGTAGAATTTTTCTATTTGTTCACATTTTGTGTGCATGTTTAATTTTGTTTAAATCATAAAAATAAATTGTGTTTGCATTTAGGACTTAATTTTACATTTTTCTTGATTAATTAGTAAATTAGTGTTTCACAAAATTGGAAAATCACCAAAAATAACTACTTTTGCATTTTTATTGTTTAATCTCGAATTTGGGAAGTTTTCTATAAATTTGACTTTAATTGATCGTGTTAATTATTATTTAGGATTAATTAATATTTTTGATAGGTTAATTTAGTTTTAAGATTTAATCTAGGTCTTTAATTTTAATTTTGAAAAAAAAAAGAAGAAAATATTGAAGAAAAATGAATTGAAAAGAAAAGGAAAAAGGAATTGAGGAGATCAGAATTTTTGGGCCAAAGTTCGAATTTCCCAGCCTAAATCAATCTTCCCCTGAAACTCGTTCAGATCTAGCCCAGTCACGCCTTAACCCGGTCCATCCCCCTCTCATCAAACGACATCATTTAAGTGACCAACAGATCTGAGTCGTCAAGGTTCTTTAATCCAACGGCTCAGAAGTGGGGGACCGCTTAATATATATATGTCCGAACTCATTACCACCCCCCCCATATCGTCTCTCTCAATCCCCTGCATCTCAGAGACAGAGTCCAAACCCTAGCCCGCCGCTCCTAAATTCCACCACTTCAAGGTGGCGGCGCCATCACTAATCCTCACCAAATCATCACCCCTGAACCCCCTCATTCCAAAACTCCACTCCATTTCCTTCGAATCCCTCCTGAACTGCTCAAATATTGAATCAAAGAGTTGAGCCCTAAAAGCCTAAGATCGAAACTACACATGCAAGGTCAATGGTCAAGTCTTATGAGTTTTTTTAGGGCCAATTTTATCACGAAATAATGCTATTCGCCTGTTCTTGACAAAGAACAGATGATTGACATTATCCCGTGGTTTAAATTGGAAGGACAGTCAAGTTCGAGTTTGAATCAGTAAGTTTTCTTCATCTTGTCTATCTATTTTCGTTGTTTCACCATTTTTTCCCCTTCTCTTTCTTCTACTTTTCTTCAATTAGTTTCTTCTAATGAATTTGGGAAGATTTTAATTTCTGAATCTAGGTTTTCTTTTTTCTTTCATTGGTTGTTTGATATTTATGTTGTTATGTTGCTTTGCAGTGTTCTTTTTTGATTGTGTTTGGTTTGCTCATTTGCAATGTTTGGTTTTATTTAAGTCATGGTAAGCTTCGGATTTTTGTCTAGTGCTCATGTTTAATTTTGATTCTCTTTTTTCCCTTTGTTCTGGTTTCATTTCGAATCTTTTTGGTATGTAATCCTTTTTTAGTTTGAATTCTTGTGTGGGCTTATGATGGATTGGATTTTGTTGCTATTGAATCAAAAGACCAGAGAAAAATAGGGTTCATTCTAGTTGGAAAGCCCAGGTTTGGGGCTGGACCTTGGGTCAATTCGACCCATAACTCATTTGGTACGGCAAGGTAATTTTCAGGGGTATAGGGGGTAACTTAGGTAGTTTACTCAGGGAATCTTTTAATAACAACCTTAGGAAGCTTCTTAGAAGTTGAAAAACAGACTTGCTTGGCAAACAAGTCAAAAAATAAAGGACTAAGCTGCAAAATTAAAAATTTAGAAAGGTCCCATGGGCAAAACTCATCCTATTTCTGCTGCCCTAGTAGCTTGCCTATAAAGGCATTGCTAAGAAGAGCTAGGATCAGATTTGAGGGGAAGGGAGAAAAAATCCAGAAAAATCAAAAAAAAAACAGCGAAGGTTTTGGGAGAAATCTACTGTCCCATTAAACTTTGGCCTTGAATCTGAATGTTTTCATTTTTCTGAAATAATTTTCTGCTTATTTGGGGTCGAAATGGTTTGAGGTCGAGTCATTCAAGCTTGGATTGATGTTTGCTGGTGTGTTATTTGCTTGAAACTGATTCCTAGACTACTTGATATCATTTTCTGGGCTTGAAATTGGCCTTAAACTGCTGCTGACTGATGTTTGTTGTTGCTGACTTCTTACCTCAGCTTCTTTGTTCTCTCAATACCAGGTATGCCTTGATCTATTGTCACGAGGAATGTACGCATGAATATTTGTAATGCAAAATGAAGAAATGTTTAATACCAGTTTCCTGCTATTTGTTCAGTACCAAATCTTGTCTTGTTTTAGTTCTTCCTAGTATTGTTCTTTTGTATATTTCATTTTTGTTCCAAGGTTTAAATTTAAACTTGTAAAGACTGCAACTGATTCGAGAAATATTTGGACCTTATAGCATATGTTAAGTATAGACTGTGACCTGCAGTTTAACTGGTTGAAATGTTTGGCTTTCAATCCATAATGATGGATTTTAAATACATGTTGATGCAGATTATGAGTTTGGTTTGGCTTGTTCATACTAGGTTGCTCTTTTGAAAAGTTTTTGATAAGTTTTTTGAAAAGCTTCATTTTGAATAAAGGTCGAGTCAGTTCTGATCTGTTTAAAGGATTAAGTTGCACTAAATGTCAAATAATGGTTGTGAAGTTATGCTGGTTTATTTTTGAAATTGTCTTTGCAAATTCCCTTTTCAAATTAGTATGAAATTGTATAAAATTGTCTTTTGAAGCCAGTTTTAAAAATCAGAATCCAGCATGGTTGTAGGATAATCACTTAGTTCTGAGTTTCTTTTTACAAGTGTTTATCTGTTCATCCCGTCTTAGAACAACTTGGAAACTAAAAAGGTTATCATGGTCGTTTGAATCAGATCTAGAGAACTTCAGTTTGTTTGAAATCGATTTGGGGTTATTGAACCCCCTTGCTGGTATGCTGATCGTGCTGCTGCAGGGATTCGACCTTGAATCTTTGCCTTGCCTTCGTACCACGTCGCTGAATTGGGCTTTCTTCTGGGGCCTAGCTCAAGTCATTCAAAATCGTTGAGTTGGTAGCATTTTGCAACATGATATTGGGCTCCTTTTGAGCCCAGATTTGAGATAGAAATTGGACTCACATCAATACTGTAAACAATTCTGATATTTTGCATCACGTTTGAATTGGGCCTTCTCTTGAGATTTGGTATAGATCCTTCGGTTAAAATTAATGGTCCACTAGCAATTGAAAATACAGTAGGCTACCGGGCGTAAGATCTAAAAGAAAAAGGGGCGTTTGTTTAATTATTGCATCTTTTTAGTTTGAACTTTGATAAAATGCCTTGTGAATTTTCAGGTTTTCCTTTCTTCAACAAAGCTTCTTTAAATAATTGAGGTGAGCCATACTACAATACAAGTAGCTTATGGCCCTCACGAATTAGTTTAGAAACCCTTAAATTAGAATAATTCGAGGCGCGCCGCGCCAAATAAAATCCCAAATGTGTGGCCCTCATTTAATTATTTTTAAAGTCCTTAGAATTCGAGGCGTGCCATTTAGCAAATTTCCATGGCCCTCGTAAAGTTAACAATGCGTAGTTTCTTTAGGCGTGTTATTTTAATAATATTACCTTTCTAAACTCGGGTGTGCATTTCATGTGACCCAAATCCAAATCTCAACAACATTGAATAAGATGTGTTTCGGATTGCGGGTGCATTTCATGTGGCTTGATCCAAAGACATATTTTAGACGACGTTAAATTTTCTTTAAAATTAATTAAAAGCGGTTAATAAATCTAAAATTATATCATAGGCTAAACGTGTATTAAAATCAGATAATAGGCCAATTATGATAGTTTAAGCGACCATGCTAGAACCACGGAATCTGGGGGTGCCTAACACCTTCCCCCGGGTTAACAGAATTCCTTATCTAGAATTTCTGGTTCGCAAATTTCCAAAGGAAAGTCGAAACTTCCTCGATTTAGGATTTAAAATAAACTGGTGACTTGGGACACCAAAACTATTCCAAGTGGCGACTCTGAAAAAATAAATAAATGATCCCATTTCGAATAATGTTACTTAAATTGAAAAAACTCCCTTATATACCTCTCGAGGTGTGTAAAAAGGAGGTGTGACAAATGTAAAATCACTCTTAATTAATTAAAATAAACTATTAAAGATAAACCTAAAATGAAACTGTTTTTGGTATTTTTTTTCAAGATTATGTAAAAATAAATATTCTAGTAAAATAGTATGACTACTAAACATTAATGAAACTATTTTTTGTGATTTTTATTTTTTATGATAAAATAATTTAAAAGAGTCAAAATTAGTTAAAATAGCGATATTAGATCTAAACTAATTATTGAAATGCTAAAAATGTGTAAAATCTTGAGAGGGTCAAAAATTACATGTCTACACTACATATCACAGTACAATTTAAAGATAAATTCATTGCCAGAGTCCTAATAGATAGGAGTTCGAGTCTCAACATTTGTCTGTTGACTACTTTGAAGAGGTTGGGTAAAGGTTTGCATGAGATACAAGCAGGAACTATGAACGTGAAAGCATTCGATGGGTCCCAAAGGGCCACGATCGGGGAAATGAACCTATGTTTGTAGATGGGCCTGACTTGGTTTGATGTTGAATTTCAAGTATTGGACATATCCACCACATAAAATCTGTTGTTGGGACGACCTTGGATACATCCTGCTGGAGCCGTGGCTTCCACTCTACACCAGGCCGTAAAATTTGAATGGAACCATCAGGAAGTAATAATCTATGAGGATGGGAGTAACCTCATCTACACCAATCAAACTGTTCCGGTTATCGAAAATAGAACAAAGTTGGGTGGAGAAATATACCATCGCATCGAGCGCGTCAATGCAATTGAGAATGATAAATAGTGGAGTAATAAGATTGAAAGTATATTTTTATGGATGGGGTACGAACTCGGCAAGGGTCTCAGCAAGAATCTCCAATGGATCACCAAACCAATACAACTAAAGTGTCATGACACAACTTTTGGGCTTGAGTATGAATACACCTGGCACAAGTATCAGAATTGGTCACCACCATGCATGGTCCTTATTACCCACTTGAGCAGCCAATACCGCATATGCATCAGACATTTCAACAAACTAACGTGATATGGTGATCTGAAGAAGATGAGGCTTTAGCTGGCCTGATGAATCTATTTCTGGATAATGAAGACATGGACTGCAATGCAATAGTTGAGGAGAAGGAGGAGGAGGAGGAAGACCTTACAATTTAGACCGTGGAAAAGGGAGTTGTTCTCAAGAACTGGACTGCTGCACCATCTCGGGCCCGTCGAGTTCCTGGGTAGCCGGGCAATTAGCATGATCTATTTTTTAAAAGCAATTTTCAGCATTTAAGATGTTTTTAGTATTTTGTTTTAGACGCTTTTTGTTTTGAAATAATTGCTTGAGTCATTGTAGTCGTACTTTTTTTAATGTTTTAAGATTTATCTAATGCATTGCTCTTTTAGTATTTATTATTATCCTTTACATTTTCTCTCTACAGTATTATTATTACTTATCCTGATGAATCGACGGCTGTGACATGTAATGAGACAACGCAACATAAGGATAGTGATTCAGAGGAAGAAGATATAATCCCTGAGGAAATTATCAAAGAGGTGGAGAATTTTGAGAGTAAGCCTAAGTCCATTCTGGACGAAACCGAGGTAGTCAATTTGGGAGATTCTGGAATAGTAAAAAAAACTCGCATAAGCATTCACCTGTTACCTTCAGAGAAAGAAGAATATGCACGTTTCCTGAAGGAGTATGAAGATATTTTCGCGTGGTCTTATGATGATATGACCGGTTTGATCACATCTATAGTGGCTCATAAACTACCTACCAATATGATGTGTCTGCCTATAAAGCAAAAACTCAGAAAGTTCAAGCCGAATATGAGTCTAAAAATCAAAGAGGAAGTCACCAAGAAGATCAAAGCTAAGGTTCTTAGAGTGGTCGAATATCCTACCTGGTTGGCCAACATCGTGCCAGTTCCGAAGAAGGATGAGAAGGTCAGAGTATATGTTAACTATCGGGATTTAAACAAAGCAAGTCCCAAAGAGGATTTCCCATTACCCAATATACACATACTAATCGATAATTGTGCCAAGCATGAACTCCAATACTTTGTGCATTACTTCGCGGGATACCATCAGCTTTGGATGGATGAGGAAAATGCTGAGAAAACAGCCTTTATCACTCCGTGGGGGATGTATTGTTATAAAATGATGTCGTTTGGCTTGAAGAATGCTGAAGCCACTTATATGAGAGCCATGACGATTATTTTCCATGCCATGATTCACAAAGAAATAGAGGTGTCCATGGATGATATCATCATCAAATCCAGAAGAAGCACAGATCATATAGCAGACTTAAGGAAGTTATTTAATCGGCTTCGAAGGTACAATCTGAAACGGAATCCTGCAAAGTGTGCCTTTGGAGTCCCTACTGGAAAAGTGGAGGGATTTAATTAGACCCTTCAAATTTCAAAGATATCCAAGATTTGCCATGTCCGAAAAGCAAGAAATAAGTGATGAGATTCTTGGGGCGTCTCAATTACATCAGCTGCTTCATAGCACAATCAACTGTAATCTGTGAGCAATTTTCAAAATGCTGAAGAAAGATGTTGCAACAAGTTGGAATGAAGAATGTCAAAAAGCTTTTGACAGAATCAAGGAGTACCTATCCACACCACCAGTCTTGGTCCCGCCGGAACCCGGTAGATCTCTGCTACTCTATCTCTCCATACTAGATGGGGCTTTCATTTTTGCTTAGGATAACATGATGAGATGGGAAGAAAGGAAGATGCCATATATTATATGAGTAAGAAGTTCACACCCTATGAAGCACAATATTCTTTGCTTGAACGCACCTACTGCGCTCTGATGTGGATAGCTTAAAAAATGAGGCACTACTTCTGTGCCTATACCACGTATCTCATATCAATGATGGATCCTCTAAAATACATTTTCCAAATACCCAAGCCTAAAGGGAAATTAGCAAAATGGCAGATACTGTTGAGTGGATTTGATATTGTCTATGTGACTTAGAAGGCGGTCAAGGGACATGCATTAGTAGACCATCTTTTAGAAGATCCTGTAGGAGGAGAATACAAACCATTAAAAACGTATTTTCCCGATAAAGAAGTATCATTTGTAGGAAAAGATACCACCGAAACCTACGACGATTGGAGAATGTTCTTTGATGGGGCTGCAAATTTCAAAGGAGTGGGTATTGGAGTTGTTTTGGTATCAGAGATAGGTCAGCATTATTCGGTATCCGCAAAGCTCAGGTTTATCGTGCACCAACAATATGGCAGAATACGAGGCTTGCATCATGGGGCTCAATTTGGCCATTGACATGAATATCTAGGAATTGCTAGTAATTGGTGATTCAGACCTTCTAGTACATCAGGTCCTAGGAGAGTGGGCTACCAAGAATACCAAAATATTTCCCTATTTGTACCACGCGCAAGAGTTGATGAAGAGGTTCACAAAGATAGAATTCAAACATGTTTCGAGAATCCAGAACGAGTTTGCAGATGCACTGGCTACTTTGTATTCTATGAAAGAGCACCTAGATAAGAATTTCATCGACACTATTCCAGTAAGAATCCATAATCAGCCAGCCTATTGTGCTCATGTTGAAGAAGAAACGGATGGGAATCCATAGTTCCACGATATCAAGGAATACTTGGCAAAAGGAGAATACTCGGAACATGCAAATCATACTCAGAAACGCACACTCCGAAGATTATCCAACCATTTCTTCCACAACAGAGGAATTCTGTACAAAAGGACTCCAGACCTAGGATTATTGTGGTGCCTTGATGCCAAGGAAGCTTCCAAACTACTCGAAGAGATACATGCGGGAACTTGTGGACCACACATGAACGGTTTCATTTTAGCCAAGAAGATATTGAGAGCAGGATATTTTTGGATGACTATGGAAGCGGACTGCATCAGGTATGTCCAAAATTGTCACCAGTGTCAAATACATGCAGATATGATACGGGTACCACCAAATGAACTCAATGCAACAAGTGCGCCTTGGCCTTTCGCCGCTTGGGGAATGGATGTCATCGGTTCGATTGAGCCTGCCGCTTCAAACAGGCATAGGTTCATTTTAGTGTCCATAGACTACTTCACAAAATGGGTTGAGGCTGCATCATACAAGGCTGTTACTAAGAAAGTCGTCACAGATTTTATTAGTGATCGTACTATTTGCAGATTTTGGGTACCAGAATCCATAATCACCGAAAATGCCGCCAACCTCAACAGCGACTTAATGAAAGCTATATGTGAAACCTTCAAGATCAAGCATAAAAATTCCACAGCATACAGACCTCAAATGAATGGAGCCGTGAAAGCCGCCAACAAGAACATCAAGAAAATTCTAAGAAAAATGGTAGAAAAACACATGCAATGGCACGAGAAATTACCATATTCTTTATTAGGATATTGTACCACAGTCCGCACATCAATCGGAGCAACTCCCTACATGCTGGTTTGCGGTACTGAAGTTGTCATTCCCGTCGAGGTCAAAATTCCTTCTTTGATGTAATTGAACTATGCTTGACCTAATTCCTATTTAAGAGGGGACACATAAGCACGAGACTAAGCATTGTCTCTATTTTGCATGAGGCTAAGCCATTCCTCCTTAACTGCATAAGGCTAAGAACTGCCTTCCCCTACACGAGACTAAGCGTTGTCTCCATTTTGCATGAGTCTAAGCCCTGCCTCCTTAACTGCAGAAGGCTAAGCATTGCCTTTCATTGTATGAGACTAAGCTTGTCTCCCTTTCTTGCATGAGGCTAAGCATTACCTCCTCTTCCTGCATGAGGCTAAGCCATGCCTCCTCAACTGTATAAGGCTAAGCATTGCCTCCCATTTTGCTTGAGTCTAAGCATTGCCTTTCATTGTATGAGACTAAGCCCTGCCTCCTCTTCTTGCATAAGGCTAAACCTTGCCTCCTCAGTTGCATAAGGCTAAGCACTGCCTTCTCCCGTATGATTCTAAGCGTTGTCTCCATTCTCGCATGAGGCTAAGACATGCCTCCTCTATTACATAAGGCTAAGCACTGCCTTCCCCTGCATGAGACTAAGCGTTGTCTCCATTCTTGCATGAGGCTAAGTCCTACCTCCTTAATTGCATAAGGCTAAGCTCTGTCCCAATCTTATGCAAGACTAAGCTCCGTCTTGTTTCTCTTATATGACCCAGCATTGTGTTTAGTGCATTTCATGGGCTGAAATATCGCCATTTTGTCCAAAGGTGTCATATTCTGAAGGCATCATCCTCATAGCTTGAAGACACTATGTCATGGCCTGAGGATCTCTCAATATTGCACATCATTATTCAAAGGCGTCATGGTTCATAGGAAACATTCTCATGGCTCGATAACATCATTTCATGGCCTACGAATCCCTTATATCATGACTCATGGACCGGGATGTCATGGTCTAAGGACATCATCTTCACCGTCCAAAGACAACCTTCATGGTCCAAAGGGAATTTGCATCATGTTTAAATCGTCGCAATAACCCATATATGTTTTGCATGCATCTTATTTTAAGTTTTGCAGGTAATCCAGGAGGTAGCCATTCTTCAAACGGGAGCAATCTTCGCTCCGGCTTCTATTCACAACGTTCACAATCTGGAAATATTTTAAACGTAACTGACTCCCATCAATTACTCACTCTTCTCTATGGCTATTTAGATACTTCCTCTATAACACATCCGTTACGTTTCATATTCACATTCATAAATCTGCACCTGATATTATCCTTCCCAAAAGGAACCCTTTTCGAAACATACGACCATTCCTATAACAATTCCATCAGTTTCATTCGCCGTTGGGTGCAGAATTATACATGGCCTGATTCCTGTAAAACCAGGGATATGTAGGCAACTCAAAAACCAAGGTTTGGCCTATATTTTTCAAAATCATCCCATTCGGTTAAAATTGGTCATCATTATTTTACTCGATAACTCTTTCATCCTTCCCGGGTAAAGAGAGACAGTTGTTGATACCTAATTTTTCCCTCATATATATATATATATATATATATATATATATATATATATACATACAAACACTTTCAAAATAGTGCATATGCATCATCATTTGATTTACAAGCACACACAAGTAATTTTTCATAATTTGTAAAGGCTTTAAACTAATTTATTTCTGTATTTTATTATATAAATATTCAATAATTATCCTTTAAATTATTTTTATGATGAATTAATCATTTAAATTTATCATTTATACCAACATGAGATTTTAAATATTTTTCAGTGCATTTCTTATAATTACATTTGTATTTTAAGGCTAATTGCACATTTTGCAATAATAGCCCATATGCATGTATAATTATATTATTTATGCATAAAATGAATTTTTATATTTTATACTAAGTAATTATTTTTAAACATTTTAGTGTACAAATTATATTTTTGATATTTATTAGTTATTTTTATAAATTATTTATTTATTAAACATTGGGTATTTAAAATCTGGCCCAAACCTTACCTTAATTTCGGACCTAAACTACCCAATCCTAGTCCAATAACATCTGAGCCCAAACCAAAAAAACCCATAACCCAACCAATTAAACCAACCCGACCCAAGACCCCCAGCTAATCGTAGCCGTTGATCTCTGAGATTAACGACCCATATTACTCTGACCCTTTTAATTACCCTAACATTCCCCTAACCCTAATCACTCTTCACCACCTACCACCTTTGAATTCTCTCAAACTTCCCCCTTCTCTTTACCCAAACCCTAGTCATCTTCCCTCTAAATCCCTCTTATAATCCCACCGGACATGGGATTATACGGCTATTTCTTGCCATATCTTACCCCCTGGTACTTTGATCCTTCTCTATACTGCTTGCCTAAACATGGCAAGCAGATCTTACAAGAATCAAACAAAAATCGGTTCAAATTATTGACCTTTTCACTGTTCCGTCTATGTTCATTCTTATTCTATTATAGGCATGGATCTTTGTGTATCTCTGTTGATTCTTACTTACCCTAAAAATTAGGGCTTCAGATCTCTTTTATATCAAACCAAAACTGGTTTGACTCTTTGATTTTAAGCGATATTTCTGTCTATATTTATCTTATTCTTTGCAACGCTTGATTTTTTTTTTGAATCTATAGATTTGTGTAGTTTCCCTAAAATTAGGGTTTTGAAATTTCTCTCTTTTCTTTACTGATTTCGATCACATATGATATTCTTTCCTTTCTAGTGTTTGATTGATAATTTTCCTTGTGTGGGTGTTTGATTTCTACTGCTATATGAACTCATCCCCTTTCCCCTTTGAAACAGACAAGAATCTTTAAGAAATTTACTAAACAATCGAAGTTACATACTCTTTTCTCTTTAATATTCTTATTCTGCATTCTGGTTCCTGGATGGCTAAAAGCCAAGGCCAGAAATTTTGGGTTCTTGCTCTGTGTTGATATTCATAACACTGTGGACCTCCGTTCTTTCTTTTTGCGCTTAACTGGTGAGTTACCAAACCTGTGTCATTTCATTCCTATTTGACTGTCATTAGTATATGTTTTCACTTCCAAAGATTATGCTTTAATGTGTTTCTGGGCTATTCTCGTATGCAATTCTGATTATCTTACTTTAATTTTAGGCCTTTCTAATCTAAATTCCATTACGTGTGTAGTTTGAGACATGCTTAGACATGAGTCAGTTAAGTTCTCTTTAAGTCTGCCTAGCCTATGTGTTACTGATGTTTAAAACCTTTACACTTTAGCCATCTCTTTAGTATTTAAATTGGTTATTATCCCTGTTACTTGAACATGCTTTCATATCCCCTTTTATGGATTAGTTGACTAAGCATAAATGTATTCACTAGGTATTTGCATAAGTTTGTTTCTGAATTTTCTGTGATGATATACAGCATGTTTGATCCTGTATGCTTCTACCATGTCTTCCCAGTAGTTGTCTTAATTTGTTGTTATTCTGTTAAATTCTGTTGCCAATTGATATGAGCCTTTTTTGTGACACTAGCATCTACACTTAACATAATCTGAACCTTTTTCTTACTATGAGTCTGTGTACATCAATCTTGCAAACTTGTCTTGTTAATATATGTATTATGTGTTGAACTTGTTTTCCTGAAACTTTGTTAAGTCTGTTCTTAAAACCTAAGCATGTTCTATTACTTGTGCTATGTGCTCAACTGGAATCTGTTTGTATCTCTCAGTGATGTCCCTTAACTAGTCTATTCCCTTACTGCCTGGTCTCTTTAAGTTCTTATTACTAGCCGGCTGAAAGCCAATGCTACTTAGGTTCTATCCTTTGCTCTCCCTAGTATGAGCACTACTCAGAGTTCAATTGAGACCCTTGTGAACTCTGACACACTAAGACTTGGTCCCTAGTCATCCTCTAAATTATTTCTGTCAGCCTCCCTAGTGTGAGCATTGCCCTAGGTTCTTTATGCCCTTGGGAACTCTGACACACTAGGGTCTTGGTTCTATATGCTCGACTATGTTTTCTACCTACTAGGTGAAGCAATCGATTTCTAGTTGCCTTATGTCAATGAAGATGCAATTTCTAGGCTGTTGTGAACCATGGGAATGAAAGCCTGGCCTGGCTGGGTGTATCTTTGGGCCCTGCTGTAGGCTCACTATAGTTATTTATTTCTGTAATTTATGCCATTCATTTGGGTCGGTAATAATATTGTAATAACAACTGGGGTATTAGTAAATTGGGAAAAGGAGGCTTATCTTAATACTTGCATTGAAATGGGTAGAGATCCTACCTATAGGTGATCTACTTTGCTCAAATGTGTTATTATGCTCAAATGTGTTTAGTTATTATGCGTTAGAAATTCTGCTTATAGGTTCTCTACTTTGCTCAAATGTGTTATGCTTTTACCTGTTAGAAACCATGCGTATAGGATATTAAATGACTAATATCTCAATGTGCACATGCATTAGGCTATGTAGGATTCTGTTAAATTACATGCTACCTAATCTGTAATTTAGATACCACGCCTACAGGATCTAAAATTAGTCTCAATCATAACTATAGAAATCCTGCATATGTAGACATGTGGTTTTTTACCCTCCCCGAGATTTTTCATATTTTAGCATGTAAATATTTAATTTAGGCCTAATATAGCTATTTCAACTATTTTTGACTTCTTTACTTTATATTCGTCATAAAAATGGAAAATTAAAAAAATATATATATTTTAGCGTACGTATCTTTCATAAATTTAAGTAAAAAAAAATACAAAAATAGTACCTTAATTTTATCTTTATATAATCTTAAAAAATACAAAAAAAAAATATATAATAGTTTCATGTTTTAATATAATTTAGTTTAATTAATTAAAATTTATTTTTGCATTATGTAGTATAGTTATCTTATATTAAGGGAATTTAGCTGTGATTTTAAATAATAATTTTTGGAGTTTCTTAACCCAAAATTGAAACACAAAAAGACATGGTCCAACCCAATTACCCTTAGCCCATTCTTCTCAACCCATTAGCCCATTTAAGTGCAAGATTTAATCCTAGCCATCTATTTTCTTCTAATCCAATGGCCATCATCCCTTCTCACTTCCATATAAAATACCCAATTATAGAAACTCTACCCAAAAAAAAGTTTTTCAATTCCTAGTCTTAGACAACAAAAGAATGGGCAGCCTCGCCTCTTCTTCAACAACAAAAAATTCCTAATTCCTTAGGCTAAGAGCTGGACAACCGCATTTTCCAAAAAAATCTCACATACACACACGCGGAACAAGAAACAGAGGTGAAAGAACGAGTAGTTGCTGGTCATTTTTGAGGTTGCCGGCGAGGTCCCTTCCATGGGCGATGGCCAATTCTTCGGTCGAAAGTTCCATAATTTTCAAGTTGGTGTAATTTTAATTTAAATTCATCTATAAAGGTACCATTCACTCCTTCTTGTCATCATATTCCTTTGGTTGTGTTGGTTTTCAAGACTGTAACTTTTCACTCTTTGTTGCTCTATTGAATTCTGTTGGATCTTTGTCTTTTTCTTACTTTATGGGATTTTACGAGGTTGGTATTCATTTTTGATTACCTTTTATGCCCTGTTTGGTTGTTCTTGAATTGTTTGTTGATTGTCACTTGTCAGTATAAAGAGTCATGATGGTTAAAATTCTGATAAACAAGAATTGAAAATTGTCATATGGGTCGTCTTACTTTTTCCTCACATTTATGTGTTTTGTCGTTTTATTTGAAGATTTTTTGGAAGAAAGTGATTTGTTTGGGAAGATTTTTTTTTTAGTATGGAAGTTTTGTAGGCTTGGATTTATGCTTGTGTAGCTTGTGTTCCCCTTGTTGATTCAACCTAAAATACCAGATTTCTTGTGCAGTTTTGAAAACTCCTCGGTAATCTACTCGTATGCTACTCTAATTGGTTATAGTTGAACATGATTTTGTCACAGTATAGAAATTGAGTTGTTATTCATCAACTAAACTACGTCAAATTAGATTAAAGTGACTTGGGTGTGCATTTCATGTGACCCTGTCATAATTTTGATTAATAATAATAAAATAAGTATGTTGTAAATCGCGGGTGCATTTCATGTAACGCGGTTTGCAATACGTACCAAAATGATAAGTGTACGACATCGTGCCTTGTTTCAGAAAATAATTCCATAAATATTAAAGGCAAAAGAAGTTAAAAATACACAATAGGTTTTAAAACGTGTAGTAAATCAGATAATTAGGCCAATAATAACAGTTGAGCGACCGTGCTAGAACCACGGAACTCGGGAATGCCTAACACCTTCTCCCAGGGTAACAGAATTCCTTACCCGGATTTCTGTGTTCGCGGACTGTAATACAGAGTCAATCTTTTCCTCGATTCGGGATTTGAACCGGTGACTTGGGACACCATAAATTATCCCAAGTGGAGACTCTGAATTTTTAATAAATAAATAATCCTGTTTCGATTGTCACTTAAATTGAAAAAAAACTCCCTCATACCCTTTTGGGTGTAGGTAAAAAGGAGGTGTGACAGCATATAGGGTCTAAAATCAGTTTTCATTATTATCATGCTCGTTTCTTTCAAGTGCTAATGACAAATCACCATTGTTACCATTGTTAGTTACTTTGTGAATCACCTAGATATCATGCCTATAGGCTTAATCTCTTATACGTATAATCCATAGGCAACTGCATAGTCTTTTAGAAATCGTATTAAGAAATTGGCTTCTATATATGAATCTGTCTACCCATTAAAATCTAGAATCACATAGAGACCATGTCTATAGGATTCAATAACTTTAATTAGTCGAAAATCTGCAACTTTCAAAATGCTCAATGTGTTTGCGTGCATTCGTTGTCAAAGTGTGGAGGCTAACTTGAGCCCTTAGCTACTTTTATATGAAGTTCAACTTGTTTTGCATGTCGATTAATTTTATCATTTTGAGCTACCTAAGTTGAAGTCTAGAACTACCTAAATAGAGGTCCAAAGCCTCCTGGACCATAGGCATGGGACGGGTAGTGCACGTATAGAGCACGGTTTAGAATCAACTAGTACGCTTTAGGTAACAACTTAAAGATAGTAATCAGGTAGCAGTAGATGATAGTTTATGCCTGCTGAATAATATGAGTAACAACCCATCTTGAGGGAGTTACAAAGAATTATTATGCTTCACGGGGTGATCCTTTAGGCTAAAACATTTAGGACCCCACACCTTGTCTTTCAATCAATTATTTGTGTTTAATAATGAATTTACCAAATTCCTTGTTTTCTTATCTTTGATCACATAGACTAATTCATATAATTGAGTTCGGCCGGGACCCACAGTTGTGGACCTCTAAGAGTGCCTAACACCTTCTCTTCGAGGTAATTTCGAGCCTTTACCCGATCTTTGCGGACGCAAACTAGTCAAACAGAGTTATTTGCAAATAGGTGCCCAAACACACCTTAAAAATCGCTAGGTGGCGACTCTTCTCTTTTAACAACCTTCCTTAAAAGAGTTGTCACATGCCAAAACCCAATTTCGCGAGGAAAAGGGGTTTCACAGAGGCCTTACCCTCTACAGCTCGGAGTTGGACCTCGATCGACACAGTTGTGCCTGGGTAGTCTCCTTTCCCGAGACTAGGAGGTCCATGTTTTTCTTCCATGCTTCCGCCTCAACTTTCACCGTATCCACCTCCGCCTGAAGCTGCCCGATCTGGTCAAGTCTCTTTTGAAAATGCAGGTTCAGGTTGTTAGCCACTGTGTACGAATCATCGTCACTATCTTCAAGTGCTCGTCTTACCTGCTCGACCCAGTCGGCATGCTCCTTCTGAGCCGCTTCTAGCTCAGCCTGGAGTTTCTTACTAAGAAGCTTGTAAGCATCCCTCTTTTCAATAAGCTCTCTAATCTCGGCCTCGTCTTGGGTTAACTCCTCTCGAATCGGAGAAAAGTTTCATGGTGAAGCACCGAGGCCTATAAGAACAAAGAGAAATGTTACGATTATTTGCAACTTAAATCTAAGTACATAATAAAGAGGCATTCAAAATTACCCGATTTACCACATGTTGAGCTTTGTTGAACAGGAAGGGCGCTTTTACCTCATCCATCTTGCCTGGTCTTCTTCGATCACCAAGCACCCAAGATACGTAGCAATCCCCAAGGGGGGGGGGGGGAAGAACTCGGGCATCCTCTAGGATAGATATAATAATTGACCACTTCTGGTCAGGGTTTGCACTTGGAGCTGGGAACATGTCCACTAATTTCGGATTAAAAGAAAGCCCAATATTACCGAAAGCGGACCTTTCTTTGGTACCGGCAGGTCACCCAGCCCGGTAATATCCTCCAAGGCAGAAGAATCGAAACCATCTAAGATATGGCCAAAGGGGTCTGCCACCCCTTGGGAACCCCAGTAGGGCGTTGTTTTAACGTTTGGGCGTCACGGATAATGGAGTCAGAAAATAGTGGTGACTTGGAGAGGTCTATCACCCCGAGCACGTCCTTCGAAGCATTATCCTCCGCTAGAGAAGCATCGGCCGCAGCATCTTGATCGACCTCCTCAACTTGAGGCAAAACGGCCTCACCCATCTCCAGTTTGGAGGCCTCGGCCACTGCCCCTTCAGCAGCCTCCCTAGCTTGAGGAAATGCAGTGTTGCCTCGTACACAAGACACCAGCTCGGAATACATTTATTCTTCTTCAGACTCATCCTCGGCCGGTGGACTATATCCAATGAGAGGGCATCGATGCTTTCCTTGGGTTTGTACACCCGTCTCCTTTTCGATTCCTGCTTCTCCGAGTTTGGGAAACTTGGAGCCCCTTTTTCTTTTCTTCTCTTTATCCTGCCTCTGAACAGGTGATTGAGGGAGGATGTCTTCATCTCCAGATGGGGGCCGCATTGCAACATCCTTCCCAAGGCCTATAAAGAAAAAGAAATGAGTAAGCTCGGAAGAAGCCCAAGTGTTGTCTATTCTAGGAAAGGATCTCACTCCTCCTACCGACCTTTTGAAAGTTCACGCCATGCACGCTCGGAATAAGGTTCTATGACACGATGCCCTTGACCCACTCCTTGAGTCAAGGAACTGCATCCGGCATTTGAGCGATAGCTGCACCACGAAAACATCGAAAAGAAGGAAGGACAAAGGAAAAACAGTAAATGAAATTTTAAAGGCAAAGTTATACTTACATTTCGTGTTACATTTTTCGGGAAATGGCATATCCTCAACTGTGATTAAATCCATTGTCTTCACTCAAACGAATCAACCTAACCAGCCTCGGTCTCGATTCTTGTCTATGCTTGAGAATAGGGCATTAGAGGCCCGACGAGCAAGCTTTATTAATCCCCCTTGAGAGTCGGGGATTATACAGACGCATGATATGGTCTATGATGAAAGGACACTTATCGATTTTACTTACGAAGAAGCGGAAGATAATTACTATCCTCTAAAAGGAGGGGTGAATTTGACCAAGGGTCACATCGTACCTCTTACATAAGGCGATGATGATCAGGTCCAAAGGGCCCAACGTGAAGGGATAAGTGTAAACACTTAAAAAACCCTCCACGTGGGTAGTAATCGATTCCTCGGGCGTAGACACCACCATGTGCTTACTGGCATAATAGTAGTCTTTCTTGACCTTGGAGAGGAGGTTGTCAGTGATCGAGCATATGTATCTCGAGATCGGCTCACACCGACCCGGTGCAAAAGAGCTTTTTCGACTTTGAAGTCAACACTGGTTAGGCATCCCCTAGGAATAAAAGTAGTCAAAGCAGGCTCCGATGTCTTTTCCTCAGTAGCAGCAGATGGAACGTTTTCCTCTTCAGCCGATCTCGAAGCAGAGGGAGCTTCTTTTTGGGGAACGGACTTTGAAGTCTTCGCCATTTTTTGTGGAAAGTTAGGGGAAAATAGGAAGTTAAAAGGATGAGATTAATAATTTTTGGATGAAGAACAGAAGTTCTTATTGAGAGATTCCAACATAATCAGAAAATTGATATTTGGGGATATAGAAATTTCTTGTGTACGGGGGCATAGGTTTTGAAAGCAAAGTTTGAATGAGATAATGACGAGGTATTTATAGTTTGCAAACGACGGTTCAAAACCTATAATGGCCGACCAGCGACTGACGAACACTTAATGCCATTAAAAGATGTGACCGACGAGACATTTCGTCAGTTTTGTCATTTCTGGCACGAAGAATCGAGACAAAGAACAAGGGCTCATATCATTTCTCGTCGTTTACTCCCCGAAAAACGAGGGGACTATCTGTATACGGTCGAAACTGAGCTCGCCTATTGTATGAAAGATCGAGACTGAAACGAGATGGGTTGGAGATCGACCCCGGGTTCCTTCGAGTCAAGGTACGAAGTTAGAGCATACGCCTTCAAGATCATCGAGCCCATAACTTCGGAACCAACCCCGACTCCGATCGAGCTCGAGGAAATACTATCGGACCGCATAACAGAAGGCCAAAATATTCGTAACCAGTCGGATGTCACGGCAGAAATCTCAACACATATCAACGATAGGCGGACTAATTAGCTAATCATGAGATTTCTTACCTTTTGTAGAATTGTATCTAAAGCAGGATTTCCCTACTATATAAAGGGGGTCTGATTACTTGTAACACGCATCCAAAAGCAATACAATGCTTTTTCTTGTTCTTATTATCTTGTTATTCTGTTCTGACATCGATTGAGGCACTTTTTGACTTAAGGGTGACCAACCTTCAAGGCTAACATTGTTCAACTTGCGTGGTTTGCATTCACTTTGCTGTCGTTGATTTCAATATTAATTTGTTTTCTCAATTTAGTCAAATTATATCACGTATCCTTAAAATCGGGTATAAATTCAATTGTTATCCGATTTTGAGGGTAAACATAAATATATAAACGACACATGATATGTACTTGTTGCTTTGCATGTGCAGGTAAATATTTTCTTAGGCGCGAATAAAGTCGAATTTAGAATTTCAGGGGTCGCTGGGTGTACCACCACCTTTTAAAAAACACGTTGTATACACTCATTATTTTGAAACATACATAAATGTTTTCTTAGCTATAAATATATATAAACGACACATGATATGTACTTGTTGCTTTGTATGTGCATGTAAATATTTTCTTAGGCATGAATAAAGTCGGATTTAGAATTTTAGAGGTCGATGAGTGTCGCACACCTTTTAAAAAACACATTGTATACACTTATTATTTTGAAACATACATAAATATTTTATTAGGTATAAATATATAAACGACACATGATATACATGTACTTGTTGCTTTGCATGTGCACTGCAAGTAAATACTTTTTTAGGTACAAATAAAGGCGGATTCAGAATTCCAGTGGCCGATGAGTGCATCACCACCTTTATTATAAATGTTGGATTTAAATATATGGAATTCAATAATAATGCGACAACTAAAGAAGCAACTACAATTAGTTTATTACAGTATGAATGTTACACCAACATCTCTTTCAATTAGGTAGACGATTTGACAATATTTATTTAATTTAATCTAATTTTTATTACAGCTGGTTGTCCATTCTTTCACATTTAATTAGATCATACGGATTATATTTTGTGCTAAAAAATCAGCATAATTTTATCTTCTGTTACAAAATAATTTGCATTATCGAGATAATTTGTAATTAAGCGGACAATATTTTGAGAGAAGAATTGTGAATAAGGTAACAATTGATCTTAGTACAACACTTGGATTATTTAACTAAGATTAGTCTACCTTTTAGTTTTTTAATGAAAGAAATATATTTAGAAAATTTGAAGCACGTTTAATTCCTTAGTACCCAAACCAACCCTCGAGGTGGAAAGTAACACGTTTTATTCTTACGTTTTTTTTTTTGTTAAGCTAGTTGCGGCATATCTATTAGTCCTTTCAATTTAAATGACACACTTTACTTATTATTCCGTTTCAAAAAGAATGACATATTTTTATATTTGGAAACTATTCAACTTTAAAATTTTTATTTACCCACTTTATCCTTAATGAGAAGTTTTTACAACCACACAAAAAGGGACAGCGCTAGCCTATTAGCTACGAGTTCTACCGAACCCAGTAATTTTGATCCAAACCCTGTAGTTGTCTAATGAAATTTAATGAATATGTACTAATTATTAATTTAGAGCTCAGTAACTTAAAATGACTAGAAATCCAAACCCATAACTTTCAAATCCTAGCTCCGCCTCTACACACAAATGTCATGACCCCACAAAACTTTTGTCCCTTAAGCTTATAGGACCACATATTTCAAAAGTCTTCATCTTTTTCTTAAACATTGTGGCAAGTCAAACTAGCTCATCTAAATTGAAACGGATTGAGAAGTAAACTGGAGCAACTATCACTCACCCTACTAGATATCAAGCTAACATTTGGATAAATGTAGCGAAAAATGAAAGTATCAAAACGATGAAGACAAATATAAAGAGTATGCCATACACCAAGTGCAATATGCTATCTAAGAATATGAATAGCACTTATCCTTAATCCTTCACTCTAGGGATGGATCTAGTGCAAAAGTTGAGAATTTATGTAAATGCAGTAACTTTTGTCTAGATTTGTATTTGTATTAAAAATTTATTTAATGTATAAGACATTAAGCTTGGAACCCAATTTATTAACCTAAGATCATTGTAGGAACCTGTAAATTTTAAATTCAGAATCCGCTTATGCTTTACCAAAAAGTCCTGACAAATGATGATTCAGACGAGACTCAGTATTTTTGAATTTCAGGAAACGCTCGGTTTCCATTATGGTTGTAGGCGTAACCAACCTGCTATTAAGAATATGGCCGAAAGAAATAATAGAAAAAGAGCGCCGGTATAAAGATCTTCATTAGTAAGTAAACCGATTGTATACCACCACTGATAAATACCAGAATAAGCGATATTCACTGGGCCAAGAGCACCCCTCGAGTAAAAGCTTCCACGACTGGTTGACCAAAATGAGGACCCCGAATTGCATGAGCAATAGATCATACATGTAAAGGGTCCTTTACCCATGACTCAAAATTTCCTTGTCAAGACACACGAAACAAATTTCCGGAAATTTACGAAAAAATTATTGCTAATTGACCAAAGTGAGAAGCAAAAATATTCTGATAATTAAAGACGTTCATCAGTAGTATCATCATGACCGGAGTACTCTACCACTAAAACAAATCTCACTCGTATGATCTCCATTACTTTAAGTTAATCTAAACACGTTAACGTAAATAACAAATTATTACTTAATACACATGGTAAACTTCTTGTTGGGGTAGGGGGTGGGCAGGGGCGGATTTAGGGGGACGCAATGGTGTTCACCCGAACACCCTTCGCCGAAAAATTATACTGTATATATAAGGCAAAGTTTATTTTTTATCTCTATATATTAAGTTTTAAACACCCTAAACACAATCCAAAAGTGTAATTTAGTGGTCAAGGGGTTCAAAATCCTGCCTCCGCCACGGGAGGTGCGTGGGCGGGTGGTAAGTGCCCTATATGGACTGCTATCACCCAAAAAAGAACTGGACAATTGTCCGCTATCGTCGGAATAGAATCACATGCACTAGACATAAAAAATAATTTGTCCCAATCACAATCCAACTTGACGTGTTCCCACGTGGACTTCACCATAACCTAACTTACATGATGTGAGAGCCGAGCTCCGTTATCATATAATAGTTCTTATTTTCTCAATGCATCTCATTACACGTTAAAAAAAAAAAAGATGTACCAAAAATATTTTCAATAATTGAAGAGATACTAATAATACAATCTTATAAATATATCTGTTGACCGTCCAATATATAATCTATTATCTCAGCTTTATAGGCATTTAATTAAAGAGTATGCTTTATAACGTTAACGATTGCAATATATTTACCTATGAGGCTATGAATCCAAATTAAATACACTATTAATTATAGGCACTTTAATATATTATGTATAGTTAATAATATTATTCTCCATTTGTACATCCAGCAAAATAACACTGTTTAAAAAGTCAAATTTTCTTACACAATGCGTTTTAAAAAATTTATAGTATCTTTTTTATGTAACTTTTACATATGATTTATATTTTTTTCAAAATTTGAAAATTAAGAACCAACTTCACATTAAAATCCTCTATTTTTTAGAAAATTGAAAATTTTATATTCACTTTACATTTTAAAAAACTCATGCTATTTTGAATCACGTCATTCTTGTTGATAGGAAAATGCATTATTCACGAAAAGGGAAGAGAGACGTCCACCTAAAATTAATTATTTCTCCAATTTGTCAAAGGATAAGATAATAATGCTAACAACTAAATAATTCATGATTAAGATAAGCAAAAAATCAGGAAGCATGATCTACCTTCCTATTTTTTTTTTTTTTAAGTGATGAAAGATGGCACGACGCACTGCACCTAAAAATTATTTCTTTTTCTGTCTCCAAATTCCTGGGATAAATACTTATTTGTACTTGGTATTCACAGGTAAAATGATACCGGCTTATTGGGTTCATTTGAACCTAATATTTTCCACACGAAACACTAATTTATTCTAAAAATTATACCAAAATTATAACAAAATATATATAAACTTTTAACTTCAAAAATATTAGGTTAAATATTAACAATCTCCAACGTTGAACCCATAATTTTAAATCTTTGATCTATCTCATTTGGTATTACTCCAAACAAGGGACCTCGGCTTGATAATTTTTCATTTTGCTGTGGTTTATTTTCATTATAAAGTCGGTTCTAATTTTGTGAAAATAGATTTTACGATAATTGGGAAAGTATTTAGTTGCTTTGTGATGGAATTCCAAATCGGAGATTGATGGTTCCTTGAACTTTTTATATAGCTCGAGCAATTATTACCCTTTGAGCTAGCTTTTGGGGTTAAGTTAAGCGTAAAAATAATTCTTTATCATAGTATAGATTGTTCATGCTCCAAATGGCAGGTCTAGACATGCAAGTTGATGAAAGTCTTAATTTCTTTTTAAAAATGGTAGGGAGCGTTTCCACTTTGATACCCCAAAAAAATGTAGAGCCAGAACTTCCTCGTTTAATACGTACTCTCCTCTGCCTCTTCCATTTAGCTTCCTCTACTTCCTCTTCACACTAACTTTACCGCACACTACTCTTCCCTTTCCATTTCCTCTCAGTTTTCCTTTCACTTCCCTTCATTTTCTACACTAATAAAACAAATATCTTTCTTTTATTTATTTCAAGCTTGTGTTTGTCATTTTAATTTATTTTATACAAGGTTCATTTTCAACCACATGCCATATTGCCAAACACGTAGACATCTGCTTTAACTTTATGTCAGTTTCCATGTCATAATTCATTTCCTTTATATATATAAACTATCTTCTTTGTTCTTTTACTCACAGTTCTTCACTGGTTTTGTTCACATTTTAGTTTCCTCCGAGGGGGGTGAAAATACCCAAGAAAATATCTTGTTTTTAGCATTAAAAAATCGAATCTTGAACTTTTTTTTTTGTATATAAATTACGTGGTTTCCTTATCTGGGGTTATTTATAAAGCTGTCAAGATTTTGCTTTTTCATTTGGACTGTGGAACTGAACTGAAGAATTAGTTTAAATGGAGATGAAATATGTTGATTCTAAGGCAATATCAATGTCTAAATCAGTTGGTATGGAGACAATGAAGCTTTCTAGCTCATTTTTAGACTCAAAGCTCAAGTTTGGTGTCAATGTGTCCCCCAAATTCTCTTCTTCCAGAGGTAATTTTCTGTTATATAATTAGGCTTGTGTACCTTTTTGATTTTTTGGATTCAGTTAGAAGGTTATTTTTCCAGTACATTGATCTTTTATGGGTATAAGAAAATTGTTACTCTGTAGTTTTAAACATGCTATGACGTTTCTCTGGCTATAAAATCATGTCATTAAGTAAAAAATTGGAAGTTTAAGTTAACTTGTTTCTGAGCGTAAAGATGTGTCACTCTTCTTGGAACAAACTAGCACGGAAAAGTGTACCCAAATTATCATAAAATGGAACAGATGGAGTACATGTTTCGTGCTTAGAGTATTTAATTAGTGTATCCAGATTTTGGAGAAAGCCAGCCATAAGCTACTTATTAGAATGATTGTTTCTGCTATGTTGCTTGGACCCTCCAAAATTGATGTCGCATCTCTGCCGGATCCCTCAAAATATGCATATTAGAAAATCTGGCACACACCTAGTGGTATTTTTGAAGAGTCCGAGAGGCATAGGTTTTATGATAGTTTAAGTGAAGAGGAGGTATGGTTTGAAGGACAAAGCAATAGCTATGCTGATAAAAGCATTTCATGTTTGTCCTTCAGTTGTTGTAATGTTTGTTGGGTGTTTCATACTTAACTCGAGTTTAAGTGTTCAATAGGTATAAATCTTAGTAGAGGTGTCTAAGCGAAAAAATCAGGCAAGTTTAAGGGGCAACGTATGGTTTCAGCCTAATTCATTCCATTTCTCTCATGTACTAAGAGATTTGTGTTTCTTGTTGAATAATTTGACCATTTTGCAGACGCTCTAGTCACACAATTTAACACGGTATGAGAGTTCAAGTCTTACCGCCATCCATTAACATAAGATTTCTACGTGCTTAGCTAAGAAAAAGTATCATGCTCGCAGTTGAAGCATACTGTAACATAAAAGTGGTTTCTCTCTAACATTTTCAGTCATTTTTTTCCGTTTTAGACGAGCTTAAGTTTGTGTATTCAAGTAAGTCCGCCCTTGTCAAAATGGCTCTACAATTAGGCAATACAAAGTGCACCATTAGCTTTTAGATATGCATTTCCTGTTTCTAATGCAGTAATTAAGAAGAATATTATCGACTCGTTATTAGATAACACTACTACTGCTGCTAAATGAGAATTAATGTAATGTTCTGTTTTACCTTCAGGGCTTTTAATGAAGGCTTCTTATTCAAGAACTTCTTATGATGCGACAAGTTCGGTCACCAAAAAGAATTTCTTAGTGGACACTTTCTCTTATCAGATAAATGGTACGAACCACACAGGTTTGTATTTTAGAGATAAATGGGTACTTGATGCCTCTGATGATGAATACGGAGGGGTAATCGTCAATGCAGAAAGACTACCATCCAATCCTGCCAAATTTGTGTCTCTACTACGTGCATCTCTCGCTCATTGGAAAGTGAAGGTACTTCATTGCCAGCAACTACAGTTTTAGACTAGTCTCAAATTTCATGAAAGATCTCTTGTCTGGTGTTGATTACTGCACAGTGTTATCAAAGGCGAAAAGTGCAAAGAAGCTCTAAGGTCCTTGGAGTTTTAAGCACGGAACAATAAAGCGTGGGCTTTCGTGAAGAAAGACGCAAATGGGAAAAATATGAATATATATGTATATTACGAGACTAATAATTATAAGCATAAACTAAATTATATGGACAAAGAAATTGAGAAAGATCTACGACAAGGAAAAGTATGCATTAGAACCTCGATGACGACACTGAAGCACCCGTTAAGCGAGGCGAAGCACTCAACGTGTTTTGAGTCTCACTTCAGGGCTTAAGCGTGCCTTTGACAACGCCTGTTACTACATAGTGGAAGCCATTGCATTGTCACTTTTTTCTGTTTATTTTCGACAACTCTTGCGATTATAAAACACACTTGGAATGTTTCCAAAAAGACTCACCATTTTTGTCAAATATCATTAGATCACATCATATAAAACACATTGAGCTAATTAATGGCTCCCAATGCAGGGGAAGAAGGGAGTTTGGCTAAAGCTACCAGTGGAAAAATGTGATCTAGTTCCTATTGCAGTAAAGGTATTATATCACTTTACCTGAAATCTTTAAGTTTTGGTGTTAGTTCTTTTGATGTTGAATGCTGGCTAAAAATAATGGTCAAACTCTAAATTTTTGTAGGAAGGATTTCAGTACCATCATGCAGAAAAAGGACATGTCATGTTGACTTATTGGATACCAGATGAACCCTGCATGCTTCCTTCTAATGCATCTCATCAAGTTGGAGTTGGTGGTTTTGTGATCAATGACAAAAATGAGGTGCATATTTTTCTATTTGGATGGACTTCCTATTAAAACGTATAAGCTTGTGAAGATCATTATGCTTGAAACATATCGAGGGTCTATCGGAAACAACCTCTCTACCTTCTTAAGGTAGGGGTAAGGTCTGCGTACGCACTACCCCTCCCCAGACCCTACACGTGGGATTACACTGGGTTTGTTGTTGTTGTTGTTGTAATCCCATAGCCTAATGAAATACTGATTTAGGTGCTCGTCGTGCAAGAGAAACATTCTGCGCGGGCTCTTTCAGGCCTATGGAAAATACCAACTGGTTTCATTCTTGAGGTATGTTCCTGTATTGAAATTTGACCTTAACATTTTGGTCACTTTTGATAGAAGTAAATACTGGAACATGTATTATGTATACTTAACTCCTTAAACATTGTTCTTATGTCAAAATACAGTCAGAGGAGATCTTTACAGGAGTTGTGAGAGAAGTGAAGGAGGAAACTGGGGTAAGAAATCCACACTTGACATATTTTTTACCCTAAACGATCACTCTATAGTGAGCAGTGTAATCTGAATGATGGTTTTCTTTTTCATTATTCTATCCAGATTGATACCGAATTTGTGGAGGTTATGGCTTTCAGGTAACAAATTTCTTCATCTTCAAAAGACCATATATTTATCATGGTGGATAGCGAATTTTATGCCTTCTTAACGATAGGAAGAGCTATATTAGATATTTCATAAGAACATGAAATGTCGATATGATAAGTTTCCGAGCAAACTTTGCTTGGTACTGTACTTGCTACTTGCTAGACTTCACTATTTAGGATACTTCTTGCTTTCTGATGTGAAAATTGATCAAAAGGGATGCGCACCTGATATAGAAATATAAGGTTTTCTTCTTCCAACTATACAATGAGAACTGTCCATCTTCAAGCTTAATTGAGATTTTCTTGCTCTCACTCATGCTATTTAAAGACAATCACATTCTACACTTTAGTTAAAGTGTCAAGTGAAATGGAGATATTATTTTGGACCCTAATTAGTTGATGTTACAGTCTTACATTGTTTAATTAACAGTTATCCCATGTCTTCCTTCAGGCATGCACATAACGTGGCCTTTGAAAAGTCAGATTTGTTCTTCGTCTGCCTATTAAGACCCCTGTCAGAACATATCATGGTTGATGATCTTGAAATTCAGGCTGCTAAGGTAAGCATATTGTATAAATTGATAGTCAGCAAAAATAAATTTGATATCTGTATTTCCTTCACTAGAAGATATTTTCAGTTCAATGCATCCCATCTCACTATCCTCCCCAGACCCCACGGTGTGGGATAATACTGGCTATGTTGTTGTTGTAATGCATCCCATCATTTTTAATCTTATTTGTTATCTGTATCTCCTGGAGAAAACATTGATTTACTTCAAGAAAATAGAGAAACTACTTATTCTGTCATTTAAAAAATTGCGCCAAATACTGAACGTTTCTTTATGATTTAGTGGCAGTTTCCCATTGAAATATGCCAATTCTTGCATTATATGTGGTTCCGAGCTTTCTTGTTGAGGGAACAAGAGGGACTAATGGAGGTTATTTTCCTGTAAAATATTAGTCACACGTATGTAGAGAGTTGAAATTGACAACAGATTTGGAATGATAGATAAACTTAGAGGCAGTTCCAAAGGACTTAATTCAATGTCAAAATATGATACTCCTCCCATGGTAAAATTTTCATGAAGAACTACTTTCGCCCCATACCAGTCCTCTAGAGTACAGTCGCTTCATCTTAAATTAGTATTTAGAATATCTCTCATCTACTGGCATTTCAGTCATTTTACATGTCGCACATATGTTGGGGAAAAATGAGTTATTTTCTGATATGGTCTTGAACAATTCTCACATAATGAGCTAACTTTCGAGGTTGAGTTGCGCCCAATGTCCCTTTTTCTTAATATGGCTTCACAATGTTGGCCCCCATGTGATATTGTCCATGCATCAGTTGTTCAGTCCCAGGGCGTGCGGGAGATGTTAAGTGTCCTATATTAGTTGGGAAAATGTGCAGTTATATCCTTTTATAGTTTTGGACAATCTTCACTTCAAGAACTAGCTTTTGGTTTACGTTAGACCTAAGGTTCACATTTCTTAGTAATTCTCGCTAGAGAGTGCAGTTTTATGCTACCTTGTATTTACTCAAGCTGCCTTTCTCTTTGCGATGCAGTGGATGCCTCTAGTTGAGTTTGTGGAGCAGCCCCTAATACAAGGAGATGACATGTTCAAGAAAATAATTGACATTTTCATCGCTCGACTAGGGAAGCGTTACTGTGGATTGTCTATCCATCAACTGGTTTCCAAACTTGATAACAAACTTTCCACATTGTACTTCAACACAGTTGAGGATCCAGATTTGAACTGTCAAGCCAGTTAGAACCACAAACAGCATTTTATCGTACAGTTTCGCGCTCACCTTCCATTTTGTTTTGGTAGTAGTGGTACACAGAGTTTAACACAATGACTAATGTCAATTGGTCATTCTCCATGATGATATGTGGTATGTAATGATATTCCCATGTTCCCTGCAAAAAACAGAAAGTTGTAATCTGTTGTAAGTTTTCTTTTTTGGAACCCAAGGAAAATAAGCAGCCGCTACAGCCTCTGTCATAGCCTCTGCCCTTCGGGGTGAGCACTCTGTGGTGAGTACTCTGTGCACACTGGGTAAACCCCCCACTGTGCAATAGCCTGCAAACCACACCGGGATGTAAACCGCACTAGGCAAGCCCTGTGCGACAGGCTCAGACCCAGAAGGCATTGAGGGTGGATCGATCCTAAGTCATCACTATGGATAACCCCCTCCAAACCAATTGGCCGTCCCGAAGGACTAAGCTGTTGTAAGTTGTAACCTATTGGGATATGAATTTTGTAAATATGTGAAATATATTTTACCAAGTTATTTAGTTTCCATTTTTTATTCTTCCTACAATGATAGTTTAGCTCATACTTGTATTATACTTGTCATTATGTCATATGAACTTGTAGGAAGGTTACTGTCATAAAAAAATTGAATCCTAATCCCTTCGTTAATGTACAGTTTAAGAATGCAATAAAGTGTTTAAACACAGAATCAATACCAATTTATTACAAATTAACAAGACGATCACACAACACAAACAAAAAACAAAAATTTACTTAGTATACCAGGGGCGAAGCTATGTTGGCTCAAGGGTAGTCAACTGAATATCCTTCGCTAAGTAATTATACTATTCATAAGGTACAATATTACTTGTTACGGATTAAAAAATAGATGTTGAACACCCTTTCATATCTCACCGGAGGGTAAAATTTGAACACTCTTAGTGAATTTCCTGGCTTCACCACTGCAGTATACATCAAAGCAATCAAAACATTAGAACCAGAAAGAAAAAATAGTATAAATAAGGAAAAGTTATTGGCAGAAAAACTTAAGACATCACAGGAAATACATCACAGCAAACTCCTCTG
Organism: Nicotiana sylvestris; assembly: GCF_000393655.2. Classification (NCBI taxonomy): domain Eukaryota; kingdom Viridiplantae; phylum Streptophyta; class Magnoliopsida; order Solanales; family Solanaceae; genus Nicotiana; species Nicotiana sylvestris. The sequence goes on from NC_091068.1 coordinate 9,950,918, forward strand.
ATCAACTTATAGCTTGAAACTCTGCATCTCTGTGCAGGAAATTCCTCTGCCTTTCAGTTTCAGTCCAGAAGTTCAACTCTTTACAACTGCTGTTTTTATAGGAAAAGAGACTCAAAATTTTACAAAACTACACACCTACATATTAGAAAAATGGCACACTTAGACAAATGACCTCCTTATAACATCATCCCTATATAATAGTCATTCACTATTAAAGTCAAAGTTTTTCTCAGAACCGATTTTTTACATTTATATTTTACCTCTCTATAACAACTTTTTACCTATAACAACAACAACTATATTTATAGCAGAACGCTCTTTGTAAAATTATCCTGATATAACAGCCATGAAGAATTTTTAAGAATACTAATAATAATTCTAAAATTATGCCTACAATCTTTTCCTTTAAACAAAGTTTCTATCTTGCATAAGATGTAAGATTTGAAGATTTGCACATGATATCTTTTCCATTGAACAAATTCCAAAAAATAGTTAGATAGAAATTTAACTACTAATGTCTCGACCCAAAATCCACTGGTCGTGATGGCACCTAATCCAACCCGCTAGGTAAGCCAACTATTAATTATCCAATTTCAATTATATTAACAAGACAATTAAATGAAAGTAATTTACAGAATTTTATACATTTCCCAAGGACTGGTAGTACAAATCATGAGCTTCTACGAATGGAGTTTACAAAGCAACAATGAAACAGATACACAGTCTGTTTGAAAAGTACATAAACAGAGCTTTATAAGCTAAGGCTACCCTGAACAAAGGAGGCAGCTACAACAGGGGCGCCAGTACATCTTCAAGTCTCGCAACCATTGAGCACAACAACAGCAGCAACCGACATCTGTACGCAATGTGCAGAAGTATAGTATCAGTACAACCGACCCCATGTACCGAGTAAGTAATAGACCTAACCTTAGGTTGAAAGCAGTGACAAGCTAACATAGGATCGGGTCCAATGCCAATATTTCCACGACAGTTCATAACAACATAATATAAGTAAAAAAAAAATACAAAAATAAAATACTCAGCTCGTTCACAATTCCAGAAAATGGTCATGCTTTTCAAATATCTCAGTGAAAGAAAATCCCAGATCTCTTACCGAAAGTGCCAAAAGTACGAGTAAGTTTGAAAACTGTAATTTTTTAAAATATCCTTTCCACAATAAATAAAATGTCTTATTTTCTTTCCAAATAACAAGTATAAAGTGTCTCTCCATACCCTAATATCAATGTGTATAATAAGTAATGAATGACGTGATACTATCTAGCATAAGAAAAATGCATCTCTATGCATGTATGTCATGTATGCATATAAATGCCATGTATTTCAGAGATGATACATGTACTCACACTCTCAGAGTAGCCAATCTCATTGCCTCGCATCCTCTCCTACTAAGCTCAATACTCAGCACACTAAATCACTCAGTATTGTGTAATAATCGCTGCGGCGTGCAGCCCGATCCATATATATATATAGTCGACTGCGCTCACTGAGGGTGTACAGACTCCGGAGGAGCTCCTTCATCCCAAGCAATATATTGATGCGTCGTGCAGCCCGATCCATATATCGTTGCGGCGTGCAGCCCGATCCATAGACATAAATATAACCAATATATCGTTGTGGCGTGCAGTCCGATCCAAAAATATCATTCTCACTCAGGCCATCGGCCTCACCCAGTCATGAATCGCTCCAGTCTCACTCAAGGGCACACAATGTCATGAATCTGGCCCGACAACAATGATATGATGTATCGATAATAACAACTGAGACAGAGATATGATATGAATGCATGAATATGACTGAGTACAAAAATATCAGTGAAAATCAGTGAGATAACAGCCAGAAATAACTACTATGGGTACAAACAATATTACGATGAAGTCTAAACATGATATTTAGCATGATTGACAGCTCAATTACTTTACCACATGGTGTAAACACAAATATCCACAAAATAGGGCCACTATACAAGGCCATGGGAACAACAGAGTCTCAATTCACAGGGTGCACGCCCACACGCCCGTCACCTAGCATGTGTGTCACCTCAAAACCAATCACATAACACATAGTTTGGAGTTTCATACCCTCAGCACTAAGCTCAAAAGAGTTCCTTACCTCGAACGAGCCTATACCAATGCCGAGCAGGCCAAGCGATGCTCCAAAAATACCATCCCACGCGTTTCGACCTCTGAACGGCTCGAAACTAACTAAAAACAACTCAAATACATCAAACAATGCTAAAGGAACCAATCCTAATAAAAAAAAAGGTTGAATCTTTAATCAAAAGCCCAAAATCGGCCAACAAGCCCAACCTGGGCCAGCATCTCGGAACCCCATAAAACTCACAAAATCCGTCAACCCATTCAATTACGAGTTCAACCATACTAGTTTCACTCAAATCCGACTCAGAATCGGTGTTCAAAACTCAAAAATTCATATTATGAAACTTTATGTCAAAACTCTCAATTTCCTCTTTAAAATTCATCAACAAAAAACGAAAATCGAAGATAGATAACCAAAACCGAATAGAGAACACTTACCCCAATTCATATGCTGAAAAGCGCCTTGAAAAATTGCCCAATTCCGAGCTCCCCAACTCAAAATATGTTAAATGCACAAAACTCTCGTTTTAACACTGTTCTACCTCGTTTCTTGTGCCAAAAGATCTCGAAACTTACTTTTGATACCTCCAATGGATTCCTTGTGAAATTCTAGTCAAGTTAGGTTCTTGAATCACTCCATTTGACCTTATATTAAAGGAGATATGTTGGTTTCAATATTTGGAAATAGTGCAGATATTTTAAATACGCAGCAGTGACAATTTCATAATTAATCTGAAAAATCCGGCAACCCAATTCTTAGTAAAATAACCATAAAATCCTCATATGATGTCCAAATTTGACGATCCTTTTTTCTATGACTCCATAATTACGATACGGATCTAATGCTTCAATAAAAACAGAAATCAGAGCTCATTTGTTCAATGTGATACCATTTATGCTTGAAAAACGACATCGAAACATAAGAAAAACGAGCGCAACACAACTCAAACCTATCCGAAACTCACCTGGGCCCCTCAGGACCCCGTCTAAACATATCAAAAAGTTCCATATCATAATACGGACCTACTCGAGGCCTCAAAACACACATAACAATATCGAAACGACGAAATGCACCTCAAATCAAACTTAATGAACTTTTGAACTTTCGACTTCCAAAAACGCACGCCGAAACATATCAAATCAACTCGGAATGAATCCAAATATTGCACATAAGTTCTAATACATCATACGGAGCTATTCGTGCCTCCAAACTACCGAGCGAAGTGCAAATGCTCAAAACGACCGGTCGGGTCGTTACAATTAAGCTCTTAGATGTCTTAAAGGGAAAGCTATCGGATGCATTTTTGCTGAAAATTTGGATACGAATCTTCGCCAATTCAAGCGTTATATCGCTAGTAAGAGAATGAAATCAGTGAAACAAGCTACAATTACAAAGTTCTTTAATCAATCTTGAGAGAATTTATTTTTCTAGATAGATTTAAAATGGTTGTCTTAGAGTTTAAATCTTTATACGTTTAGCTATGAATTTATTGAAAGTATATTAGCTTTCTTCAATATTTAACTAGTGAAATATGCATATCTTTTGAGATTTTAAATTTGAATAATTTTCTTATCTTTTAAATAACATTAAAAAATTAGTTTTTTGATAATTTTTATCTATAATAGCAAGAAATATTTAAACATCAAATGTTGTTATAGGTATATAACCATTAACTATAAAAGTAAGAAAAAATATCGAAACAAACGTGGCTGTTATAGAGAGGGTTGACTGTATGTATTTAATAAAAAAAATTCGACAAAGTGGTGTCAGATGGCACCGCTTCAAAGAATCGGATAAAAACAAATTACAACAATATGTATGTGTTCACCTTTCTTATAGAATAATTTGTGCATGTAATTGAAAACCTCAAGGGCAATAGATTATTTACTTCTTTATACACTGTGCATCCTCACTGGAGCATCATTGCCTCTCCTATTTATATGCTCGAACCATCTAATTTTATATAACCTGGTATGTTCGTATATTCATCTCAACATCCTTATTTCAGACATCTTCATCTTCTGGACATAAGAGGTCTTGACTAGCCAGCACTCTTCCTCATACAACATAGTTGGTCTTACCATCGCTCTATAGAACCTACCTTTAAGTTTTGGTGGCACATTCTTATCACAAAGAACACCAGAAGTGAGCCCCCATTTCATTCAGTCAGCTCCAATACAATGTGTGACATCCTCGTCGATATTCCCATTCCCTTGTATAACAGACCCAAGGTACTTGAAACTTTCTCTCATACGGATGACTTGTGAATCAAGCCTCACGTCTTCGTCTACTTCCCAAGTCGCGCTACTGAACATGCACTCCAAGTATTCTATTTTGGTCTTGCTCATCGTGCACTAGAAACATTCTGCCCCGGCTCTTTCAGGCTTATGGAAAATACCAACCGGTTTTATTCTTGAGGTATGTTCTTGTATTGCAATTTGACCTTAACATTTTGGTCTTTTTTGACAGAAGTAAATACTGAAACATGTTGTCTGTATACCTAACTCCTTAAACATTATTCTTGTGTCAAATACAGTCAGAGGAGATCTTTACAGGAATTGTGAGGGAAGTGAAGGAGGAAACTTGGATAAGAAATTCACACTTTAACATATTTTTTTTACTTAAACGAGCAATCTATAATGAGCAATTTTAATCAAAATGATGAATTTACTTTCTCATTATTCTTTTTATATTGATACTGATTTGTGGAGGTTATGGCTTCTTCATCTTCAAAGGACCATGAATTTTTCATGATTATATGCTTTTTTAACGCTAGGAAGATCTATATTCGCGTATTTTATAAGAACATGAAATGCTGATACGATAAGTATCCGAATGAACTGTGCTCAGACACACAGAGTATATCGAAGTACTACTAGCTATACTTCACTGTTGAGGACACTTCTTGCTTACTAAAAAAGGACAGCCTAGCGCACTAAGCGCCTACTATGTGCGGGTGTGGGGTTCGGATAAGGCAGGACCACATTGGTTCTTATGTACGTAGCTTTACTTCCGATTTCTATATTAAGTCGTTTTTGCCGCTTGAACCTGTGACCTCCTGGTCATACTACGACAACTTTTATCGTTGCGCTAAGGCTCCCTAGACTTCATTGTTTAGGACACTTCTTTCTTTCTGGTGTAACAAATTGATCGAAAAGGACGTGCATCTGATGTAGAAATATAAGATTTATTTTCTTCCAACTACAATAAATCTGCCCATCTTCAAGCTTAATTAAGCTTCTTGCTCTCACTCATGCTATTTCAAACAATCACACTCTAAACCTTAGTTTAAAGTGTCAAGTGAAATGTTGGTTAAAATTGTTTATTTTACAGTCTCCGTTGTTTATTAACACTTATCCATGTACTCCTCCAGGCACACGCAAAACGTGGCCTTTGAAAAGTCTGATTTGTTCTTCGTCTGCCTATTAAGACCCGTGTCAAAACATATCAAGGTTGATGATCTAGAAATTAAGGCTGCTAAGGTAATCATATTGTATAAATTAATACAATAAAAATAGATTTGATATCTGTATTTCCTTCACCAAGTGATATATTCAGTTTAATTCATCCCATAATATCATCTCCATTATACTTTTTATTTCATCCACTACTTGTATGTTCTGGAGGAAAACATTAATTAACCACAAGAAAATTGAGAAATGTTGCGACCAAAACACTCACGCAAGTGCACGTGATCGTCAAGTAATAGAGTAGTGAGTAGAGTATCGTTCCCACGAAGACTTATGATTAACTGTTAACTGATTCAAACCCAATTTCTTTATCTACCCAAGAGATTGTTCACTAAAGAGAGATGTAATTGTTTACTACTTAAACTATAAAGAATTAATCTAACTAAAATAAGTACCCAAACGAATAGCAATTACGAGTAACAAATAGTAGGAGAAGATATTCCAGGGTCACGGGCATAGTCAACAATCGTATTGTGTTCTTGGCTCAAAATGACTAATCAATTTATCTGGGTTATTGATTGACAGAGTTGATATTACTCATAAGAATCTGTCGAGTTCTTACTCGCCTATTCAAGTCAACTCAACGCCTATATGTCTATAGTATTAAAATTAACAAGAACGCATTTACAATTCCTGTATTTCAACCAAGCAAGACAATTGGGTATATGTCTATCCCAATTGCAAATCTGTTCCCCGAGGCTCGGGTTCAAGAACTTGCTCTATTTAATTCTATATGCAATCTAAAGTTCCCACTTTCGAGTCCAACTAAAGATTCGTAGATAGTATTTCACTGTTAGTTACTCAGCAAAATAATTAAACGCAGACTTAAGTAAACAACCCAATATGATAAACCAACTTTGTAGAATTAAACTTCAAATAGCAACATTCATGTTTCACCCATGACCCCAGAACAATGGGTTTGAGCCACTCATACTAGTGTTCATCATAAATAAGTTCAATTTCATCACAAAACAACAAAAACAAGAGAAGAAAAGAAGAACTTGATGGTCAAAACTCCTCATTGCCTCTTGCCTCTCTATTTCTTCCACTAAACTATGAAAAACTTGATACTTTAACCTTGGACGGGCTTGACTTTATATAGGTTAAGTGGGTTTCCCTACAAATTTCCAATTTTACCCCAAAATAACGTTTTTACGGACCGGACACTCGCGAGCTCGCGCATTTCTTCACGCATGATTCTGCCTCGGCCTTTCTATACTCGCGAACTACTACGCGACTTCGCGCGTTTCTTCGCGCACCTGGAGCTTGATTTCGTCCATTTTTTCGTCTCGTCCTTGCGCGCACTCGACTCCGAGGGATTGTTCTTGCTCATAAATCATTCCAATATCCTCTTGAAAGCATCATATAGGCTCCTCATCCTGCAATGTATACATATCACAATTAAAGCCTATTTTTCATCAATTAACCATAATATGTCATTGGAATATAATCAAGCGGAAGCATAAACAATAGCTAAATCACCTAGATTTCGCCTATTATTAACACCACACACTTAATTCATTGCTAGTCCTCGAGCAATCAACTATACTCTCTAGAGAATCCTTCACTCAACCATTTCCCTTAACGCATTACACCTAGAACAATGTATATGTATTACGCCTAGCAGTGAACAATCCTAGCCTCAAAGTCGACTCTCAAGTGCCATGCAATATTCACACTTCCTCAAAGTACTCTACACAAAAGTCAAGACTTGTTTTTCCGTCACGAATCATATGCCCTCACAATTACATCAACAAAAACTGAGTTCAATCCACCACATTCAATTCATGTACTCACATATATCAAGAAAATCACTCACTCTCACAAAAGAGGTCACATGCATGCAATTGGTACCATAAGCTTGCCCTTAATGTAAATCTCTACTAATGTAGGCTAGCTCGATCCAAAATCAATTAGGACTTTTCATGGTTGTAATGTGGGCTAAGGGATGGGTAAGATGTATTTAGGAATAGTGTCTCAACTCCTAAGCACTTTAACACATCACATGAGCAATTTTTAGCACAAATTCTTCAACCCACTTCTTATTCACACACAGTATCATCCCACAAATACTCCTTTCTTCTTTAAGCACTCTATTAATTCATTCCCGCTAGCTGGAACAAGACACAATGTAATCATCTCCCCCCCCCCTTTTTTTTGATAAGTTTATTCGTCTTGTCACTCAATTTCTGCTAGTGGTGTATTCGTTTACAACATAAGTGCACCTTTCACCCTTTTATTGGTTCCACTCAAAAGTCACCCCACACTTATTTCCTTCTTACTTCTTTTAGCGCTCCTCTCACAATTAAAGTACTTTAAGAGGTAAAAGGATCAAAACAATGTCAATTAAGAACAAAAGGGTATAGGCTTGTAATGCGGGTGCCAAACAAAAGTCTACAGGCTCAAAAAGGTTAACTAGGGACAAATTTTATTTGTGATAAGCAATTAAGCTTAAAAAGGTCAAAGAAAGCCTAACATCATTTTTCAAACCGAGCATCACCTAAAATTTCGCTTCAACTCACATACCGGGCAAGTTCTAAACATAAGTACACTACATGGACTACACAAATACTCACCGCACATGACATATGACTCATTCAGATCAGCTCATCAAGACGCTCCATTACGAGAATTCAATTCAGTAACAAACATACAAATTAAGGCACTTTCAGTGAGATTTAACAATTAGGACTAAGCGTTACACTCTAGGGTCTATTGTGTTCAGGTGTGTCAACGCTATGGGTTCTCTTTCAATTTTTATAGCTCGTAGCCCATTATCCTAATCTACAAATCAAAAAGAAAACAAAAATAAAAACTACCTATGCCCGGTTCAAGCTAAACCCTTGGAAAAGAACGGCGGCTTAAAGAAAAACCAGGGGGAATCGCTACACTACCTAAGAAAAAAAAAATTGTTGTTTTCTCTAGACTCACTTTCCTCAAGAAAATCGTCTAAAAGATCCGTCATCAGGAAGAGCCTACAAAAAAAATTATTTATTTTTCCTCGACTCAGCCCCTCAAGAACCCCGTCGAAAGGGGTCCGTCGTCGAGCCGAGCCATTTATCTAAATTAACAAGAAAAAAAACTACTCCTGCTTAACAAAAACTATCAAGTCAACATGAAACAAACAAAACAACCCGTCAATTTGTACAACTACATACAATATACAATGAAGGAATCCCCCACCCCACACTTAAGAAAGAAGACATGTCCCCATGGCTGAAAATTTAAAAGAACAGTGAGGTGAAGAGACTTCCCTGAAGCTTCACTCTTGATCGGAAATGGTTTCGGGGTTCACGTTGCACGTACGCCCCAAAGCTCACAGCCAACCCATGAACTTCTTTTCCGACTTGGCTTGTCGGTCAGCTATCGCGTCCACACGAGTGCCCAAATCATACATAGAGGTGCGTAGACCAGCCACCTCCTGCTCCAATATGGTGTGCCGGGACACTCTGGCAGTTTTGAAGAGAACGCTGCTCGTGACAATGCTGCAGCTGTTGCGCTGGGCGCATGGGCCTGCGCTTCGCCCTCCACATCTATTTGCTCTTCCTCCTCTGATGTATCAGAACCACTCTCATCCTCTCCACCTGCCGCTGCTGTTGAGGCTGCCCCCGTGGTGTTCGTTCCAGGTCGGATCTTATGGCTTTTTCGTACCAGCCCGTCCACACCAGTATTTTCAGGCACCTGCACATTCGTGCAAAGCTTAGTCACCAAAGATGGGAAAAAGAAGCCATACTGGCGTTGGGGGCATCGGATAAACATCTCGTCGTGGATCACTTTGGCCATGTCGAAGGGAAGACCCTTGATGAAACACCAAATCAATGCAGTCCGGGGTCCATTCACCTCCGTAGTATTTGTGAAGGGAATAAGGCGGCTGTTAATCACATACAGCCAGCTCTTCGCCTCTGGAGTTAAGACGGATGAGTGGAACTTCTCTCCATGTTCCAGCCACTCTATCATTTTTTCTAGTGTGCAAATTTCATCAAAGAAGCACTCCCACTTAGCATCGGTTGGATTTTGGCCATATTCATAAAGTCAGTATTCTTAGGCAGAGGGTCGGGCAATTGATAAGCTATGCGTATCGCCTCAATGGAGGCATCCACCGCCTTACGGCGCACTGTGATCACATGGTTGACATGCTCTGATAGATTAGCATAGAATTCGCGTACAACCATTACATTAGCCTCCCCTGGCTCGTCAATGAAGGCCTGCAAACCCCGCTCCATCAACTCATTGTACATGTGGGGGCATCGTTCCTTGACCTTTTTGATATTGATGCCCCTCTCCGGAATTGGCTTCTTGGCAGCCTTCTCTGTAAAACGGGTCTGAGCCTCAGGGGAGACAAATTTGTTGTTGTCATAGGGACGTGCAGGAGCTGCCCTTTGGCGGCTTGAGGATGGACCCGTGGCTTGGCGCTTTTTTGATGGTGCCATGATACTTGAAAAACATGGACACATTAGCTCAGCCCAACAAAAATAGTGTGACTTAATGCAGTTACTCAGACTTCACACGCAAAATTATCAAGAGTCAAGCTCAGCATACTTGATAACATTTGAATTATGAACTCCATATAACACTTAGACAATATTATCAGTCCGTTTAGGAAATATTTCTTCCCCTTCATCTTTAGGCGAGTCCACAAATCCAATTTTTTCCATTTCTTCTGTGCCTATTGATGATGCTGAAGCGGATTTCACTTCAGTGGGTACTGGACTCTCCAACCAAACAACAAAAAAATATTTACCAGGATAAAAAAATCAAAAAATATGTTATTTTTCAAAAAATATTTTTTGAAAAATGACTTTTATCTTACCAAACACACCCTTAATCTGTTTTTATTAAGTATAAGTTTTCCGCGATAAAGTTAAGAGTGGATCTAAGACCTTATAAAAGTGATCAGTCTAGGGAGGTAATGAAAGAATTTGCTTGAGTCAATAGGGGAAGGGAAGGAAAGAAAATGGAGGAATTGTATTAAAACTATTTACAGCAGTTTGTATCATCACTTCCAGACATTTCAAATGTAAATATTTTCCATTTCATGACTTCCTTTTTCTTTTAGATACAAAAGGATGAAAACTACAACAATTAAAAATAAAACTCCTCAACTTTGAACATAAGATATTCTCACCCTCCTATCTTACGCAATGCCAATTTTACCTTTCGACTTCCAATTCCCCAATTATCTTTCTTGAGCCGAGGGTCTATTGAAAATGACTTTTCTATCTTTCGAGGATCGGGGTAACGTCTACATGCACTCTACCCTCTCCAGACCCCACTTATAGGACATCACTAGGTTTCTTTTTATTTCCAATCCCCCAATTTTGTAACACCTTTTTATACTAGATATGATCATATTTTCCTTTTTACCAAGGTGTTTTACTTGCAATTAAAATAATGATATCTCTTACTATAGATTTAATTTAAATACATTAACATTATAGATAGAATAATCATTTTATGAGTTACCACTATTTTTACATAGAATAATTTGATTGAAATCTACCACTATTCTTTATAATTGATATTCTAATATTACGTACATTAAATATGTATAGGTGTGAGCATGTATATCTAAGTTTCACTTCCTCTTTTATTCTCCATCTGGATATAGATTTTTGAGTTTTGATTGTCATTAATGAATTATTTTCTAATTTGTAACTTAAAATTCATTCAAAGTATAAATAGAAATGTTTTAGGAACTTGTTATAAAATCAGCCTCTATTTTAAATAATATTTTTTTTTGTATTATCTGTATTGAGTATATGTTAAAAAATTCTCCTCTTTCATTCTCAATTATGTAAGTAGATTTTAGTTTTGATTCCTATTAATAAAATTATCGATACAAGTTAATTATTTTTAAACTAAATTTATTTGTTCATCTCATTTATTACATTATTGAACATCATTATCTTATATGCTTTGATTATTACCTTCTCACTCTTTTTTTTTTATTACAGAAATAATATAGGATCTTGCTAACCTACTACATGAAGGTAGTCAGTTAGCATTGTACTATCTTTTGGTTTCACTTAAATGCCCTTAAGTTTTGGTGAACATAGACTAATAAAAGAATAAAAATATCATGATAATAAAGAATTTTTTTTTTTAGAAAAAAGGAAGAGAAAATGGTTGATGATCTAGAGGGTAAAAATATGCATTTGAAAGGAGTGTCTTTATTTTTAAGTAAAGAGAGTAGGTATACATGATTTTCACCCGCAACAAAATGTTCGAATCGGGACATATCTCAAAGCTACACCAGTAGACTATCTCTTCATCTTTCTTGTAAATGCCCAAATTATTAGTTCTAAATAAAAGGATGCTAGTGGACGAAGAATCAAGTATAGTACCACTGACTTGAGAAATCTAAAAGTTTTATTGGTAAATCACCTCAACTTTGATCCTTTTGTCAGTATTAAACTGGTTGGAAACAATGCTCTAAATTTGACTTGAAGTTGTCGGAATCCCATTCCAATTGGTTCCACCATTTTGATGGTCCTTTTATTACTTTGATGTTCTTGGAAGTTTGAATAGAGAGAGGCAACTTCCTTATTTGATTGCATTTTATCAAACGAAGTTCCTCCAGTTGTTCCCACGTATTCGGTGGCTCGCCTAGAGTTCTTAAGCTTGGACAGTTTTCCAACAGTAACTCCCCAACTCTTGGAATTTCTGAGTTGGCAAGTGTCGTCTGACTTGAGCTGCATTGTACAAACAACTCTACCAGCTCATAACAATCGATAATTGCAATATGTTCCAGGTGTTTCGGTACAGAAAAAGCTCCACCAACATTAAAGAGACATCTCAATCTTGGACAATAGACAATATCTAGTCTGTGTAATTTGGAAAATCTTAGACCCAGAAGATGACTGATATCAGATACACTCTCTAAATTATATATCAAGCTGAGGCAGAGATGTTCCAGATTTGGCAGAGGGTTAAGCCGTCCACTTCCTTCTTCTGCTGGTTTGAAATCACAATCACAGTCACTTACTATAAGTTCTTTTATTCCATCAAAACTGTTGTGTGCAATCAACTTCCTGAGACCCTTGCAGTTTTGCAAGTACAAATTTGAAGCAAACTGCAACATGCCTGAGAGCTCTCCCTTACTGAAAATTTCACACTTGGAAATAGCTATATTCCTTGGTGAATTGTTAAATTGTCGCATTGGCTCTTCCCCGACTACAATGTGAAATCTTTTCAATCTAGACATCCAGGTATGGTCTCTATTAGACACTGATGAGCTATCCAATTTGATGTAAAGAGAGGTCAGCTTTTGTAGAGAGGAGAGCTCATCAAAAGAAATTGATACAGGACGTCTACCCAGCACATTTATCATTTCCATGCTAGCCAATTTGAGAAGAATTCCTAGGTCGATGCTCTCTAAATGATTTGCAGTTAAACGCCTCAGATCTGTCAACTTGTCCATTCCTTGCGGCAGACGATGTAACCTTGTATAATCACAATCAAGCAATTGCAAATTGCAAAGATTACCAATAGGTGGTAAGTCTGTCAACCAGCGGCAATCTATTAGTATTAGAGCACGTAATTGATATAAACTATTGATGGAAGAAGGCAGTGCTCTAATACCAGTTCCACTCAGATTCAAAACTCTTAGGGCTGGAAATGCAAAAAAAAGTTCATGGGGAATACTTTCAAGGGGATGATTATCTTGCAAAAGTAAAGTTGTTGTCTCTGGGCATTCCATCAAGCCATCAGGTAGACATTCAATGTCGTTGCTTATGAAAGATATTCTCTTGACAGAAGTAGACATTTTAATATGTGATATCTCAGTCAACCCAACTCCAGCTTGAATAAGAGAATTGTGTTCATTCCCAAAGGAATTAGCTATCCATATAGCAACATCGCGAACCACGTCGTGCATCTTCACGGAATCCAACTTATAGGTTTCTAGCAAGCAGGCGTCCTTTAAACTCTCAATCATTGTGATTCCCCTGTTGTAGGCTTCTTCATATGTGTTACGTTCTCCAAGGAACCCCTCCGCCCACCAACAATGTATGATATCTTTTGTTGACATAACCGCTGGATATAAGGAGCAATACAAGAAACAACTTTGAATGTCACCTCCCCTTTTGTTCACATATTTGCTTCTTTGCTCTGAGGATAATTCAATATCCTGAGATTCTAAAGAATCAAAACTCCACTTGATGACCTTGTAAACGTTATCTTTAATATCTGTGTTGTGTGGTTCGGACATTCTAAGTGATCCCAAAGCATCGTTCCATTGCTCGACCCTCTTCTTCCCTCTCATAGATGCTGCGATGACAGTGATTGCTAAAGGTAATCCATCGCACTCCTTTGCAACTTCCTTTGCAACTGGTTGAATATGCTCCAGATTGGCAATATCTCCCGCATTTTTGACAAACATTTGCCAAGATTCATCTTCATCAAATGTCAACACCTTCATTTCGGTGTCTGTTTTCATTTGCCTACAAACATCAACAAAACGAGAAGTTAAAATTACCTTGCTTCTTGCGGGATCTTCAGGTTGGGGCACGCCTACATGATCCAAATTTATAGCTTGCCAAACATCATCGAGTATAAGAAGGAAACTCTTTTCTTCCTTGAGCCTCTGATGAATTCTGCTGGCAATGCGTTCTACGCTTTCCTCACTGTCTACCTTTAGGTTTAATCTGTTGGCAATTTGTGCTTGAACCTTTCTTATGTCTGTTGGCGGTTTGGGCACTGTAACCCATACCACAACACTAAAAGACAGTTTAGAGCTTGACGTAGCAGTCTTTAGGAGCTCATTGTTCAGATTCTTCACCAAAGTCGTTTTGCCGACTCCTCCCATACCCCATACACCAATGATGCCTACCTGAAAGGATTCAAATTACCCAAAAAGAAATTTACCCACAAGTCATGCATGGAAAATTTGTTATAAAGAAGAATTTTAGCAAACTAGAGCAGAAGGGCATTGATCATAATTTCTTGATCTCAACTTTTTCAACTTAACCTCCTTTAGTAAAGAGTAGTACTAGTACAAAATCTACCTTAACTATCAACAGGAATTGTTTTTACTGCGGCCAAGACCACTCGTGGATCACACTGGGTTTGTTGTCGTCGTTGTTGTAAATTAGCAGCTACCAATCCTAAACAATTTAAAATTACTAGTCTTGGAATGGTTTAAGTTCAACAATTAATTTACCTTATCATCTTCTAAGAGTTGTAGGATTTTGTTGAGATTTCTTGTTGCTGCTGACTGGCCTTCTATTGATGGTCCTGGGATGTACTCCACTTTTTTCACCTGGTAATTTTCTACCACCAAACTGGATCCAAAATTTTCTCCCATTTTTTTAGGGTCGCAAAGTTGATCTCGCATGATTCGTGCTTGAGTGGAGACTTGCGAGCGAAGACTGCAATTTGGACAACATTTATATGCAAACATCTGAGCCGCTGCAATGTCTTCTTTCATAGATTCCCAGTCAGTCTCCAGCTTTTGAACATGTTCGACCCACTTGAGAACCTCTGGTTTTGGTTTATAGCCTTCTCTCTCAGCTCCTTCCACCTTCCCTTTGATATCATCTCTAAACTTTGTTAGCCTCTCCATTTCCTCTCTTACACTTTGAACATTTGATGTGAAACGGACGGTATTTTCAATCTTAGGATAGATGCATTTACACACCAACTTCCCCACCTCAACAACAAAACCACCTACTGCATTAATAATTATTTCCATTGAACAATTCCTGAGACTAAACTAAACCAACTGTTTCTTCTTTGCTTAAGGCAGAAATCCGATCGAGAACAAGAACAAAAAGGATACAAGGCATAATCAATTATTGGAGAGGCAATATATTAATCTCAAGAATAAGATGACTTTTGACCGATGGTTCCTTCTCTCCTTGGTTGTTCAAACACACATAGGGTCCCTTTTCTTTTTCCCTCTGACGCTAGGTGCATTATTGGTCCTCGACTTCTATCTTTGACTCTTGACCACTATAAATAATTGATGTGACTATAAGATTTAGAGCGTGTTTGGAAAGCCACCTAGGAATTGAATTTGAACGTAGACTATAACTAGTCTCCAAATTCTTCCTATCTATGTAAAGGTCTAAAAAAACTCTTTCCAATACCTTTCCAAATGGACTCTCATCCATTTGTTAAATTTTTGTCTTCTTATATGCATTTGTATTACAATCTCTTTAAGGATTTGTCGACCCTCTCTCTTTTTGTCTTGAAATCTTCTTATGTTTCTTTCACTCCACAAATAGTAAACAGTAGCGGCATATAAGAATTGTAGAATCTGTGCTCGTGGTCTGCTGTTCCTTGTTTTTCTGCTAATCCATTCTGTTTCTTCTTCCCAGTTATTGACCTTCCTCTTTTCTCCTAGTCATTGAAGTATTGAATTCCAGATGTAGGCAGAATAGCTGCACTGGAAGAACAAATGCTGCAAAGTCTCCTCAGCTCCTGTATTACACAAAACACAATCTGATTGTACTTTGACACCCCATTTCTATATTCGATCCACAGCAGCTAACCTTCCCATAAGTGCCAGCCATAAAATAAACTTGTGTTTTGGAATAGTCTTTGATCCCAATACAAGTCCTCTCAATTTCATCTTCTGATACTGTGGTAGAAAGGATTGGTATGCTTTTTTTATTCTGAACTTACCTGTGGTGCAACAGTCTTGTAATGCCTCATTTAAATCCTTGTTCAAGTACCATTTCTTTGCATCCAATATTTTTTGTACTATCTGTGAGCACGTGATTTTTGCCCTATATGAATACTCTCATAAATTCAAAAAACAAAATAATTTCTTTTTATTATTTTGCAATTTTTGTGGATTTTGTGGCATTTCTGATAGTTGTTTGCATTTTGTATGTGCATTCTTATCTTTGTTTAATTAATAAAAAATACAAAAATATGTTGCATTTGCATTTAGGATTTAATTTCACATTTTAGGATTAATTAACAAATTAGTTATTTTATAAAAATGGGAAAATTACAAAAAATATAGTTTATTTTGCATTTTTTATTTTTTATTTCAAATTTTGGTAGTTTTTCTTTGAATTTGGTTGTTAATTATTTGTGGTAAATGTGATTTAGAGTTAATTAATGTAATAAGATAATTTGGTTAGTGATTAATTTAGGATTGTCTTTAATTTTGATTTAAAAAGAAATTAAAAGAAAATTTAAATAAGAGGAGGGGGTCTATTGGGCTAAATCTAATCAAAACCCTCAAGCCCAAGTTCTGAACACCCAAAACCCGTCCGGTCCATCCCAAACCCGCCCGTAACCCGGTCCCCCACCTCTCAATCCCAAACGACCCCGTTTAAATGGCTAACAGATCTGAGTCGTCGAGGTTGGTCTGATCCAACGGCTGGGAAGCAGGGGTGGATTTAATATAAATCTGTCCGAGCAAGCCCCCCCCCTCAGACCCCCCCGTTCGTCCCTTTCCCAAACCCTAGAGACCGCCGCCCTCAAATCCCCATTGCCCCCACCTTGCTCCGCCTTACTCCGCCCACCGGAAATCGCCTCACGGCGGTTCCGGTGGTCTAATCACTACCAAATTAACATCATAGATTCCTCTCCTTCTCCTCTTCCTAAATCTCCAAACCCCCTCCCTCGAATCCTACTGGAACTCGTCGAATCTTCAATCAAAAGTCAAACCAAAAACCTAACTTCTCCCAAACCACTCCAAAATTACACCACAAGACCACCACGTCCCCCTCGTTCCAAATCCCTGATTGGTTTCCCTTGAATCCTCACCAGACTTGTCAAATCTGGATTTGAAGATGAGCCCTAAAAATTACAAATCGAGATTCTATTGAAATTTCGGGTCTAGCCTGATTTTGTTCGTGTGTTCTTTATAAGAACACACGACTGGTATTAGTTTTGGCCGGAAATTTGCAAGATTTGAAGACTCGTCGCCATTCTTTACTGGTCCTGGTTTGTTTAGGTCGTTTTTCTTTCTATTCCTTACCTTTTTGTTATTTAATTTCTGTTTCTTTCTTCTTTTCGCATCTTCTCCTACTTGTTCTGTTAGTTTTCTTAATTTACTTCCCATCTTTCTGTCATTTTCTTCACACCGTCCTTTTGCATGTTAGTTTTGGGATGTGTTTAGTTATTATTTGTATTCTGGTGCTAAGTTTAGAGGTGTTAGGTTTTGTTTCTGTTTGGGCCTAAACTTTTCAAGTCTTAAGACTCTGTAATTGATTATTCAAGAGTTTTCTGAGTTTTCAGTCTTGATTTGAATTGGGAATCAAAGAACCCAAAAGAGAATCGAATTGATTTTTTTTAACAGACCCATTAACACTCTGAATTGTATTAATTTGGCCCATATTCTGCCTGGCCCAGGGGTAATAACAGGGGTCCTAAAGGGTAAGTTAGGAATTCTGGTTTAGGGAATATTTAAAAACTGATTGAGGAAGCTGGGGTGGGGGCTAATTTGAAAATCCAATTTTTAGACTAAGGTTTCCTAAGCAAAAATAAAAATTGCAAAAGGGTCTAGGTGCAAATCTGATCCTTCTTTATCTACCCTAAATGCCTTGTCTATAAAGGCTCTCTAACTTGGCATTCATGGCAGAAATTCAGAGATAACAAATCCAGAAAAAAATGGCTGAAAATTTCAATAAAATCACTGTTTCATTGAGCTTCTTTTGTGATTTTTGAAGTTTTCAATTTCTGAAACAATTTTTGATTCATCTGGGGTGGAAATGGATTGAATTTGGGTTTGTAAAAGTTTGGTTTGAAGTTTGCTGGGTGATTGTTCGATTGAACTGTATTTTTAGACTGTTGCACATCCTGTTTCTGGTTTGAAATTGGTTTTACTGGTTATTTCCTGCTGCTGAAGTTCTGGTTCTGTTGCTACCCACTGTTTCCTCACTTCTTTTTCCCTTTCAAATTCTAGGTACATGTTCTTGAGACTCATACAATGTGATACTCAAATTGAAAATTGAAAGGGAAATGGAATGATGAAGTTTAATCTTTAAGTTACTGATTCGTAGCTTAGCTTTATTTCTTTGTATATGAATCTCTTCTGCTTCATGCTTCTCATAGTTAAGTTCTCTCGTGTATAGTCGACCATGCTGTAAATGTTACATGTTTACTTTAGAATTTAAATATGGTCTTGTTTGAATCTAGTTGACGCAGAACATTTTGGACCAGATGTAGTGTGTGCTAAATGAGTCAGAAGTTGGATCCTACATCCTCTTATGTATTTAAGTAAAAGGACTGTATTAGGGATATCTTTTGTTGTATGATTCACTTAAAATGTCATGGCATACGTGTCATGTTTAAACCACATTCAGATTCATGAAATAGTTAATTGAATGGGTTCTAGGTTGTGGTCAGTTTTCTTTTTCTTTACAAGTTACTTCCGGACATGTACTGTTAACAATATTCAAAGTTTCTGGGTATACTATTTATTGGTTAGTGATGAGACTTATCAATTCATGTTTTACTTGTAATTGTGATTGTTTTGCTTTAGCGTAGACTCGATATTGAGTCTGGGATCTTCAGCCTTGTTCTTTAAAGTTTTTGAGCTCATTGAGCCATGGATACTGAAGTCCTTTGCAAAGAAAAGGCCTGATTGCGCTTGCTTCTTGAGCCCAGTAGCTTGCTCACTTGGTTCACAAGATGTTTCCCTTTATAAGCGGATTTGTTTAATACATGTAAAAATAGAAATAGACATTTAGTTAGTCAATTTGTGTTGATTAGTTAAGGTTCTGAAATAATTGTTAGTCCGATCTTGCTCTGCTTATAATTTTGAGTGATTTGTAGCCAGCCGACTTGGGCTTAAACGTTGACTCTGAGATTAGGGGCCTGATACTGGCCCAGTTGACGAAAGTCAAGGCCAGCTGAGTCCGCCTGGGGTATGACCTTGGACAGTCATCTCACTTAAGAAATTGGGTTCACGTTTGGGCCCAAATCTGAAGGCACCTGTGTGTAGGATTTCGACCCAAAGTTTTTTTTAGCTAGAATTTTCAAGTTCATTTATCGCTTGAACTGATTAATATTTAATTATGATGTGAGTCGTATCAAATAAAATGACAATTGCATGGCCTTCGTTTCAATTGACGTCATTTTGATCCTTAGAATTTGAGGCGCGCCATTTAGCAAAATTTCATGGCCCTCGCAAAGTTGCAAACGCGTAGCTGCTTTAGGCACGCCATTTAATAATATTATCTTCCTAAATTCGGGTGCGCATTTATGTGACCCAAATCCAAATCTCAACAATGTCAAAATATGTCGAAGACCGCGGGTGCATTTATGTGACGTGGTTCAAGACGTGTTTTAACAATGTTGCAATTTTCCTTAAAAATAATTAAAGTGGTTATAAAGTTAAAATTGCACCATAGGGTAAAAATTCTCACACCTCCTTTTTCCCGCCTACACCCCGCAAGGGCGTAAAGGAGTTTTTTTCAATTAAAGGACAATCGGAACGGGATCTAGTTATTAAGATTCAGAGTCGCCACTTGGGAGATTAATGGTGCCCAAGTCACCGGTTTTAATCCCGAACCGAGGAAAAATATGACTCTGTTAACAGTCTGCGAACCAGAAATCCGGATAATGAATTCTGTTAACCCGAGAGAAGGTGTAAGACATTCCCAAATTCTGTGGTTCTAGCACGGTCGCTCAACTGTTGTATTTGACTTATCTATCTGATTTTTTAATACATGTTGAACCTATGTGCAAATTTTAACTTTCAGCTGCTTTGTTGTTATTATTTTAAAAGAATATGAACATCGTTTAAAACATGTCTTTGGATTACGTCACATGAAATGCACCCGCAATCCGAATCACATTTATTCAGTGTTTTGGGATTTGGATTTGGGTCGCATGAAATGCACACCCGAATTTAAGGAGGTAAGATTATTGAATTGCGCGCCTAAAGCGATTAGCGTATTATTAGTTTTGGAAAAAGCCGTGAAATTTTCTAAACGACCGATCCCGAAATCTATACAATTATTATTTATTGAGGGCCCCGTAATTTGTGATTCAAATGTGGTGAGGCACACCTCCTTTATTTTAAGGACAATCCTAAAGTGACTACATTTGCTATTTTTTTTCGTCTCTAAAATGAAAGAAGAGGAAATCCTGATTGATTACATGCTTGAAAAGGTTATCATTTATTAGTTACTAGCTTGAGACAAACGTTAGTGAAAAGGAATATTACTAAAATTGAAAGTACAAATAAAATATGGAATTGACAAGTATTATCAAAAGGAAACCAATTATCCTATAACTAATTTAATTCACATTGTTAGATGAATTGAACCATTGAAATAAAACGTTTACAAATAACTAAAATCAAAAATCAACCTTGATAACTAATGCTTGCTAAGGTTTACTAAACTTAATCATTAACTCATCTCGTTTGAACCCAAATTGTGTCTATTGGATTAATGACTTCAGTGATTAGTACCACGATCTTAACTTCAAATGTAGTGTGTCTACAAATTCTATGGAATTACTAACCATTTTTATTTATTTATTTTTTTCTAAAATTGGGTAGAACTAGACCAACCAAACCCCTTTTCAACAAATAAACTGCCTAAACGCCTAATTCACAAAAAATTAGTTCAAACCCATGCCTTATCTACATATTTAAGATTAATCTACCTTTTCATATTAATACCGGCTCCAACTATGATTACTTAAACTTGTTCAAATCTAACCATTCAATATACTTACAACAAAAGAAATTCTAAATACCATGTATTTTTAAACTACTAATAATTTACAAATTTGCAGTTTACGAACAAAAGAAAGCAGTTCTAATGTACATACAAACAAATAGACAATTATAATGAATTTAAAACTTCAACTCCTCATTTCTTTGTATTTCATGCTTCAAATTTCAGCCTACGAGAACCAGTGTATCAAATTTGTGTACCTGGTATTTGGAAAGCAAAGAGAAGAAGAGGAAGATCAGTGTAGAACAACAGCAGTAGCATACACAGTAGCACAGCAGTACAACAACCATCAGTAGACCAGTAGTCAACAATAACAATAGTAGGAATCCCAGGAGTAGATTGAAAATAAGAGAATAACCCCCAGCAACTCAAAGAACAGAGCTTGAAACCAATAGAAATACCAAGAGATTCCAATTTCAAACCAAACAATACCACAAGCAATTACAGTCAGAACAGAAAATAGACAGGTTTAAGGAAGTTGTCTTTCCGATCATGAACCCTCAAAGAAGAAAGCAAACTCAAACTCTTTAATTGTAAGCTTAACCCTTAAACCTTTACTCTATTGCTTACTTCTTAAGATCCTCTAGCCTATATTCAGACTCTATCTTTTTTTCTTTCTATCTGGTCACTATTTTTTCTTTTTTAGATTTTTCTATTCTCTAACTCTCTCTTCTGTGTCCTCTCTTTCAGATTTTTTTTCTTTTTTTTTCTTTTTTTCTCTGTTTGTTTGCCCTCTTTCCCTTCAGATTCTCTCTATTCAGCGGTTTTTTCTTTTCTGTCCAGATTCCCCCTCTTTATACAAGTCTGCCCCCCTTTTAAAACTCAGTGCTCGACCCCTTTTCTCTTTTTCAAATCAGAATTTTTTCACTAAAATCTGATTTTTTTTCACTTTAAGTTCCACTAAGAAAGCTTTTCCTTATTATCAGCCCCCCATTTTCTTTTGTTCCCCAGTATTCTTTAAACAAATACATTAGTGAACCCCACTATCAGTTGTCTATTATCTTTTCACAAACCCACTTAGGAATGTCTCAAATCAGTCCACTAACAGGTTTTAAATATTCAGCAGCCCTTAATCAAGTATTCATGTAGTTTATTTTCCCCAAACTAACCCTTAAACTACCCCTGAAAACTCTCAATAATACCGACCCTAATACAAAAGTCAGAATCCAACACAAAACAGATTTTAAAATCTGTTCAAACTTAATTATCAACACTAGTTTCCGATTAAACAGCTATAACCAAATCAGATCAAGTAGCATCAGAATATGGATCAATGAATCAGGAAATAGCCATATTGAACTAACTAGAATAACAATTGGCATATATACAAGGAATAAACTAACACAAATCCTAAATACAAAACATTGTAAATACATTGAACGGAAATATATGCAGAAAGATGATGAATAATTAAGAGAAAAAGGATCAAACAAAACATAAAGGAGACCAATCAGAAACTATTAACAACAGGATGCCAAATGACTCAAACTATACGAACGACCTAATCAACGAAGCTTAATTAATCGATTATATATTACAATTGACATTTAAACAAATCAGTAACAAAGCAACAAACAACCAGTGTCATTGACGAAGTCACAGACTAA
Source organism: Nicotiana sylvestris (assembly GCF_000393655.2). Taxonomy (NCBI): domain Eukaryota; kingdom Viridiplantae; phylum Streptophyta; class Magnoliopsida; order Solanales; family Solanaceae; genus Nicotiana; species Nicotiana sylvestris. The sequence continues at coordinate 9,973,766 of NC_091068.1, forward strand.
CGGGAAATTAATTAATCGACGCAACTTAGGACTCGATTTCACAATTTATAACACATACAATTAAAGCGAATATAAACAAATGACAGAATCGGACCAAATAAAAAGGTCCATTGAAGATGAGCAGAGTCAATTGTCTAAAAGAATTTAAAAATCAATACAGTAAATAAACAGATACGTAGATAAGGAAAATGAACAAATACGAAGGAAAGAAAAGGAAATACCTCATAATACCCGGACCATACGGACCCAGTCTTCGAAACTCTGATTCGGGCAATTTGAAATCGAAAAGACCTTAGTCGAAGTGTTCTCAACTGAAAACACTTCGATTAAGGTCGATTAGACCTCAACCTTTTATTTAATTTTGGGCAGATTCCATGATTTGGAATTTTAGGGTTCTTGAGGGTCTGATTTGGGGCTCGATCATTTCTAAGCAGATTCGAACCAAACCAAGTTTGGTTTGGTTACGAGTGAGGTCAGGAGAATGACTGGTGTGATTTTGGGGTACGTTGGGGTAGTTTTAGGTTTGCTCGAATCTTCAAATGAAGATTCGAGCAGTTCCGAGAAGATTCGTCCTAAGCTACTACCAGATTCATGGCGAGGATGGTCAGGAGGAGCTATGGTGTTAATTTGGTAGCCATCGAAAAGGGTTGGGTTTTTAGGCCAACCTTCAATCGAAGATTCGAGACGTTGGGGCCTGATTCGAGAGATATGGGTTATGGATTTGGAATGGGGAGGTTAAGAGGAGTCGAGGGTGTTAAGTTGGGGTCATTTGGACCACCGGAATCGCCGTGAGGCGATTTTAGGTGGGCGAAAGACGGTGGTTGAAGGCGGCGGACATGTCTGATCTTTGAAGGTTCAAAGACGAAGAGGTGAAGGGGGGTATGGCTTTGGGGGGTGTGGGGTATGGTTTAGGACTTATATACGGGGTGAGGTAATTGATCCTGGACGTTGGATGAGGTGGGATCGATGGCCAGGATCTTTCGTTAAGGGGGAAACGGTGTCGTTTGATTAAATGAGACTGGGTCGGTCTCTGGGATGAAGTGGGTCGGATATAGAGGATTGATCGGGACCGTTGGATTAAAGGGAAAAGACGGCCCTGATTGATTGTAATCATACGACGTCGTTTGGATTAATGAAAGAACTGAACTGGACCGTTAGATCTGACTGATCAATGGTCCAGATTGAAAGCATCCAAACGACGTCATTTGGGAGACGGCTGAGAGACCTGGTCCTGGACTGGGTTATTACACACATTGGGCCTGCTCTTTTGGTTTAATTGTGAAGCCCAAATCCGATATTTTCTTCAATTTTTTGCACTCTTTTCTTTAGAGAAAAATTCCTAATTAAATAACAACCAAAATTAAACTACACAGATATTAATTAACACTTAACGACAATTAACACACAAATTAAAACATTTAATAAAATCACACGATGACAACAAATAGAATAAAAATGCATATTTTTGTGATTTTCGCTTTTTAAAACCAAATTATGGTTTAATTAATTCTTAAAGGCTCAATTAATCCTAAATATGCATGCAACAAGTATTTTTGTATTTTTAATAAACTGCAACAAGGTAAACATTTACGGACAAAATAATTACTAAAATGTCCTCAAGATTGTACCCGAAGGTAACTTGCTTTATTTTTTGATTTCTTTTGGAGTAATTATCGTAAAGCAAAAATCACGTGCTCACAGCTGCCCCTCTTTGTCCGAAAACATGAAGAGTTTTCGTGCAAAGATAAAGTGAGCGGATACGAGCAATTTTTGCATGTTCGGTACTCCGTGTGAAGCATTTTTTGAAAAAGTTTAACCGAACCTTTGCTTCCAAGGTTTCCTACATATCCCTGGCTAAAAGGGAATCAGGTTAATGTAGTTCGGGAAGTTTAGGTAGCTGGGACTACCATGGAGCTGTTATCTTGCTGTTACTGCTATTGTTGCTGCTGCTACCGCTTACTGACCTCCTTATTACACCATGGTAAAAGAAAATAAGAAGTTAGACTAAGCTAGGTATCACAAAATCTTATATATATTCCCCTTGCTCTGGTTGCCTTGCTTTCTTGTCGGCTTGTGTTTCCTCTGGTGCTTTTCTTTCGAAAATTGCTGGAGATGACACTGACCTTTTGCCTTTCTTGAACACAAGTTTTACCATTCTTCTTTGTCTGCTGGGGACGTTTCTTCCCAAATTAAGACCTGTTATGCTGGGGATTTCTGTTGTAACCCTCCTCATTACTGACTTTTGTTTGATCTTGAAACATATTCCTCTGTTCTGCAGGCGGGCTCCTGACTCCAATCTTGACTTTGGAAAGGTGACACGACCTCCATTCTACAGGCGGGCTCCTGACCTCAACAGCTCCTCGAAATAATTATGCCTCCATTCTCCAGGCGGGCTCCTGACTTCAACAACTTTCTCAAAATAATTCTGCCTCCATTCTCCAGGCGGGCTCCTGACTTCATCAACTTTCTCAAAATAATTCTGCCTCCATTCTCCAGACGGGCTCCTGACTTCAACAATTTTCTCAAAATAATTCTGCCTCCATTCTACAGGAGGGCTCCTGACTTCAACAATTTTCTCAAAATAATTCTGCCTCCATTCTCCAAGCGGGCTCCTGACTTCAACAATTTTCTCAAAATAATTCTGCCTCCATTCTATAGGCGGGCTCCTGACTTCAATAATTTTCAAAATAATTTTGCCTCCATTCTACAGGCGGGCTCCTGACTTCAACAATTTTCTCAAAATAATTCTGCCTCCATTCTACAGGCGGGCTCCTGACTTCAACAATTTTCTTAAAATAATTCTGCCTCCATTCTACAGGCGGGCTCCTAACTTCAATAATTTTCAAAATAATTCTGCCTCCATTCTACAGGCGGGCTCCTGACTTCAACAATTTTCAAAATAATTCTGCCTCTATTCTCCAGGCGGGCTCCTGACTTCAACAATTTTTTTTTTCAAAATAATTCTGCCTCCATTCTCTAGGCGGGCTCCTGACTTCAACAATTTTTCAAAATAATTCTGCCTCCATTCTACAGGCGGGCTCCTGACTTCAACAATTTTCAAAATAATTCTGCCTCCATTCTACAGGCGGGCTCCTGACTTCTTTCACTGTTTCTTTCCAAATTGGTGTTTTGTTCCTCTGCAACTGCCGGGAATAACATCGATATTTTATTCCACAAATATGTCATTTTCCTTCTTCAAAGACTACTTCCTTTAAAGCTTAGTGCCTCCATTTCCCTGAGACCTGCCAGGAATAACACTGCTGAGGGAATTATCTTCCTCCTTTTAACCATGATGGGGACGATATTGATTCAAAAGTCATTGTTTTTGCTACTTTGGGTTATCTTGCTTCTTCCAAGATTGCTCTCCTTTTAAAATTTGTATCTCCCTTCTTGTATACTGCTGGGGAATTATCTTCCTCAAAACTTGTTGTCTTCTTTCTTTCCCAAATGGCTATCTGACCTCAAGAAAATTTTCGCAATGAAAGGAAATTTTTTGCCCCAGTTTAATAATCTTCTTTGTGATTCTATCTTCCTGCGATCAATAATATTTCCTTTTCCTGCTTTAAATCAAAGAAAAATTTGTTAGTTTAAAATGTGGTGAGTGGTAGTGCCACTTCTGCTGGGAATGGTTTTCCTTTTTCCCTTTCCTGCTTTGCTACAAAACTCGCTGGGAGGATATTGTTTGCTAAGGGTGATAATTCTTGCTGTGGATGGTTTTTCTTTTCTCTTCCTTCCCTGCTCTGTGTCATCCGACCATTGCGGAACTTGGTCGGGAATCTGTCAGAGTTGTTCGTATTTCGCAAATCTGTTGGGGATCCTCATAGAGTTGTTCGTATTTCGCAAATCTGTTGGGGATCCTCATAACCCTTTTAACTGTTGCCTTCCCGTTTTTCTTCAATTTACCCTGGAAATTTGATCCTCTTGGGATCTAGACTCATTCATCATTTGGTATTGCACCCAATTCCTTTTGCTTTGCCTTATCTTTGGCCTGTCCTATTGGCATGTTGCTTTGCACCATTTTGGCAAATGGTAGTAAGCTCTAAAAATCCTTTTTCAAAAAAAATTGCTATGGAAGTAAGGTCTTTAAACCAAGAAATGAAAAAAAAAGTGATGATTTCCAAAATAGAAAAAGAATAAATCTTTTTAAGCAAATGCTGGGGAAAAAGAAAAGAACTTATCTGAATGATATATCCGATTCCAACGATCATGTTGTGCATTCCGGATTATTCAACCCAGTCTATTCATATCAATCAATCTTTTGGGCAGCTTCATCTTGCTGGGGATAAACAAAACACTTCAACTTTTTACCAACCGCGGATATTTCTCACCAATCTTGCCTTGTCGCCTCATAGTACCCTTCGAGGGATTTTTACTAATAAGACTCTCTCATTTCTCTCAACTCCCGTCGCCTTATGGTGCCTATGAAGGTTTTCACCGATAAGACTCTCTCATTTTTCATTTTTTTTTCAGCTAGGGATTGGAGTGTCGCCATATGACTCTCTCTGCTGGGGATTCTTTCGGCTATCAATTCATTTCCAGCTTATGATCCTTTTCTCTGCTAGGGATCAGAGTGTTATTTTCAACTTGCATTTGCATGCCTTGGCATTTCTCGAATACTGATCGGGAGGTCTTTTTGGACATCAATATGGGTTTTTGTTTCAAAACAATTTTGATGGTAAAGCATTACAACTCTTGGAATCGAACTTCTTTTACAAAATTTATAAATACAACTTCTGCCCCAGTTTCTTACTTGGGGATTATTATTATTATTTTTTATTGTGCTATGACCGAGCCGTGAGGCGCCTACGTATCCTCTTTGAGGAATCAGGTCAAACGTAGTTCCCAATTCCTTTGTTTTTTTTTCATGTAGCCTTTCTTTTGTTTTATTATCATTATTTTTTTTTCTTTTAATTGCTGATTCCAAAAGAGGAATATGAAAGAATAAATAAGGCTCAAAAGGGGAAGCAAAGGATAAAGTGTTTGGATAGAAGAAAGAAGTGCCTTCGTCATTTCATTCTCCAATAAATGCCAACCACAAACAACAATTATAACCGAAAGAAATCATACATAATATCTCTTAACTGCGTCGGAATTGATAGCCATGTCGACACATTTCCCGTCGATGTCTTTTAAGCGTAAAACCCCATTAGACAACACTCGGGTTATAATGAACGGTCCTTGCCAATTCGGGGAGAACTTACCTTTTGCTTCAACCTGATGTGGCAAGATTCGTTTCAACACCTGTTGCGCCACCTCAAACTTTTTAGGGCGCACCTTCTTGTTGTAGGCTCTCGCCATTCTCTTTTGATATAATTGGCTATGACACACAGCTGCCAATCTCTTTTAATCAATTAGGTTCAACTGCTCCAACCGGGCTTTGACCCACTCGTCATCATCAATTTCAGGCTCAGCGACAATCCGAAGGGATGGAATTTCAACTTCTGCTGGTATTACTGCTTCAGTTCCATATACCAGCAAATAAGGAGTTGCACCTACTGAAGTTCGGACAGTGGTGCGATAACCCAACAATACAAATGGTAATTTTTCATGCCATTGTCTGGATCCTTCTACCATCTTCCTCAGTATCTTCTTGATGTTCTTGTTGGCTGCTTCAACTGCTCCATTCGCCTTGGGACGATATGGGGTGGAATTACGGTGTGTAATCTTAAACTGTTGGCATACCTCTTGCATCAAATTGCTGTTAAGATTAGCACCATTACCCGTGATGATCACCTTTGGGATCCCAAATCTACAGATGATATGGGAGTGAACAAAATTCACCACTCCCTTCTTGGTTACCGATTTGAAAGTTTTAGCTTCAACCCATTTAGTAAAATAATCGATGGCCACTAGGATGAACCTATGACCGTTGGTAGCTGCCGGTTCAATAGGTCCAATGACATCCATGTCCCAGGCAACAAATGGCCATGGTGCTAACATTGTATGCAACTCTGTCGGTGGAGAATGAATCAGATCTCCGTGTATCTGACATTGGTGGCATTTTCGCACGAAACTGATACAATCACGCTCCATAGTAAGCCAATAATACCCTGCTCGAAGAATCTTCTTTGCCAATACATATTCGCTCATATGTGGCCCACAAACTCCAACATGTACCTCTGTCATAACTGTCGTAGCTTGACTGGAGTCTATACATCTCAGCAATCCCAAATCTGGGGTTCTTTTATACAACATTCCTCCACTGAGGAAGAATCCACTTGCCAATCGCCAAATGGCTCTCTTTTGATCTCCGGTGGCATGATCTGGGTATATCCCCATCCTGAGGTACTCCTTGATGTCATAAAACCATGGCTCGCCATCCACTTCTTCTTCTACCATGTTGCAATAAGCATGCTGATCACGAACCTGGATGTGCAACGGGTTAACATGAATTTTGTCTGGGTGGTGCAATATTGATGCTAAGGTGGCCAAAGCATCGGCAATCTCATTATGAACTCTTAGGATGTGTCTGAACTCCACTGATCGAAATCGTTTGCTCAAATCGTGCAAACATTGTCGATATGGTATGAGCTTCAAATCCCGTGTTTCCCATTCACCCTGAATCTGATGCACTAGGAGGTCCGAGTCTCCCAAGACCAAGACGTCTTGGACATCCATGTCCGCAGCTAGTCGCAGACCCAGAATGCATGCCTCATATTCAGCCATGTTATTGGTACAATAGAAACGTAGCTGAGCTGTAATAGGATAATGACATCCTATTTCAGAGATAAGTACCGCTCCTATTCCAAAACCCTTCGCATTCGCGGCTCCATCAAAGAAAAACTTCCAACCTGGTTCCTCAGGTAACTCCAACTCATCTACATGCATTACTTCCTCGTCAGGAAAATACGTCCTCAACGGCTCGTATTCTTCATCAACAGGATTCTCAGCTAAGTGATCTGCCAATGCTTGGGCCTTCATGGCTGTCCTTGTTACATAGACGATATCAAACTCCGTGAGTAATATTTTCCATTTCGCTAACCTTCCTGTGGGCATAGGCTTCTGAAAAATATACTGTAGTGGATCCAAGCGAGAAATGAGATAAGTAGTATATGAGGACAAATAATGCTTCAATTTCTGGGCCACCTATGTTAGGGCGCAACATGTCTTCTCGAGTTGAGTGTACTTAACCTCATATATTGTAAACTTCTTGCTGAGATAGTAGATGGCTTGCTCCTTCCTTCCTATAATGTTTTTTCCCCAACACGCAACCAAACGAATTCTCCAAGACCGTTAGATAAAGGATTAACGGTCTCCCTGGCTCAGGTGGAACCAATACAGGTGGATTCGATAAATATTCTTTGATCTGGTCGAATGCCTCCTGGCATTCCGCCGTCCATTCTACCGCGGCATCCTTCTTCAACAGCCGAAAAATGGGTTCACAGGTTGCTGTGAGTTGTGCAATAAATCTGCTGATGTAATTCAACCTTCCCAACAGACTCATTACTTCTGTCTTGTTCTTCGGCGATGGCAAATCTTGGATAGATTTGATTTTTGACGGGTCCAGTCCAATACCTCGCCGACTGACGATAAATCCCAACAGCTTTCTAGATGGAACACCAAATGCACATTTGGCCGGGTTGAGCTTAATATCATACCTTCGAAGTCTTTGAAAAAACTTCCTTAGGTCTGCTACGTAGTCTTACTGATGCTTGGACTTTATGATCACATCGTCCACGTACACCTCAATCTCTTTGTGGATCATGTCATGAAATACAGTAGTCATTGCTCTCATGTACGTTGCCCCAGCGTTTTTCAAGCCAAATAGCATTACCCGGTAACAATAAGTACCTCATGGCATAATGAATGCAGTCTTTTCCGCATCTTATTCATCCACCAGAATCTGATGATACCCAGCATAGCAATCTAAGAAAGATCCGATCTCACGTCCGGCACAATTGTCGATCAAGATATGGATGTTGGGTAAAGGAAAGTTGTCCTTCGGACTCGCCCTATTCAGATTGCAGTAATCGACACACACCCTGATCTTCCCATCTTTCTTTGGCACTGGGACCACATTAGCCAACCAATCAGGATATCGAGTGACACGAATAACCTTTGCTTGACTCTGTTTAGTTACTTCTTCTTTAATCTTCACACTCATGTCTGTTTTGAACTTCCTCAATTTCTGCTTGACGGGAGGGCATGTCGAGTCAGTGGGCAATTTATGAACTACTAAATCCGTGCTTAACCCCGGCATGTCATCATACGACCAGGCAAAAACGTCTTTGAACTCAATATGTGTTTTGATTAATTCTTCCCTGATATTTGGTGCAATGTGGATGCTTATTTTAGTTCCCTTGATATCGCCTGCATCCCCTAAATTGACGGCTTCTGTGTCATTTAAATTGGGCCTGGGTTTTTCTTCAAATTGGCTTAATTCTCTATTCATCTCCTCGAAGGCTTCGTCCTCATCGTATTCCAATTCATCATCATAATCGACCTCTTGTACAGTTAGTTCAGAATCAGATTGATCTTTTAGACTAGGTTGAAGATCCGTTGTGCATGCCATGTCGTTAAAACCAGTATGAAAAGAACTGTCAGAAAAAGAAAAACAAAAAGAAACAAAATTAAAATAAAATAAATAAAGAACGAAGAAGAAACTTTTCATTTTATTGAATTATGGGATAACAAGGTTTCACACTTTGCTGAATACAAAACAAACTGGATTACAACCCTGGAATAATCCAAAAACAAAAAGAAAAGAACAATCAGAGCCCACTACCAGGACTCCCTCCGAGTAGGAAGAGGAGTAGTTTTCCAATTGTTGACATTGGCCCTAGGCCCCACAAACTGTATGTATGCCTTACTGGAACCCTCTCCAGTTTCTACCATGTTAATATCGGCAAACAATCATTCAAAACTTTCATTCAAATCTCCATCTGGCCCCATCAGCGGTCCAAGAACTTTTGGGACAGACAACTTTCCGAACCCTGCCTTGACAAATGATCTGGATAGGCGTGGGATTGGCTTAGGAAGGACCCAGACTCTTTTCTTCAACTTGCGTGCCCTCTTTACATCCACTGCGGTAGGCTTGAATCCCAAACCAAAAGTATCCAGGTTCTTTGGCAAATAAACTGGCTGAACAATACCCTGTAGATCAACCCCCAAACCTTTTCCTGGTACAAATCCGCTATTCAACATTTCTGATGCCATCATGAAGGTCGCAGCTGCAATTCTGGGAAATGGAAGGTCCTCGCCCTCAGAAATTTTATCCACTGAGACTGCATCAAAAACTTGGTAAACCCATGGGCCTTTGTCATCGTCAGTTTCTATGAAGGGCACAATAGTATCATTGACGGCGTGTGTGCCGTCATCCCCGTGTACCACAATCTCTTGCCTTTCCCATTCAAATTTGACAATCTGATGAAGTGTGGAAGGTACTGCTTTGGCTGCGTGGATCCAAGGTCGTCCCAACAAAAGATTGTACGACACTGCCACATCTATTACTTGAAATTCCATGGTGAACTCAACTGGACCAATAGTTAATTCCAATATGATATCACCCACTTTGTTAGTACCGCTCCCATCAAATCCTTGGACGCGGACGCTGTTTTTATGGATCCTGTCATCAGCAACCCTTAGTTTGTTCAGAGTGGCCAAAGGACAGATATTGGCACTTGACCCATTATCGATTAGTACTCGAGTGACCACCGAGTCTTCACATTTCACAGTCAAGTAGAGTGCTCTATTGTGTTTTGTACCTTCTATCGGTAACTCATCATCAGAGAATGTCACTTGGTTTACCTCGAAGATCTTGTGTACTATTTTCTCCAAATGGTTCACTGAGAGCTTGTCCGGGACATGAGCTTCGTTCAGAATCTTCATTAGGGCCTGACAGTGATCGCTTGAATGGATCAACAAGGACAACAACGAGATCTAGGCTGGGGTCTTCCTCAATTGCTCTATAATTGAGTAATCCTGCGCCTTCATCTTTTTCAAAAATTCCTCTGCTTCTTCCTCTATCACAGACTTCTTTATTGTTTCAGGATTGGTCCTCCTCAATTCTGCGGGAGCAAAACACCTCCCCGATCGAGTTAACCCCTGGGCCTCGCATACGTCTTCCACAACCTCCTTCCCCTTATGCATTACTGTTACTTGACTGTTATCACACCTACTTTTTCCGTACCCGAGAGGGTACAAGGGAGTTTTTTCCAATTAAATGACAATCGAAACGGGATTGGTTTGTTTATTTCAGAGTCGCCACTTGGGAGTTTTAGGGTGTCCCAAGTCACCAATTTTAATCCCGAATCGAGGAAAAGAATGACTCCATATTACAGTCTGCGTACCAGAAATCCGGATAAGGAATTCTGTTAACCCGGGAGAAGGTGTTAGGCATTCCCGAATTCCGTGGTTCTAGCACGGTCGCTCAACTGTTATATTCGGCTTGATTATCTGATTTTATACAAATATGAACTTATGTGCAAATTTTAACTTTTTACCGCTTTCATAATTGTTATTATTATTTTCTACAAGGAATTGCAACGTTGTGAAAATATATCCCGAACCGCGTTACAATCAATGTACCCGTGGTCGTCGACACATTTTGACTCTATTGAGATTTGGATTTGGGTCACATCAATGTGCACCCGTGTTTAAGAAGGTTAAATTATTAAAGGTGCGCCTAAAGCAACTAGCGTATTGTTATTTTGGGAAGGCCGTAAAATTCGCTAAACGGCCTGTCCCGAATTCTAAGTATTTTAATATATACATTTAGAGGGCCCCGCAGCTTGTGCATTTTTGTTTGTCGAGGCTCGTCTCATTTTTATTTAAAAGGATAAACCTACAGTGACTATATTTTCCTATTAAGTTCGTCTCTAAAATAAAAGAAAATCTCTTAATTAATTACATGCTAAAAACGTAACTTATTAATTATTAGTTTACGGCTAATGCGAATGGAAAATTGCGACCGAGTTTGTACAAAGAAAAACTGCTTTCATTCTATATTCTATTATTCAATAATACTAAAACGTGAGATTGACACACCATAATATCAAAACAGATTAACTATTCTTTGATTAATTTAAACTAACATTATTAGATGAAGAAGTTATACATATGTGACATCGTTACTAATTTAATCAATCAACTACATTTTTATACAAAGAAAAGAAAATTATATTCAACCACAAATCTAAACAGGAGGAATTCAACAGGAACAAAGCCTGATTAATATTTTATTTTTGCTTCAAGCCGAGATTGTACAAATGTGTACCTGGAAACAGCAGTACAAGAACAAAAGAAGGAGAAGTCAGCAGCAGTAATAACACAACAACAGCAGATTCAGCAACACCGCAAACTAGTACAGTAGGAATAGCAGAAAACCCAGGAGACTATAAACGACTCCAAGTATAGAGAAGAAGTAAAAGGCAGAAAGGTTCTGATTATTTCAGATCTTAAGCGAGGCAATGAAGCAGTAACTATTCTTTTTCAACTTCAAAACTCTCCAAAATGAATTCTGCCCCTGTATATTTAGTGTATCCAGAATGTATATCGGGTGTATACTTCTCACTCCGCCCCCTTTTTTTCTTCTCTCTATCTAGTTTTTCCTCTTTTTTTCCCACCCTTCTTCCTAAATTTTCTCTTCTATTTATAGCAAAATTTTCGAAATTTTCAGATTTGTTTTTTATTATTTTATTATTTTTTAATTAAAAGAAATCCCACTTACAAATTGCTTTTATTTTTTTAGAAAAAGAAATCCCACCTTTATTTACTTTTATTTTTAAAATTCCAACTTTAATTACTTTATCTTATTTAAAATCCCACTTTTTATTTTTTTAAAAGAGAATCTCACTTTATTTAACTTTTCTTTAAAAAACAAACCACTATCTTTTCTTTTTCTTTTAAAAATGCTACTTTCAATTACTTTAAATTTTTTAAATTTTCAGATACCTTTATATTTATTTTTTAATTCCAACCTTCTTTTACTTTTAAATTTTTTTAAAAATTTCCACAAAACTTTTTTTTTTAAATTTTCTACATTCTTTTACTTTTTTTAAAAAAAAAGAAGAGAATTTCACCTATTTTTACTTTTATATTTTTTTTATTCAATACTTCCCTTTTTCTTATTTTTTTTAAAATCATTCCCGAAATTATTATATATATTTTTAAAAAAATTAAAATTAAAAATAAAAATAAAATAAAATAAAATATTTTCGGATTTTTTATATATAAAAAAAACAAAAAATAAAACTATTAATAGTGATAATTCACCTTTTATTTTTTATTTTTTTGGTTTTGTTTTGTGTTGGACAAAAATGAAGAAGGGGTGTTGGGTTAATGGAGCGGACCGGGTCGACCCGGTTTGAAGTGGACCGGGTCATGGGGAAAGTTGGGCAATTATTTGGGCCTGTGGTTTGAAATTGAAGAAGTGGCCCAATCCGATTTTTCTTTGTATTTTTGTTCTCTTTTCTTCTTTTATTTTTCTAAAACTAAATTATAAAAGTACTTAAATTATTATTAAGAACTAAATTAAGTTATAAAAGCGCAAATTAACTTCCAATAACAATTAACGCACAATTAAGTAATAATTAAGCATAAAATTGTTCATTTGGACATTAAATGCTAAAAATGCAAAAGATGCCTATTTTTGTAAGTTTTAATTTTTGTAAACAAATTTAATTACTAACAATTGTAGAATTAAATCCTACATGCAAAAATGCGACATATTTTGTATTTTTTATTAATCAAATAAACATGCATAGACAAACATACAAATAGTTACACAAAATATCACAAAATATCACAAAAATTGCACACCAAGAAAAATTATTTTATTTTTGAATTTTTTGGGAGTAATTCTCATATAGGGCAAAAATCACGTGCTTACAGCTGCCCCTCTTTGCCCGGAGACACGAAGGGTTTTCGTGCAAAGATAAAGCGAGCGATTTTTGCCCATCCGAGTACTCCGTTGAAGCATTTTTTGAAAAAGATTTGACCGAACCTTTGCTTCAAAGGTTTCCTACATATCCTGGGCTAAACAGGAATCAGGTCAATGTAGTTCGGGAAGTTTTTGGTAGCTGGGACTACCGTGGGACTGCGATGTTACTGCTGTTGCATGCTGTTATCACTGCTTACCGATCTCCTTGTTACACCGTGCTTAAAAGAAAACAAGAAGCTAGGCTAGACTAAAATTTGTTCTTGTTGCCTTGCTTTCTTGTCGGCTTGTGTTTCCTTCGGTGCTTTTCTTCCTTGAATTTTGGAATGATACTGGCCCTTTGCTTTTCTGAATACCAGTTTTCATCATTTTGCTCGGTCCGCTGGGGACATGGCTTTCTTCATCAAGCTTTTCGGCGGTTCCTCTGGTGGGTACGACTTTCTTCATCAGACTTGCTATGCTGGGCATGATTTAATGTTCACCAGCTGCTTCTTTCAAGACGCGTCCTTTCTTCCTTTTGACTCATGCGCCTGAATTTGTGCTGGGACATCTTGTTGCAACCTTCTGTTTCCCGGTGCTGGGGATTTTTATTGTTTCCTGCTGGGGATTCTTGTTGTAACCCTCTATTTTATTGTTTTCTGACTTGATCTTGAAATGTATGCCTCTATTATATGGGCGGGCTCCCAACTTCAACGCTTGTAATGAAAAAGACTGAATGTATTCCCGCATTATACTGGTGGGCGACCTAGAACATGAATGTATTCCCGCATTTTACTGGTGGGCGACCTAGAACAGAATGTATTCCCGCATTTTACTGGTGGGCGACCTAGAAACTTCAATACTAACTTAGGAGGAAATGCCTCTCCTATGGGTAAAACTAAACTTAGGAGGAAATATCTCTCCTATGGATAAAATAAACTTTAGGAGGAAATGCATCTCCTGTGGGTAAAACTAAACTTTAGGAGGAAATGTGTCTCCTATGGGTAAAACTAAACTTAGGAGGAAATGCGTCTCCTATGGGTAAAAGTAAACTTAGGAGGAAATGCATCTCCTATGGGTAAAACTAAACTTAGGAGGAAATGCGTCTCCTATGGGTAAAAGTAAACTTAGGAGGAAATGCATCTCCTATGGGTAAAATGAACTTAGGAGGAAATGCATCTCCTATGGGTAAAATGAACTTAGGAGGAAATGCGTCTCCTATTGGTAAAGGCGTGGAATGTATTCCCTTGTTATACAGGTGGGCGCCTAAAATATGAAATGGACAGACAAAAAGTATTCCTCTCGTTATACAGGTGGGCGCCTGGCTTCAACAACAATTTAAAAAATAAAATCCTATTCGAGGGCGGATGAACCCAAAATATCCTATTCGAGGGCGGATGAACCCAAAATATCCTATTCGAGGGAGGATGAACCCAAAATATCCTATTCAAGGGCGGATGAACCCAAAATATCCTATTCGAGGGCGGATGAACCCAAAATATCCTATTCGACTGCGGATGAACCCAAAATATCCTACTCGAGGGCGGATGAACCCAAAATATCCTACTCGAGGGCGGATGAACCCAAAATATCCTACTCGAGGGCGGATGAACCCAGAATACCCTATTCGAGGGCGGATGAACCCAGAATACCCTATTCGAGGGCGGATGAACCCAGAATACCCTATTCGAGGGCGGATGAACCCAGAATACCCTATTCGAGGGCGGATGAACCCAGAATATCCTATTCGAGGGCGGATGAACCCAGAATATCCTATTCGAGGGCGGATGAACCCAGAATATCCTATTCGAGGGCGGATGAACCCAGAATATCCTATTCGAGGGCGGATGAACCCATCTTCAAAAACTTGGAATTGTCTTACCTCCGACTGTCTTTCTTAGAATCGTGTTGTCTTGCTATCTCTTAAAACTTGAATTGATTTCCTCGTTCCTTCGAGAAAATTTTCGACAAATGGCAGAAAATTTTCTGCCCCAGTGTTGGTGCTTTTCCTTGTGGCATGTTTTTTCGCCATTAACAAGATTTCCTTTTCCTGCTTCAAATCAAAGAAAATTTGTTAGTTTTAACACATGGTGAGTGGTCGTGCCACTCCTGCTGGGGATGGTTTTTCCCTTTCCCTCTTCCCCGCTCTGTGCTTCATTACGCTATCAAAACTTGCTGGGGATGAATTTTCCTTTTCTTCCTTCCCCACTCTGTGTTTGCGACCAACTTCTTTTCACTTTATCGCCTTATCTTTGGCCTATTGTATTCGCCTTTTGCTTTGCATCATTTTGGCAACTGGTAGTAAACTCTGAAAATCCTTTTCAAAAACAAACTGTTGGGGAGGTAAAATCTTTAAACCAAGAAATGAAAAAGTGAAGAATTTCAAAAATAGAAAAAGAAGAAGTCTTTCTGAACAAAATGTTGGGGAAAAGGAAAGAAAAGAACTTATCTGAATGATATAACTGATCCCAACGATCATGTCACGCATTCCGGATTAATCAACCCAGTCTATTTGTATCAATCAACCCTTCGGACGGCCTCATGTTGCTGGGGATAAACAGGCACTCAACTCTTTGCCAAATGTGGATCTTTCCCGCCAATCTTGTCTTGTCGCCTCATAGTTCCCTTCGAGGGGTTTTCACTAATAAGACTCTCTCATTTCTCTCAACTCCCGTCTCCTTATGGTGCCTGTGAAGGTTTTCACTGATAAGACTCTCTCATTTTATTTTATTTTTCAGCTGGGGATTGGAGTGCTGCCGATATGACTCTCTCTGTTGGGGGATTCTTTCAGCTATCAATTCATTTCCAGCTTATGATCTTCTTCTTTGATGGGTATCAGAGTGTTATTCCCGACTTCCATTTGCATTGACTTAGCACTTCTCAGTTACTGATCGGGAGGTCTTTTTGGACATCAATAGGGGTTTTTGTGTATGGCTGAAAAGAGAAAGGGTATCCAAAGTTCAAAAATAATTTTTAGGGGTAAGATAGTACAACTCTTGGAATCAAACTTTCTTGCCAAAATTACAAGCGCCAACTTCTGCCCCAGTTTTTCTTGCTTGGGGATTTTTATTTTGTCACACTATGTTATCTTATGCACACTATGACCGAGCCGTGAGGCGCCTACGTATCCTCTTCGAGGAATCAGGTCAAACGTAGTTCCCAATTCCTTTGTTTTGTTATTTTTTTTATGTGACTTTTCTTTTGTTCTTATTATCATTACTTTTTTTTTCTTTCATTTTCATTACTGATTCCCAAAGAGGGGTATGAAAGAATAAATAAGGCTCAAAAGGGGAAGCAAAGGTTAAAGTGTTTGGATAGAAGAAAGAATTGCCTCCGTCATTTCATTCTCTGATAAATGCTAAATACAAACAAACAACAATTACAATCATACATAATATCTCTTAACTGCGTCAGAATTGATAGCCATGTCGACGCATTTCCCTTAGATATTTGTTGATCACAAAGCGTCATTGGGCTTGCTCTGTTTAGATTTCAATAACCAACACACACCCGGATTTTCCATATCCTTTTTTTTTTTACACTGGCACCACATTAGCCAACCAATCAGGATATCGAGCGACCCGAATAACCTTAGCGTTCAGCTGTTTGGTTACTTCTTCCTTAATTTTCACACTTACGTCGGTTTTGGACTTCCTCAATTTTGCTTGACGGGGTGAAATGCTGGGTCAGTGGGCAATTTTTGAACCACTAAATTGGTGCTTCAACCCGGCATGTCGTCGTATGACCATGCAAAATGTTTTGAATTCAGTAAGTGCTTTGATTAGTTCTTCCCTGATGTTTGGTTCCATATGGACGCTTATCTTAGCTTCCCTGATGTCATCCGCATCCCCTAGATTGACAGCTTCCGTGTCAGTTGGGCTCTTTTTTCAAATTGGCTCAACTCTCTGTTAATTTCTTCGAAGGCTTCATCCTTATCGTATTCCGACTTATCATCACAATCTTGTACTATAAGTTCGAAATCAAATTGATTTTTTAGACTAGGTTGAAGATCCGCCGTGCATGCCATGTCATTAGAACCAGTATAAAGAGAACTGTTCAGAAGAGAAAAATAAGAAGAAAAATTAAAACAAAATAAGGAATGAGAAAAAAAACTTTCACTTTATTAAAATACGGGATAGCAAGGTTTCACACTTTGGCGAGCACAAGAAAAATCTGGATTACAACCCTGGAATAATCCAGACAACAAAAAAGAAAATCAGAGCCCACTACCAAGACTCCCTTCGTATAGGAAGAGGAGTAGCCGTTCAATTGTTGATTTTTGCTTTCAACCCCACAAACTGCACATCTGCCTCGTTGGACCCTTTTCCAACACCATAACTGGCTTGTCATCCACCTTTTCCAACTATACCACCGCTTTTCCACTGGTTAACATTTCTTTTGAACCGACACGGATCATCATCACTATTTGTGAGGGTTTCTTTAGCTCCCATCCTTCGTGCACTAGCTCAATCATGTGGGTTTCAAGGTGTGCAGGCAACGGGTTCTGATTGATGTTGGGCGCCTCTGGTGTCTGAACCTCAATCTTGTTGGTGTCAATAAGATTTTGTACTGCATGTTTCAACTTCCAACACTTCTCGGTATCATGTCCGAGAGCCCCCGAACAATACTCACAGCTTACCGAGTGGTCCATATTTTTGGGAAGGGGATTTGGCAATCTGGGCTCAACAGGACTCAACAAGCCTAACTGCCTTAATTTGTGGAACACGGCAGTATAGGTTTCTCCCAACTCAGTGAATGTTCTTTGTATTCTTTCATTTCTGAAAGCCTGATTTCCCCGGAAACCTGCCCCTTGAGGGTTCCTGTAAGCTCTTGGCGGTGGATAGGTGTTTTGCGATGGTGTATGTGTGTTATGAGGAGCCGGCGCGCGCCATTGCGGGCGAACCGGAGGCTGAGTGTATGTTTGGGCTTGGTGCACGGAGAAGTGTGGTTCTTGAGGTGGATAGTAGTATTGTGGTGGGCTGTATGGGTAGTTTGGCCTGTGGGGTCTGGGTTGGTTGTAGTATGGTTTACCAGACCTGGACCAACTGCTTGCCTCAATCGTGGCAATTTCTTCTTTCTTCTTTCTTCCCAGCGCACCTCCCGTGCCGCTCTGAATAGCCTGGGTTGTTGCCTTGAGTGCTGAGTAATTCAGGATTTTGTCAGACCTCAGACCCTCCTCTATCATGACCCCTATCTTTACTACTTCATTGAAGGATTTCCCAACCGTCGTCACCAAGTGACCAAAGTAAGTTGGATCCAGTGTCTGCAAGAAGTAGTCCACCATTTCTCCCTCTCTCATGGGAGGATCAACTCTGGCTGCTTGCTCTCTCCAGCGGAACCCGAACTCGCGAAAACTTTCCCCGGGCTTCTTCCCGGTCCTCAACAATGTGAGACGGTCAGGGACTATCTCGAGATTGTATTGGAAATGACCTGCGAAAGCCTGCGCCAGATCATCCCAAGTGTACCATCTGCTGGAATCCTGCCTGGTATACCATTCGAGTGCCGATCCGCTCAGACTTTGGCCAAAATAGGCTATCAGCAGTTCATCTTTACCGCCTGCCCCTCTCATTTTGCTACAGAAACCCCGCAAATGTGCCATGGGGTCACCGTGCCCTTCATATAAATCAAACTTAGGCATTTTGAACCCAGCCGGGAGTTGGACGTTCGGGAAAGGGCATAGATCTTTGTAGGCCACACTGACCTGGTTGCCCAATCCGTGCAGGTTCCTGAAGGACTGCTCCAGGCTTTTGAACTTCCTCAATACCTCCTCTTGTTCTGGGACTTTAACCGGCTTTTCAATCTCTGCCGGTACCTCCAAGTGTGGATTGTAGGCATGTGGTTCGGGGGCATGGAATGTGGGCTCAGGGGGATAGTATTGCGTATCGTGAGCCTGAAACAATGGCTCGTTGGAGGATCTTTGCAACGTGGCTGGCGGAGGTGCCCCGACGACGGGGACGATTGGCGGAGGAGGGTTTTGTTTGGGCGGTGGAGCTTGGGGATTATAGGAAGTATCCCCTTGGTAGTATTGGGCAATGGGGAAGCTCGTTGAAGGGCCGGGTAAAGGGTATTTCGGTGTGTGTCCTGGTGGGGAAGTAGGAGTGACGAGTAGTTCGGGACCCTTTTGCGCCTTAGCCATGGCTAGCTGCATTTCATGCATTTCCAATCTCATTTTTTCTATATTGGTCATCGCCTCCTTCAGCATCTGATGTGCCGCCCCTTCCGACTCAACACTATATTCTGAGCCAGTCATGCTTTCTGGTATAATCCCTTTTGATCTTGTTTGATAATGGTATGGTGCCAATACGCTTTAACAACTAACTGTTTGGATTTGGACAAACAACAAACTTGTTAGCGTTAAAGTTTTAACAGATATTGCAATTACATCTTGGGGAACGCAATTTTCTTAGGCAGTTAACCATTTCTAACATGTTTTTTTTTCTACCGCGTGCATCCTCCCGCGTGAAACCCTTCATTCCACCCTTTTTTATTTATTCTTTGTGCCTTTTTTATTTATTCACTTTCTTTTTCTTTTTTTCTTTTTTTTTGTTGTGGTCGAATCTTATGGAGATTGCCTACGTATCATGCCCCCGCATGAATCAGACCTTGCGTAGTTCGGACCAATAATAGATAAACAATAATGAACATTTTTTTTTCAATTTTCATATTAAAACAAACTGAGTTTCAAAGGTTTGAAGATGACCTACAAACTCGAAAATCAAACAACCCACATATTCTAATCAAAAGATTTACAAACTCAAAAACAAACGGCCAGCTTCCTTTCCCCGTTTGTCAAATGCAACCAAACGGCTATTTTTGCAAATGTTGCCCCTTCCAAATCTCACATGAATTTTGAGGCTGGGGAGGATTATTTTGACACTTTACAAACTTGTCCATTCTTTTACGAAAATAACCTTTCGACAACTGAAAGATACTCTAAGGCTATTTCGGCGAGAACGGTTTAAGACGCGGCCGAAGCTGGCTCGGCTTATTATGACAAAATTCAAACGGTATTCACCTGACCGCTGACTCTTTATTTTTTTTTTCTTTTCAAAATTACGAAAAAAACTGGTGTTGCAAACACGGCCCTTCAGCGCCTCGGGGACGAAGATTTCTAAGGCTGTGTGGGTCCACTGGACAAAAAATCCTAAACATGACCCAAAAGGTGGCTGTTTATGCAAAGTCAGCCTTTCGGCGTCCCTTTAGGGAACATTCGGCTATTTATGACAAAACAGCATCACCTGACTTATTTATGACTCTTTTTATCGATTTTCAAATTAGAAAACTCAATATTGCAAGCACGGCCTTTCAACGTCTCGGGGACGAAGATTTTTAAGGCTGAGTGGGTCAACTGGATCAAAATCCTAAAATGACCCAAAGGTGGCTGTTTATGCAAAGTCAGCCTTCCGGCGTCCCTTTCGGGAACATTCGGCTATTTATGACAAAACAACATCACCTGACTTATTCATGACTCTTTTTATCGTTTTCAAATTAGCAAACTCAATATTGCAAACACGGCCTTTCAACATCTCGGGGACGAAGATTTTTAAGGCTGAGTGGGTCAACTGGATCAAAATCCTAAAATGACCCAAAGGTGGCTGTTTATGCAAAGTCAGCCTTCCGGCGTCCCTTTCGGGAACATTCGGCTATTTATGACAAAACAACATCACCTGACTTCTTTATGACATATTATTTTTATTATTATTTATTTGTTTTTGGTTATTTTAGCAAAAATGGGGGTTGGACCCGATGAGGGTTGCCTACGTATCTCACATCCGGTGAGGATCAAACCCGCGTAGTTCGGGCCTCGTGAATAAGTAAATGAACTAATATTTTTTTTTATTGGAATTGTGAAAGAACTGCTCAAAGAAAGTATATATATATTTTTTGATTGATTTCTTTTTGAAAGAAAAACTTGTAAAAATTCCTTTTCTTTTGATTTGAATTTTGAGAATTTCAAAAGTAAAAGGAAGTTTTTTTTTTCGAATTTCCATTTTTTTTTATTTTGAAAGAAGAATCAAAATATTTTCGGATTTTTTTTCTTAAAAGAAAACATTTTTATTATTTTTGTTTTATCAACAATGGAAAATAAAGATATTTATATTATTTTTTGCAAGACATATCTTTTTGGAATTTTATTTTGAATTTTCTTGGCAAGACAAATACTCTTTGCAACAAATAAAGATATATATATCTTTTGAAAATAAAAAAAACTTTTCGGATTTATATATATATATATTTGCGACAAATAATGGAAGACTTTTTTTTATTTTTTTTTTATTTTTTGCATTTTCATAAGCAAATAAATATTAAAAAAAACCATTTTAAAAATAAGACTCTTTTTTATTTTCATTTTCATGGCAAGACAAACTATATATTTTTTCTATTTTTTATTTTTGAAAAACAAAAACAGAACAACGACTTTTTTTTTCTTTTCTTAGCTTTTAATAAAACAAACTAATAAGACATTTTTTTTCATTTTCTTAAAATTTCGGCAGAGTTTTGACAGTATTTGGGCATTTGTTTTCTTTTCAAAAATAAACAATCAATTCCCTAACCGCTATTTCGTTTTTTTTTCAATTTCAAAATATTATTCCTGATATTCACAAGTCAGTCAGCACACAAGTCCGAATCAAACAAATGCGCAAGTAGTAGCAAGTAAGATGCATCAGGATGGTCATTTTCATTTTTGGTACACCTGTCCTAGACAGACCCAACCCCTGTGTTGGGCCTCCAAAGTCAAATGCACGTGATGCAAACAAACGTTCCTACTAGGGATCCGGCATGTGGCTTTGTTATACTAGGTTCAGAACCTGGGTGTTTGTTCTAGACCTGGCTTACCCGAGCGGACAGCTCGAGCCGAGGAGGAGGCGGCAGTCCGGGAATACAGAAGCTTCACCGGCTTTGCGACTTATCCAAACCTCGTTCTAAATTGGGACTTGACACTATACAGAAAAGAAGTCGTACGAAGTACACCCTTCTTCATGATTCAGAAGACTCAGAGAGAAGATGGGTTTCGGCACAATTTATATACAGTTCACATAATATCAAAGCGGTAAAAGCATCATTTAGCACATTAGGCTCAAACACATGTAAAAATCAGATAAAGCCAAATATAACAATTTATCTAAGCTCGAATTTCTAACCCTGAACCAGTGGTTCTGGGTGTTTGTCCCCAGTAGAGTCGCCAGAGCTGTCACACCTCCTTTTTCCATACCCGAGAGGGTACAAGGGAGTTTTTTCCAATTAAAGGACAATCGAAACAGGATTGGTTTGTTTATTTCAGAGTCGCCACTTGGGAGATTTAGGGTGTCCCAAGTCACCAATTTTAATCCCGAATCGAGGAAAAGAATGACTCTATATTACAGTCTGCGTACCAGAAATCCGGATAAGGAATTCTGTTAACCCGGGAGAAGGTGTTAGGCATTCCCGAATTCCGTGGTTCTAGCACGGTCGCTCAACTGTTATATTCGGCTTGATTATCTGATTTTATACAAATATGAACTTATGTGCAAATTTTAACTTTTTACCGCTTTCATAATTGTTATTATTATTTTCTACAAGGAATTGCAACGTTGTGAAAATATATCCCGAACCGCGTTACAATCAATGTACCCGTGGTCGTCGACACATTTTGACTCTATTGAGATTTGGATTTGGGTCACATCAATGTGCACCCGTGTTTAAGAAGGTTAAATTATTAAAGGTGCGCCTAAAGCAACTAGCGTATTGTTATTTTGGGAAGGCCGTAAAATTCGCTAAACGGCCTGTCCCGAATTCTAAGTATTTTAATATATACATTTAGAGGGCCCCGCAGCTTGTGCATTTTTGTTTGTCGAGGCTCGTCTCATTTTTATTTAAAAGGATAAACCTACAGTGACTATATTTTCCTATTAAGTTCGTCTCTAAAATAAAAGAAAATCTCTTAATTAATTACATGCTAAAAACGTAACTTATTAATTATTAGTTTACGGCTAATGCGAATGGAAAATTGCGACCGAGTTTGTACAAAGAAAAACTGCTTTCATTCTATATTCTATTATTCAATAATACTAAAACGTGAGATTGACACACCATAATATCAAAACAGATTAACTATTCTTTGATTAATTTAAACTAACATTATTAGATGAAGAAGTTATACATATGTGACATCGTTACTAATTTAATCAATCAACTACATTTTTATACAAAGAAAAGAAAATTATATTCAACCACAAATCTAAACAGGAGGAATTCAACAGGAACAAAGCCTGATTAATATTTCATTTTTGCTTCAAGCCGAGATTGTACAAATGTGTACCTGGAAACAGCAGTACAAGAACAAAAGAAGGAGAAGTCAGCAGCAGTAATAACACAGCAACAGCAGATTCAGCAACACCGCAAACCAGTACAGTAGGAATAGCAGAAAACCCAAGAGACTATAAACGACTCCAAGTATAGAGAAGAAGTAAAAGGCAGGAAGGTTCTGACTATTTCAGATCTTAAGCGAGGCAATGAAGCAGTAACTATTCTTTTTCAACTTCAAAACTCTCCAAAATGAATTCTGCCCCTGTATATTCAGTGTATCCAGAATGTATATCGGGTGTATACTTCTCACTCCGCCCCCTCTTTTTTTCTTCTCTCTATCTAGTTTTTCCTCTTTTTTTCCCACCCTTCTTCCTAAATTTTTTCTTCTATTTATAGCAAAATTTTCGAAATTTTCAGATTTGTTTTTTATTATTTTATTATTTTTTTAATTAAAAGAAATCCCACTTACAAATTGCTTTTATTTTTTTAGAAAAAGAAATCCCACCTTTATTTACTTTTATTTTTAAAATTCCAACTTTAATTACTTTATCTTATTTAAAATCCCACTTTTTATTTTTTTAAAAGAGAATCTCACTTTATTTAACTTTTCTTTAAAAAACAAACCACTATCTTTTCTTTTTCTTTTAAAAATGCTACTTTCAATTACTTTAAATTTTTTAAATTTTCAGATACCTTTATATTTATTTTTTAATTCCAACCTTCTTTTACTTTTAAATTTTTTTAAAAATTTCCACAAAACTTTTTATTTTTATTTTTTTTAAATTTTCTACATTCTTTTACTTTTTAAAAAAAAAAAGAGAATTTCACCTATTTTTACTTTTATATTTTTTTTATTCAATACTTCCCTTTTTCTTATTTTTTTAAATCATTCCCGAAATTATTATATATTATTTTTAAAAAATAAAAATAAAAATAAAAATAAAAATAAAAATAAAATAAAATAAAATATTTTCGGATTTTTTTTATATATAAAAAAAACAAAAAATAAAACTATTAATAGTGATAATTCACCTTTTATTTTTTATTTTTTTGGTTTTGTTTTGTGTTGGACAAAAATGAAGATGGGGTGTTGGGTTAATGGAGCGGACCGGGTCGACCCGGTTTGAAACGGACCGGGTCATGGGGAAAGTTGGGCAATTATTTGGGCCTGTGGTTTGAAATTGAAGAAGTGGCCCAATCCGATTTTTCTTTGTATTTTTGTTCTCTTTTCTTCTTTTATTTTTCTAAAACTAAATTATAAAAGTACTTAAATTATTATTAAGAACTAAATTAAGTTATAAAAGCGCAAATTAACTTCCAATAACAATTAACACACAATTAAGTAATAATTAAGCATAAAATTGTTCATTTGGACATTAAATGCTAAAAATGCAAAAGATGCCTATTTTTGTAAGTTTTAATTTTTGTAAACAAATTTAATTACTAACAATTGTAGAATTAAATCCTACATGCAAAAATGCGACATATTTTGTATTTTTTATTAATCAAATAAACATGCATAGACAAACATACAAATAGTTACACAAAATATCACAAAATATCACAAAAATTGCACACCAAGAAAAATTATTTTATTTTTGAATTTTTTGGGAGTAATTCTCATATAGGGCAAAAATCACGTGCTTACAACTGTAGCTCCACGGTACAGCTTTCTCACTTGTTATCGGCAACTGCGTGACTGGCTTGATAATAACTGGTTCCAAGTGGGCCCCCTTTACTACCAACACTGGTTTGCTTGCTACTCCCTGCAGTATTACCTTGGCTGACTCTGGCTTTTTCACAGCAACAGACGAACATTTCCCCACTACCACAAATGGCTTGTCATCTACCTTTCCCGACTGTATCACTGTCTTTCCATTGGTTGATTCTTCGTTAGTGTGAGCACGTGATTTTTGTTTCGCACGACAATCGCTCCAAAAAGAAATAAAAAATAATAATTGGCCCTGCTGTACAATTTTTGGATTTCTGTGCGGCACCTTGTTGATTTATTTGTGACTTCGGCCCATTTTTATTTATTTACTTTATTAAAACAAAATTCAAAAAAATATATGTGTCCTGCATAATTCGAACCGTAATCCGGTCGTTAAATAGAAAATCATGAATAGGCATCTTCGTCCGTGATTTTATTTTGTTTGACTTTACCTGTTTTGAAATATTTTAGTGTGTGTGCAAATAATTGTATTGAGTGTGTATTTAATTTTAATTTGATTTTTTGGCTTAGTTTTGTTTTAAAATAAATAAGAAAAAAAAAGAAATAAATAAAAAAAATAAAGAAAGGACCCCTTCCCTTCCGGACTTGGGCCAATTTTAACAAAATTGGCCCAAACAAACAGCCCAAGACCCAGGCCTGCCCGGTCCAGGCCACCTGATGCCCAGGACGTCCAAACGACGACGTTTTAGTCCAGTGTGATCTGGGCCGTTGATCTCAGATTGATCAACGGCCAAGATCACTTCCCCACAACCCACTGAGGAACCCGACCCGTTTACACCCGGACCGAACCCAAACCCTCAACACTTGAAACGACACCGTTCCACTTAACCATCAGATCCAGACCGTAGATCTAAATTGATCTAACGGTCGAGATCCGTCCACCCACTAACTATATAAGTTCATAACCTTACCCTGTCCCCCCCATCCGACACCCCAGCCTCCGTCTTCAACCTCATCCTCATTAAACCCTAGAGCCGCCCCTGTATCCCCCACCATGAAAACCGGCGGCATGAACGCCGGTGACCTTCCCCTTAACACCCTAGAACGCTCTTGCCATCCTGAACCCAAATCTATCAACCATGTAGTTCGAATCCCTCCCCACCTTCTCGAATCTTCATTTGAAGATTCGAGTCAAAACTCGATCTACTCAGTTTAACCCCAGTTTCATACCAGACACTCCCCAGACCCCCCTCGTGACCAAACCATACTTGGTTTGGTCCGAATCTGATCAAGGAAGCTTGAATCCCAGATCTAAGTTTTGAAAGTTTTGTGTTCCTCCGTCACTGGTTCAACCGAAGAGATTAAGGTCTAATGGACTTTAATCAAAGTGTTTCTATCTGAGAAACACTTCGTTTAAAGTCAGTTCAGCCTTAAGAAAGGCCTGACCAAGTCCGAGTTAAGGTTTTGATCTTTTGCGGTTTAAGGTGAGTTTCTTTCTTTTCTTAGTTTGTTTTGGTTCGTTTGATTGTTTTAAGGGTCTGTTCGTTTTCTGTCCTTGACTTCTATCAACTGTGCTTCAACCGCTTTGCCTGAACTTCTGTTTGTTTGAATGAGTATTTCTATTTGCCCTGATAATGTGTATGTAAGTGGTGTGCAATTAGCTGATTCTCAACATTGAACTGATCAATTGGTTTCTCGAGTACCACTTTGCTCAGTCAGTATAATTCGAATTATGGGTCGATACTGTTAAATGTCGGATTTTTGGTTACGATTGTGTATGTTAATGCTAATATAGTCGAGTCGACATGTGTCGTCAATTAGTTTCAACTGTCCGAACAATAACAAATCGACTTACTTCTGCTAAGCATGTGTTGAGTCAATTAAAAACCAGTTTTTGTTTACTTATAGCTGTTGAATTGATCAGTAATGTAAAAAGGGATGTTTGGTTTAAATTCTGAATTGGGAGGCATGTGCACTCGTGCACAGCATGTGCATTGGTGCACCTCATGTGCTTTGTGCACAGCCTGTGGCCTGCATAAAGGTCTTTGTTAAGTTTTAAACAATTTGACAGCATATGCTGTCAGATACATTCTACTGCCCATACTTGGCTTTAGTTTAAAGAAGTATTTAAACCTTTTAAAAGTGAAATCTGCCAAGGAATGTTGATGGGGTTTTATACTTAATTAGCTAAAGTGGAACTGAAAAGAAAAAGGCACATGGGAGGGGTGTTTGATATACTCTAAACAGGCTGTTAAAAGGGGAAGGTGAAGGCTTATAAGAGGAGGACCTGGGGACACAGAGAGAGAGGGGGAATTAGAGGTTAGAAGAGGGAAATATACAGAATTAGAGGTGAGAGGACCCTGGAGATTTGAGAAGAGAAAAGACACACACTGTGAGGAATTTTTGAAAGAGAGAGTGGAAATACATACAGATATATACACACAGACAGAAATAGATAGAGGGAGGATAACACAGGAAAGAGGAACTGCATCTTTTCCTCTTTGTCTTTATTCTCATCTGGCCGGATTTCCCTGTTCCATATCATTTCTCCTAAGTTCTGTTGAGATTTTTAGTTGCGTGTAGCATCAGTGCATCCCCAGATCTGTTTTTGCCTAAATTTTGATTCATATTACTGGGAACTTGCCACACCCTGTCATCTTTCATTGGTTCCAGCTGCATCTTGCACTGGGATTCTGCTTTCTATCTGGTTACCTGCTGTTGCTGCTGCTATTTGGTTTCCTGCTGCTGCTGACTTTCTGCTTCACTTCTTCTTTGCATTTCAGTATTCAGTGTTTTTCCAGGTACACATTTCAAATCCCACTTTGGTGTTAACTGTAACAGTTCAAAAGCATGAAATGAAAGGAGTTCTTGAAGAAGATTCAGATGTCTGTTTTGTACTGCTTGTGATACACTGATCTCTGTTGTATAAATTGATTAGTGTAATTCAGTAGTGAAAGATTAGTTAGACAATACTTAATCAAGTTAAGCTTTTGCATCTTAGTCTCTAGTTGTTTGCTAAGTACAAGATGTAATAGTATAATATATAGAAGGTGTGGATAATTGGCATAGAACTTTCGACTGGTTTCCCATCAAATAATGACATGTATAAGATAGAATATTTCCACCTACACAATAATGTTCTGTGTTATTTTCTTTCCATTTATCGAGACCGTTAGGCAACATATAGGTACATGTTCGAATCCCCATTAGTAACAATGCCTAGCATTCAATTTCCTTAACCTAGCTTAAATAAGTCTAGTTAAGCTCGATTCGAGGAAATGTTCGAATTAAGTATTGCATTCCACCCACCTCCATATAGCTTCTTTGTTCAACCAAAATATTTCGTAAGGTACGACGTCTTTTCATTTTTATAAGTGATTAGAAATTGATAGTACTCCGGTTTTTATATTTCAATTAGCATACACCTTTCCTTCTTCTATTTCTGGAAACGAAAACAATAAGAAATGTAGTCACAGGTTTTATTTTTTTTAATGAGACGAGCCTCGCCAAATAAAAAGAAAAAATGCAAATTGCGGGGCCCTCAACAACTAATCATAATATTTAGAATTCGGGCTAGGACATTTAGTGAATCTCATGGCCTTCTCAAAAATAATAACGCACTAGACTTTTCAGGCACGGTTTAAGTAAATTATGTTCTTAAATTCGGGTGCACATTGATGTGACCCAAATTCAAATCTCAACGGAGTCGAAATATGTTAACAACTACGGGTGCATTGATTGTGACGTGGTTCGAGATGCATTTTCACGACGTTGCAATTCTATAAAAATAAATGATAGTAATAAAAGCGGTTTTAAATTTAATGAAAGCATGTAAGTCATAACATGTATTTAAATCAGATATTTAGCCATTATAACAATTTAAGCGACCGTGCTAGAACCACGGGATTCGAGGGTGCCTAACACCTTCCCTCAGGTCAACAGAATTCCTTACTTAGAATTTCTGGTTCGCAGACTTCATTTGGAAAAGTCGAAAATTTCCTCGATTTGGGATTCAAGATAAACCGGTGACTTGGGACACCAAAAGCCAAACCTTTCCCAAGTGGCGACTCTGAATTAAATAAATAATCCCATTTCGAATATTGTCACTTAAATTGGAAAAACTCCACCCGCGCATTTAACCCTTCGGGGCCGGGCGCGCAAAAAGGAGGTGTGACAGCTCTGGCGACTCCGCTGGGGAGTTGACCCAGAACCACTGGTTCAGGGTCCAAGAATTCGAGCTTAGAATAATTGTTATATTTGGCTTTATTATCTGATCTTTATTACATGTTTTGCATAAAAGTGCTAAATGTTGTCTTTTACCGCTTTTGATATTATCTGAACTGTATATAAACTGTGCCGAAACCCTTCTTTTCTTACCTCCGGGGAGAAGCTCGCTGGTCGAGACTCCCTATTCTGTTAGTGTCAATACCTGAAATAAGAAAGAGGTCGGACAAGTTACAAAGCCGGACGATCTCGCGGGTCCCCGGTACGTAGCCCCCTCCTCGACTCGAGTTGTCCGCTCGGGTACACAGTCTAGAACAAATACCAAGGTTTAAACCTAGTATAACGAAACTTCATGCCGGATCCCTAGTAGGAACGCTTATTTGCATCATATTGCATTTGACTTAGGGGACTCAACATAGGGGTTGGGTCCGTCTAGGACAGGCAACCTGAAATGGAAAAGACCATCATGCTGCATTCCTATCTGTGTTGTGCATTTATTTGCTTCGGTTCCGCATGTCGACCGGTTCCTAAAAAAAGGGGGAAAATAGCAGCGTAGGGGAGATAATTACTTATTTTTGGAAAATAAAACTAATGTCCAAGTAGTGTCAAAACCTCGCCGGAATTTTTCTAAAAATAAAACTGTCTTGTTTATTGAGAGTTTTTAAAAAAAAATATAAAAATTTTCTTTTATCACTTTCAAAATCAAAAAAAAAAAGGTATTTATTTTAAAAGTAAAAAAAAATCGAAAATTCATAATTCAAAAAATGTGTTGTTTCTTTCGTAGTACCCCTTTTATGAATTTAGACTAATAGTCCAAATTTTTCCTAAAAAAAATAATATAAAAAATAAATAGTTTCTTTAATCTTTATCTCTTTTCAAAAAAAAAATGTAAAAAAGTACGCATTCCTAATTTCTAGGTTTATTCGATTTTTTCCTATTTTACGATATCCCGAACTACGCCGGTTTGATTCTCATCGGATGTGAGATACTTAGGCAACCCTCGTCGGGTTCAACCCCCATTTTTGCTAAAACAGCCAAAATTAATAAATAAATAAAAAATGTGTCAAATTTTAAAAGAGTCATAAATAAATCAGGTGATGATGTTTTGTCATAAATAGCCAAACGTTCCCGAAAGGGACGCCGGAAGGCTGACTTTGCATAAACAGCCACCTTTTGGGTCTTGTTTAGCATTTTTGTCCAGTTGACCCGCACAGCCTTAAACTCTTCATCCCCGAAGTGTTTAAAGGCCGTGTTCAAAACTTGATCCCCTCTGTTTAAAATATTTTGAGTCAAGTCGTTTTGTTAAAATCACCTTAATAAATGTGCAGGATGAGCACGATGCAAAATGAACATTTTTCAATAATGACCAAAATCCCTGTCAAGTTACGGCTATGGTGGAATGATCTAGGTGTTGAAGGACAAAATGAGGTTAAGAAATATCTGAAAGGTCTTGTGGGTCTGTTGGAAGTCCAGCCCCGGGGAGATATCATAAGAGCTTTGATTACCTATTGGGACCCGGCGCACAATGTTTTCCATTTCTCTGATTTTGAACTCACCCCTACTTTGGAAGAAATGGCCGGATACATCGGGAATACTGAACTTCCGTTGAGGGAAAAATACTTGGTCGCCCCAAGAGTCGTCACGGTACATCGGTTCCTGGATTCATTGAAAATACCTAGAACAGTCCACAACCCGGATCTAGCAGCCGGATTCTGTACTCCATGCTTCATATATGATAGATACGGTCACGAGGGGGGATTCAATAATCCAATCAACAAACTGTGCAGCAAAGGAGTTCGTCAGAAGTGGGACGAGCACAGACGGGTGGCGTTCATGATAACGTTTCTGGGACTTCTGGTATTTCCCAGGAAAGATGGAAACATTGATTTGAAGATATCGGGGGTCGTCAGCACTTTACTCACGCAAAGTGACAGTACTCTCGCGCCTATGGTGGTATCCGACATCTTTCGAGCTCTCACAACTTGTAAAGCTGGGGGAAATTTCTTCGAAGGTTGTAACTTGCTCCTACAGATATGGATGACCGAGCACCTCTGCCATCATTCCGAGATTTTGAGCCATGGTTCCCCGGAAAAGACCCGCATAGAAGAATCTTACACGAGAACCAAAGAGATCAGTTTGCCCAAAGGAGTCCTGGCATGGACCTCATTCTTTCAAGCTCTTACCGCCAGCCAAATACAATGGACGTTGGGATGGTTGCCTGTTAATGAGATCCTATATATGTCTGCAGCTAAAATTCATTTCTTACTGATGGGGCTTAAGAGCATTCAACCTTACGCACCCTGCCGAGTTTTAAGACAGTTCGGAAGATGCCAGACAGTACCTCATGAGGAAGATCTAAGCACTCAAGCAGTTGAGATAAGTCCTAACGGACAGTTCCCAGAAGCAAAGATTCGCCAAATCTGGAATGAGGGTCAATATTTGAAATCAGATACTTGCGTGCGGGATCGAGCCAAAGGAGAAACGGCGCCAGGTTACCTTGCATGGTACAGAAGGGAACTCGAGCATGAAAGGCCAGCTAAGAGACCCCACATCCGGAATTTTACCGAATCATCACAAAAGCAGTGGGATTGGTTAGCAAAAGAAAGAGGCTATTGCGCCGAAATCAGCAGGTTAAAGCAACAAGTGGAAAACTTGAAATATGAACACAACGTGCAAGTTGCTACCGATCTGGGAGAGCGGAACAGGTTGATTCAAGAAAATGAAAAGCTCAGAGCCCAGATCAAACAGATAAGGTTGGATGCAGATAAACAGCCAAGGCGTCGATCAGACGAGCACCTGATAAAAAGGATAAAAAGCGAAATCAGAGAGTGGCAAGATGGTTTGGAGAAATCTGAAAACGTCATAGCAGAGCTCAAAGCACAGTGGGATACAAGAACAGATAAGCATCGCAGATACCTGAATCAATTGGAAGGCGACCACGAGAAGACTGTTGCTAAGATAAAGAGAGAGATGGCAGCACTTGAGATCAAAGCAGCTAGTCAGGCCAAGGATTTCCAAATTGAGAGCAGATACTGGTATGACTCAATAGCCCAGATGAAGTTGGAAGTACGGCGATTGGAGCATCAGCATATACAGGATATTCAAGTATTCGAGATATGCAGCGATCAGATAAAACGCCTACTCATAGAAAAGAAGCAAACCAGAGATAGGATCAAAGCCATTGCCCATGCCATCACCAGACGATGTCTGCGATGTGAGAACATGTCCAGTGTTACCTTCCCCTCGGCAGTAATGGTTTATGTCAAGCAGACTATGCACGAGCTGGAGCAACTTGAGAGGGATCTCACGCCTAGGACCGCGGCGAGGCCGAACGATGCCCCGCGGATACCAATTTTCAAAACCATAATGCACTCATAAGTCAAGCCTGTATCTTAGCGTCTTCTGTTTGTTTTTCCATCAGGGTGATTTTTAGTCTATTTTTGAGTCTAGGTTTATTTTTCAAAGTTTGATTTTTGCAGAATGTAGTTTGTAATAGACTGCTTCAATAATAAAGAGTTTGCTTCTTTCACGCTCATTTGTGTTTTTCGAACTACGTAATGATCTGATTCACGTAGGCATCGTGATACGTAGGCAATCCTCATCGGATCCGGTCGCATTTCTTTTACTGCAAAATAAACAAAATAAATAAAAACAAAAGAGAAAAAGAAAAGAAAAGGAAGAAAAAAGGGGAAGAAACTAATAAGAATGCCGGAATGACGCATGCTCTCGTAGCAAACATATAGTAATCCACTTAGCTGTATAGGTGCATCATGCCCAACGTGAGATTAACTATCTGTTATTTGCTACAAATTAACCGTGCGTTTGTCATTGAGCATTTTTTCAGGGTTTTTGAAAAGACGGTTGGTTTGGTGAAAGTCTGGCCCCGCACTCATATTTCACGAGGTCAAGGAGAAGTGTTCAACCACCTGTTGTTAGGGCCAGAAGCAGTACTCACACTTACTTCACCAGGTCGAAAGGAAGTGTGGAAATGTCTTCTGAAATTCCATCGCAAACGATCCCTGTTTCTGAGGAGAGCTCAATCTCAGCCGTCCTCACACCTGAATCCACAACTGCAGAGGAAAATAGAATCCTACGGCTCCGCATGTTGGAAATGCTGGACGACTGGAACAATGGGAAAGAGCTGCCAAGTGTCGTCCCCGGATTCCCTGAATTATTCTCCAGGTCAAGTGGGACTTCTAATGTCCCCATAAATTATCCTGCTACCCCCATTCGGGTACCCAGCCACCTCAGCCTTCTCCGCTGGATCGCCTTCTGAACCTCATCCCCGAATGTCGGCCACTGATGCAAGCATGAACGTCTTTACTGCATCGCCTTGCCCGGTTAAGGCACAACCTACCACATACAAGCCAAGCTTTGACTCATCATCTTTTACATTCCAAGCACCATCGTTCTCAATGGAACCAACTAGGTTCGCTACCAATACTAATCCTCTACCGCCTCAGTGCGAGCTTGCACCCGGGCAGGATCAGAACCCCAGATTTGCAGAACAAAATGAGATTGCCAAAAGGATGAGAAGCCTTGAACAAAGTCTGAAGAATATGCAAGGATTGAGCGGGCAAAAGAGCGTCTCTTACGCCGACCTGTGCATGTTTCCTCACGTGCACCTGCCAACGGGTTTCAAGACCCCCAAGTTTGAGAAATACGATGGGCACGGTGACCCCATTGCACATCTTAAGAAATACTGCAACCAATTGCGGGGAGCCGGCGGAAAAGAAGAACTGCTAATGGCATACTTTGGGGAAAGTCTAGTAGGGATAGCTTCGGAATGGTATATGGATCAGGAAATGTCCCGATGGCATATATGGGATGATCTCGCCAGAGATTTTGTAAAACAATTCCAGTATAACATCGACATTGCGCCAGACCGAAACTCTCTGTCGAATTTGAAGAAGAAGCCTTCGGAAAGCTTTAGAGAGTATGCTATTAAGTGGCGTGAACAGGCGTCGAGAGTGAAGCCTCCCATGGATGAAGTGGAAATGGTCACTACCTTTCTCCAGGCTCAAGAGTCTGACTATTTCCAAAACATGATGTCGGCCATGGGTAAGCCATTCGCGGAAGCGATCAAGATTGGAGAGATGGTGGAAAATGGGTTGAAAACGGGAAGGATTTTGAGTCAAGCAGCCATAAGGGCAACCTCCCAGGCCGTCCAAAGCGGGTCTGGAGGAACAACAAGGGGGAAGAAGAAAGAAGAAACGACTATGGCAGCCTCTGAAGCAAGGGAGTATCGTCATCCCAGGCCCCATTTTCCGGAAAGAGCCCCACAACACTACTACCCCCACTCAAATGCGGCATATGCTCATCAACCTTATATGATCATGAATACCCAACCTTATAACCATCCACCACAACAAACCAACCGAGGCCCAGCTCCACCTCCCAGAAGTCAGCCTCCTTACCGCAACCACTATAACCCACAACCCCCGCAGAATAACTACCGCCCCCAGGAGCCACCCCGACGGCGGACTTTCACGCCCATCGGTGAACAATACTCTACGTTGTTCCCTAAGCTAGTCCAGTTGGGTTTCTTGCAACCAATTCCCCAAACAAGGCAAAACCCAACATCGCCTTCTTACAAAGCCGGAGTCAGATGCGCCTATCATTCGGGAGCCGAGGGACATGATACAAACGATTGCTGGTCATTGAAAATAGTGGTCGAAAATTTGATAGAGCAGAGGAAAATAGTGCTAAGGGACGAAGAGATCCCAAATGTGACTAACAATCCATTGCCCGCTCATAATAATGGGCCGCTGATCGGCATGATTTGTGAAGACAAAGAGTTCGACCCTGCTTTGAAAGCCATAATTGCCATTGTCGACACGGGGAAGAGGCCCGAAATGGACCAAAAACCAGAAAAGGGGGAAGAGGCCACAGCTATAAAGACAGTGCTTGAGAAGAAGGTAGAGAAGAAAGTGGTACCAGCAAAAGGGGGAGTTCTTTACATACCACGAGGTCAAGTTGAGAAGACGCAGAAATCCGGGATCAAAAAGACAAAACCTATGTACGTGCCAAAGGGGCCTATGTGGTCCGGGGGACGATTCAACCACCTCGGCTGAATGAGCCAGTGGTTATCGAACGCGTGCCACAAAAGCCAATGACCAACCCGTCCACAGTGCCGTGGAATTATCAAAAGACGTTGGTGATGTACAAAGGTAAAGAGGTCATGGGAGAACTCCCAGAAAATACTTTCGTTGGAAGGTATTCAAATACCCAAGAACTGAACAACGCCACACAAAGGCGCTTCCCACCAAAGAAGCCCGTAAGTGTTGAGGAAGCGGAATTGTTCTTCCAACAAATGAAAATGCCGGATTACGAAGTGATAGATCAGTTGCGCAAGTACCCTGAGCAAGTATCCATGCTGTCATTATTGATGAGGTCAACCAAGCATCAAAAGATCCTGTTGAAAACCCTGAATGAAGCATATGTACCAGTTGAAACCTCGTTGGAGCAACTAGAGCGGATGACAGAAAGATTCTTCGCCGTCAACCAAATCTCTTTCAGCAAAAATGATTTACCCCCGGAAGGAGCAGCACACAACAAGGCCTTGCATTTAACAGTTAAATGCGAGGACTACTATGTCAAGCGAGTAATGTTGGATGGGGGATCAGGTGTTGACATTTTCCCGCTCTCCACGCTACAGAGAATGGAAATTGGGACCGGAAGAATCCGACCCAACAATGTTTGCGTAAGAGCTTTCGACGGCATCAAGAGAGATACCATGGGAGAAATAGACTTGTTGTTGGTCATAGGACCAGTCGAATTTCGAGTAACCTTCCAGGTGATCGACATGGACACATCCTACAATTTTCTCCTTGGCAGACCTTGGATCCATGCGGCAGGAGCCGTGCCTTCCACTCTTCACCAGATGGTAAAGTTCGAGTATGAAGACCGAGAGATCGTGGTCCACGGGGAAGATGAGCATGCCATTTATCGGGACCCATCCATCCCGTACCTTGAACCGAGAGAAGGAAGTGAACATACGGTCTATCAAGCTTTCGAGATTGTACTGGCAGAGCAGCACGAAGAGGGAATACCCTGCCCCCCAGCCTTTCTTGTCTAACGCCTCGTTTATGGTGGCCAAAGAAATGATCCGGCACAGATTTAGGCCAGGGAAGGGACTCGGACGAACCCTTCAGGGAATAACAGAACCCGTTACTTTGCCAGTCGTCAAGAAACCTTTTGGACTAGGTTTTAAACCTACTCCAGCAGACGAAGAATGGGCAAAGAAGAGAAGAAATGAGGGTTGGAAGTTACCTCAACCACTGCCGGATTTATATGCGACTTTCATCAGGCCAAGGTATGTTGAAGAAGATGATGAGGTCTTCACGGCTGAGGAAATCGAGGAGATATGTGGGGCAATGAGGGAGATGCTCTACAAGATTCACATGGTTCAGCCAGGTGAAGGAAAGAGCACTGCTGAGATGCTGTACATGGGGCCGAGCGCCCAACTTCAAAACTGGGAGGCCACGCCATTCCCGACTAGACGGAAGTCCGGGTAGACCTGTCCCGCCACCTTTCCTGTGTCACAAGTTATCTCCAGGACATAACTTGAACGTTTTTTTCTTTTCAATTGTTGCTTTGAATTCCTAGTTGTAAACATTATTGTCTTCCAACTTTCCAAAGAAAATATAAAAAAAAAAATCATCATTGCTTTCTTATTCTTTCTTTTGTTCTGATTTTTATCATTTTTCCTTTTATGTTCCTTTTCAGTCCTAATAATGCGGATTTAAATATGACATGCTTGCGGACTTCACGCCCGGATCACAATGAGTTATTTAACTGCGAATTAATGAACCCAGAACCAGAATATGATGCGGAAGAGGCTTTTAGGGAGATAAACTGAGAGTTGGAATATTTCGAGAATAAACCTAAGCCAAATCTGAATGACACTGAACCGGTAAATTTAGGAACCCCGGAAGAAATCCGGGAGACCAAGATAAGCATTCACACGGACAAGAAAATGCGAGAGGCGATAATTCAACTTCTTTTTGAATTCAAAGACGTGTTTGCTTGGTCATATGATGACATGCCGGGACTAGGTGTTGATCTAGTGGTTCATAAATTGCTGATTCATCCTGATTGTCCTCCAGTTCAACAAAAGCAACGAAAGTTCAAAACGGAGGTCAGTGACAAGATTAAAGAGGAGATCACCAAGCAACTGAAAACAGGAGTGATCCGGGTAGTCCAATATACAACATGGTTGGCGAATGTGGTTCCAGTACCAAAAAAGGACGGGAAAACTCGGGTATGTGTAGATTACCGAGATCTGAATAGAGCAAGTCCTAAAGATAATTTCCCGCTACCCAACATCCACATCCTCGTTGATAATTGTGCCAAACACGAGATACAGTCTTTTGTAGATTGTTATGCTGGGTATCACCAGGTATTGATGGATGAAGAAGACGCCGAGAAAACTGCCTTCACCACGCCTTGGGGCACCTACTGTTATCGGGTTATGCCATTTGGTTTGAAGAATGCTGGGGCTACTTACATGAGGGCCATGACTGCTATTTTCCATGACATGATGCACCAGGAAATAGAGGTGTACGTGGATGATGTGATAGTCAAGTCTAGAACGCAGGATAATCACATCCAAGACTTGAGGAAATTCTTCGAGAGGCTAAGGAAGTATGACTTGAAGCTAAACCCAGCCAAATGTGCTTTCGGAGTTCCGTCGGGCAAACTTTTGGGCTTCATCGTAAGCAGGAGAGGTATCGAGCTAGATCCAACTAAGATAAAATCCATCAGAGATCTGCCTCCCCCAAGAACAAAGAAAGACGTGATGAGTCTTTTGGGCAGGTTGAACTACATCAGTCGGTTTATTGCCCAGCTGACAAGCACGTGTGAGCCCATATTCAAGCTATTAAGGAAAGATGCGGCGATCAAATGGACACCTGAGTGTCAAGAAGCCTTTGATAAAGTCAAAGAGTACCTTTCGAATCCCCCAGTCTTGGTCCCTCCAGAACCAGGGAGGCCACTTTTCTTGTATCTGACAGTCTTGGAGAACTCTTTCGGCTGCGTCCTCGGGCAACACGACGTAACCGGAAAGAAGGAGCAAGCAATCTACTACTTGAGCAAGAAATTCACTGGCTACGAGGCCAAATACACACTGTTGGAAAGGACATGTTGCGCTCTCACATGGGTTGCTCAAAAGCTAAGACATTATCTCCAAGCCCACACTACGTTCCTCATAAGCAGGTTGGATCCTTTGAAGTATATATTTCAGAAACCAATGCCTACTGGGAGACTGGCTAAATGGCAAATCTTGCTTACGGAATTCGACATAGTTTATGTCACTCGCACGGCAATGAAAGCCCAGGCGTTAGCAGATCATTTGGCCGAAAATCCGGTCGATGAGGAATACCAGCCATTGGATACCTACTTTCCAGATGAAGAAGTAAACACCGTAGAAGTGATCTCGGAGGAAGCTCATGTTTGGAAGATGTTCTTTGACGGAGCCGTGAACGCCAAGGGTGTAGGGATTGGGGCAATTTTGATCTCGCCTTCTGGTCAGCACTATCCCGCCACAGCTAGACTACGTTTCTTTTGCACAAACAATACAGCCGAGTATGAAGCCTGCATTATGGGCATGCATATGGAAATTGATCAGGATGTCGAAAACTTACTGATTATGGGAGATTCTGACCTGATCATTCGGCAAGCTCAAGGCGAATGGGAAACTCGGGATGTCAAACTTATCCCATACCGACAACATGTGGAGGACCTCAGCAAGCGCTTTACCTCAATAGAGTTCAGGTATATTCCGAGGTGTCACAATGAACTGGCAGATGCACTTGCTACTCTGGCTTCAATGCTACCCTACCCGGGCAACGCCCACGTCGATCCTTTGGAAATCCAAATCAAGGAAAGACACGGTTACTGCAGTGTAATCGAGGCGGGATCAAATACGCAGCCTTGGTACCATGACATCAAGAAATTCCTGAAGACACAAGAATACCCCGAGCACGCTACTGGAGATCAAAAAAGGACCATTAGGCGACATGCAAGTGGTTTCTTTCTGAGCGGCGAATTGTTGTATAAGAGGACCCCGGACCTCAATCTCCTAAGATGTGTCGATATCGAGGAAGCGAGAAAGATCATGCACGAAGTACACGCAGGTGTGTGCGGACCTCACATGAACGGGTATGTCTTAGCGAAGAAAATCCTTAGAGCAGGTTATTACTGGATGACCATGGAAAAGGATTGCTTCAGCTTCGTTCGGAAATGTCATCAGTGTCAGGTGCACGGTGATTTGATTCATGCACCTCCCACGGAACTGCATCCCATGTCTGCGCCTTGGCCATTTGTCGCCTGGGGCATGGACGTCATTGGACCAATTGAACCAAAGGCCTCGAATGGACACAGGTTTATACTGGTTGCCATCGATTACTTCACAAAATGGGTAGAAGCTGTCACTCTCAAGTCGGTCACTAAGAAAGCTGTAGTAGATTTTGTGCACTCAAATCTTATCTGTCGTTTCGGTATTCCTGCGACTATCATTACAGATAATGCAGCAAACTTGAACAGTCACTTGATGGGAGATGTATGCGAGCAGTTCAAGATAACGCATAGGAATTCTACTCCTTATCGGCCGAAAGCCAATGGTGCTGTGGAAGCTGCAAATAAAAACATCAAGAAGATTTTGAGGAAAACAATACAAAGTTCCCGACAGTGGCATGAGCAGTTACCTTTTGCATTATTGGGGTACCGCACTACGGTACGCACATCGGTGGGAGCGACTCCTTATCTTTTGGTTTATGGGACCGAGGCCGTAATACCGGCAGAGGTAGAGATTCCTTCACTTCGAATCATTGTCGAAGCAGAAATCGAGGACAGCGAGTGGGTTAAGACTCGACTGGAGCAATTGACGTTGATTGATGAAAAGCGGATGGCTGCAGTTTGTCACGGACAGTTATACCAACGAAGGATGGCCCGTGCTTACAACAAGAAAGTCCGACCTCGGAATTTCGAAGTAGGACAATTGGTACTGAGGCGTATTCTGCCGCATCATGAAGAAGCAAAAGGAAAGTTTGCCCCAAATTGGAAAGGCCCATACATCGTAAGGAAAATATTGCCAAGAGGAGCATTGTATTTAGGTGATATCGAAGGAAATGACCCCGACACAGCAGTAAATGCAGATGCAGTCAAGAGGTACTACGTCTAAATCATACTCCAGTGGTCCTGACACGTTTGAAAATGGCGAAAGTTTTATTCCCCACTACTTCCCAAACACTACCCAATTCTCTCTGCCAACTTTCAAGCCGTTTACAAAAAAAAAAAAAAACAAAACAAAACAAAACAAAAAAAAAACAAAACAAAATTTGATTGAGGCCTGAACTACGTTTGACTTGATTCCGAAAGGATACGTAGGCAGCCTCTCCCTGAGGTTCAGTCACACCAACAATAAAATCCCATCCACCCTGAAATTGAAACCGGGGCACATCGAGCAGTTGAGAAATTGGTATCACTACCTCTCCTTACCAAGCACAAGTTTTCTAATCAATTACCGAATATGGTGGGGAACCAATAAGCGTCACAAATGGAGACCAGCACACTCTGAATTGAGAGAGATAAAATGAGAGAGTCTCGGCGGTGAAAACCTTCGGGCACCACGAGGCGACGGGAGTAGAGAAACCAAAATGAGAGAGCTTGTTTAGTAAAAACTCGCAAAGAGCGCTATCAAGCGATGACAGGAAGAGAAATGAGAGAGGTCAGCCAGCAAAAACCCGCAAAGGGCGTTGTTGGCCGAAAAAGAATGACGCCACCCCAAGAAAGTTTCGGCAGAGTGCCACCAGTTTCGAATCACAAAGATCCGTTCTGGTTCAGGAAAACGCAAGCTCTTAGAAGGTCAGACGTCCAGTCCAAAGAGCATGTCATGTCATTTAAAGCCAGCGTTATCTTCCTCAGATAAGTCTTTCTTGTCCCGAAAAGGGTATTCCTTTTCTGATTTGTTTTCCCCTTTCTTTGTTTCTTCCCGAATCCCTTTTGCATTTTAACCCCGAGTTCAGGACACACCGGAAAGGACAGGTGGCAGGTTTGTTTGCACGGAATCCCGTCTCATGAAGGAAAGCGCCTCATCTCGTTGATATGATTACCCAAGCATGATGAATCATGACGTTTGATGGTGTTTCGGAGTAAAGAAGAAAGAGAGAAATCTTGAAATCTTCCCCAGCAAGTCCACCTTCGGACAAATCCCCACAGAGTCTCCCCCTGTACAAAACCCCACAGAGTTTCTCTTTTTGTACAATCTCCCACAAAGTCTCCCCAGTATAAAAAAAAATAAAAAAAAATAAAATAAAAAATCCCCGTTGGAATTTCATCAGCACATCCCCAGCGAGTCCTTTTGTAAATATTCCCCAACAAGCTTACCCCAACAAACCCTGAGAAATCCCGCTTTGAAATAAATCCCCAGCATGCCCCATTGTACAAAAATCCACACAAAGAATCCACTTTGTAAATATTCCCCACAGAGCTTCCTTTGGTACAAATCCCTACAGAACACCTTCAATAAAATCCCGTTGAGAACCTTCAATCAAAACAGGACAAAAGAAAAAGGGGCCTTACGAGGCAAATCATCGCAGAATCTGGAAATACAAGCCTGAACAGCCTAGAAGGGTTTCGCCATTCGAATCAAATCAATGGCGGAACTTCACAACAGAAATAAAGACGCAAGAAAGCAACTGGGAACGATCAAGGTCACCAAACCGACCGTCATTTCCGAACTAACAAACGATTCTTTGTTTGAAAGGTTGAAACAGGTCTAATCCAAGACAACCGTGCAAGAAGCAGGTGTCACCCAAAGAAGAAGGTACACGGGTACAAGAAACATTTTGGCAATAAAGAATTCACTCAAAAGGTAAGTTCCCGCAAAACTCCCTTTTATCTTCTATTAAAACAAGAAAACTCAAAAA
Source organism: Nicotiana sylvestris (assembly GCF_000393655.2). Lineage (NCBI taxonomy): Eukaryota > Viridiplantae > Streptophyta > Magnoliopsida > Solanales > Solanaceae > Nicotiana > Nicotiana sylvestris. The sequence goes on from NC_091068.1 coordinate 10,015,734, forward strand.
ATAGATCGTGTAGTATTCTCGAACTTTATCCCCAGCCGATCAGCATTAGGGTTTTAAACCCTAAACTGAACTTTTTCCTTTTAGCCAGCATTAGAGTTTTAAAACTCTAAACTGAGCTTTTTCATGCAATCAGCATTAGGGTTTTAAACCCTAAACTGAATTTTCCTTTTAGTCAGCATTAGGGTTTTAAACCCTAAACTGAACTTTTTCCTTTTAGCCAGCATTAGAGTTTTAAACTCTAAACTGAGCTTTTTCATGCAATCAGCATTAGGGTTTTAAACCCTAAACTGAATTTTCCTTTTAGTTAGCATTAGGGTTTTAAACCCTAAACTTGACTTTTTCCTTTTAACCAGCATTAGGGTTTTAAACCCTAAACTGAACTTTTTCCTTTCAGCCAGCATTAGGGTTTTAAACCCTAAACTGAACTCTTTCATTCAGCCAGCATTAGGGTTTTAAACCCTAAACTGAGCTTCTCCATGTAATCAGCATTAGGGTTTTAAACCCTAAACTGAATTTTCCTTTTAGTCAGCATTAGGGTTTTAAACCCTAAACTGAACTTTTCCTTTCAGCCAGCATTAGAGTTTTAAACTCTAAACTGAGCTTTTTCATGCAATCAGCATTATGGTTTTAAACCCTAAACTGAGCTTTTCCATGCAGTCAGCATTAGGGTTTTAAACCCTAAACTGAATTTTCCTTTTGGTCAGCATTAGGGTTTTAAACCCTAAACTGAACTTTTTCCTTTCAGCCAGCATTAGAGTTTTAAACTCTAAACTGAGCTTTTCCATGCAGTCAGCATTAGGGTTTTAAACCCTAAACTGAATTTTTCCTTTAGTCAGCATTAGGGTTTTAAACCCTAAACTGAATTTTTCTTTTAGTCAGTATTAGGGTTTTAAACCCTAAACTGAACTTTTTCCTTTCAGCCAGCATTAGAATTTTAAACTCTAAACTGAGTTTTTCCATGCAATCAGCATTAGGGTTTTAAACCCTAAACTGAATTTTCCTTTTAGTCAGCATTAGGGTTTTAAACCTTAAACTGAACTTTTTCCTTCCAGCCAGCATTAGAGTTTTAAACTCTAAACTGAGCTTTCCATGCAATCAGCGTTAGGGTTTTAAACCCTAAACTGAGCTTTTCCATGCAATCAACATTAGGGTTTTAAACCCTAAACTGAATTTTCCTTTTAGTCAGCATTAGGGTTTTAAACCCTAAACTGAACTTTTCCTTTCAGCCAGCATTAGAGTTTTAAACTCTAAACTGAGCTTTTTCATGCAATCAGCATTATGGTTTTAAACCCTAAACTGAATTTTCCTTTTAGTCAGCATTAGGGTTTTAAACCCTAAACTGAATTTTCCTTTTAGTCAGCATTAGGGTTTTAAACCCTAAACTGAACTTTTTCCTTTCAGCCAGCATTAGAGTTTTAAACTCTAAACTGAGCTTTTCCATGCAGTCAGCATTAGGGTTTTAAACCCTAAACTGAACTTTTCCTTTAGTCAGCATTAGGGTTTTAAACCCTAAACTGAATTTTCCTTTTAGTCAGCATTAGGGTTTTAAACCCTAAACTGAACTTTTTCCTTTCAGCCAGCATTAGAGTTTTAAACTCTAAACTGAGTTTTTCCATGCAATCAGCATTAGGGTTTTAAACCCTAAACTGAATTTTCCTTTTAGTCAGCATTAGGGTTTTAAACCCTAAACTGAACTTTTTCCTTCCAGCCAGCATTAGAGTTTTAAACTCTAAACTGAGCTTTTCCATGCAATCAGCATTAGGGTTTTAAACCCTAAACTGAATTTTCCTTTTAGTCAGCATTAGGGTTTTAAACCCTAAACTGAACTTTTTCCTTTCAGCCAGCATTAGAGTTTTAAACTCTAAACTGAGCTTTTTCATGCAATCAGCATTAGGGTTTTAAACCCTAAACTGAATTTTCCTTTTAGTCAGCATTAGGGTTTTAAACCCTAAACTGAACTTTTTCCTTCCAGCCAGCATTAGAGTTTTAAACTCTAAACTGAGCTTTTTCATGCAATCAGCATTAGGGTTTTAAACCCTAAACTGAATTTTCCTTTTAGTCAGCATTAGGGTTTTAAACCCTAAACTGAACTTTTTCCTTCCAGCCAGCATTAGAGTTTTAAACTCTAAACTGAGCTTTTTCATGCAATCAGCATTAGGGTTTTAAACCCTAAATTGAATTTTCCTTTTAGTCAGCATTAGGGTTTTAAACCCTAAACTGAATTTTTTCAGCCAGCATTAGAGTTTTAAACTCTAAACTGAGCTTTTTCATGCAATCAGCTTCAGGGTTTTAAACCCTAAACTGAACCTTTCCCCATCTAGTCGGTATTAGGGCTCCAACCCTGAACTGAGCATGCATATCCTCTTTCATCAATTTTATGAACTTCCTGGTGAATAATTAACGAAATTTTCCTAGTGAAACTGGGGCAGAAAATTTCGTCCGTTTGTTTTCTCCCGCAGGTCTAACCTCGAGCCACACGGATCGAAATGACCCACGAGATGAGTCTCAACTCAGAATCAAAGAAGAAAAAGACAAAAGAAGACATCCCGAGATATCAGAGTGAATGGAGAGCAGATCGACTCCAACATTTGACTAAGGTCCTAAACCCTACCAATCGCGTCTCACTCAGTATCCCAGAGATTAAACAGGTCGCCGCAACTCGCAAGCATCAGGATTCAGATCGGAGTCTACAAGCAGAATCAGCTAAGACCCAAGATCAAGTCGTAAAAGAATCATAGATAGGAATCTTGTAACTAGCAGTGGACATGCATATAAGTAGTTAGTTCAGTTTCCAATTTTCATTTGGTTGTAATAAGGCGGTCAGTAACGTAGCAGTGACAACAGCAGCAGCAGTAGCAGCAAGCATTGCAATCCCATGGTAGTCCCAGCTACCAAAACTTCTCGAACTACATTGACCTGATTCCTGTTTAGCCCAGGATATGTAGGAAATCTTTGAAGCAAGATTCGGTCAGATCTTTCAAAAAAACATGCTTCATACGGAGTGGTCTATAGGCAAAAATCGCTCATACATGCTCACTTTATCTTTGCACGAAAACCCTTCGTGTTTCCTAACAAAGAGGGGCAGCTGTGAGCACGTGATTTTTGTTTCGCACGACAATCGCTCCAAAAAGAAATAAAAAATAATAATTGGCCCTGCTGTACAATTTTTGGATTTCTGTGCGGCACCTTGTTGATTTATTTGTGACTTCGGCCCATTTTTATTTATTTACTTTATTAAAACAAAATTCAAAAAAAAAATATATGTGTCCTGCATAATTCGAACCGTAATCCGGTCGTTAAATAGAAAATCATGAATAGGCATCTTCGTCCGTGATTTTATTTTGTTTGACTTTACCTGTTTTGAAATATTTTAGTGTGTGTGCAAATAATTGTATTGAGTGTGTATTTAATTTTAATTTGATTTTTTGGCTTAGTTTTGTTTTAAAATAAATAAGAAATAAAAAAAAATAAAGAAAGGACCCCTTCTCTTCCGGACTTGGGCCAATTTTAACAAAATTGGCCCAAACAAACAGCCCAAGACCCAGGCCTGCCCGGTCCAGGCCACCTGATGCCCAGGACGTCCAAACGACGACGTTTTAGTCCAGTGTGATCTGGGCCGTTGATCTCAGATTGATCAACGGCCAAGATCACTTCCCCACAACCCACTGAGGAACCCGACCCGTTCACACCCGGACCGACCCCAACCCTCAACACTTGAAACGACACCATTTCACTTAAGACCATCAGATCCAAACCGTAGATCTAGATTGATCTAACGGTTGAGATCAATCCACCCACTAACTATATAAGCCCAGATCCTTACCCTGCCCCCCCATCCGACACCCCAGCCTCCGTCTTCAACCTCATCCTCATCAAACCCTAGAGCCGCCCCTGTATCCCCCACCATGAAAATCGGCGGCATGAACGCCGGTGACCTTCCCCTTAACACCCTAGAACGCCCTTGCCATCTTGAACCCAAATCTATCAACCATGTAGTTCGAATCCCTCCCCACCTTCTTGAATCTTCATTTGAAGATTCGAGTCAAAACTCGATCTACTCAGTTTAACCCCAGTTTCATACCAGACACTCCCCAGACCCCTCTCGTGACCAAACCATACTTGGTTTGGTCCGAATCTGATCAGGGAAGCTTGAATCCCAGATCTAAGTTTTGAAAGTTTTGTGTTCCTCCGTCACTGGTTCAATCGAAGAGATTAAGGTTTAATGGACTTTAATCAAAGTGTTTCTCATCTGAGAAACACTTCGTTTAAAGTCCGTTCAGCCTTAAGAAAGGCCTGACCAAGTCCGAGTTAAGGTTTTGATCTTTTGCGGTTTAAGGTGAGTTTCTTTCTTTTCTTAGTTGTTTTGGTTCGTTTGATTGTTGTAAGGGTCTGTTCGTTTTCTGTCCTTGACTTCTATCAACTGTGCTTCAACCGCTTTGCCTGAACCTCTGTTTGTTTGAATGAGTATTTCTATTTGCCCTGATAATGTGTATGTAAGTGGTGTACAATAATTGAGCTTCAAATGTTGACTGAGCAATTGGTTCCTCGAGTACCACTTTGCTCAGTCAGTATAATTCGAATTATGGGTCGATACTGTTAAATGTCGGATTTTTGGTTACGATTGTGTATGTTAATGCTAATATAGTCGAGTCGACATGTGTCGTCAATTAGTTTCAACTGTCCGAACAATAACAAATCGACTTACTTCTGCTAAGCATGTGTTGAGTCAATTAAAAACCAGTTTTTGTTTACTTATAGCTGTTGAATTGATCAGTAATGTAAAAAGGGATGTTTGGTTTAAATTCTGAATTGGGAGGCATGTGCACTCGTGCACAGCATGTGCATTGGTGCACCTCATGTGCTTTGTGCACAGCCTGTGGCCTGCATAAAGGTCTTTGTTAAGTTTTAAACAATTTGACAGCATATGCTGTCAGATACATTCTACTGCCCATACTTGGCTTTAGTTTAAAGAAGTATTTAAACCTTTTAAAAGTGAAATCTGCCAAGGAATGTTGATGGGGTTTTATACTTAATTAGCTAAAGTGGAACTGAAAAGAAAAAGGCACATGGGAGGGGTGTTTGATATACTCTAAACAGGCTGTTAAAAGGGGAAGGTGAAGGCTTATAAGAGGAGGACCTGGGGACACAGAGAGAGAGGGGGAATTAGAGGTTAGAAGAGGGAAATATACATAATTAGAGGTGAGAGGACCCTGGAGATTTGAGAAGAGAAAAGACACACACTGTGAGGAATTTTTGAAAGAGAGAGTGGAAATACATACAGATATATACACACAGACAGAAATAGATAGAGGGAGGATAACACAGGAAAGAGGAACTGCATCTTTTCCTCTTTGTCTTGATTCTCATCTGGCCGGATTTCCCTGTTCCATATCATTTCTCCTAAGTTCTGTTGAGATTTTTAGTTGCGTGTAGCATCAGTGCATCCCCAGATCTGTTTTTGCCTAAATTTTGATTCATATTACTGGGAACTTGCCACACCCTGTCATCTTTCATTGGTTCCAGCTGCATCTTGCACTGGGATTCTGCTTTCTATCTGGTTACCTGCTGTTGCTGCTGCTATTTGGTTTCCTGCTGCTGCTGACTTTCTGCTTCACTTCTTCTTTGCATTTCAGTATTCAGTGTTTTTCCAGGTACACATTTCAAATCCCACTTTGGTGTTAACTGTAACAGTTCAAAAGCATGAAATGAAAGGAGTTCTTGAAGAAGATTCAGATGTCTGTTTTGTACTGCTTGTGATACACTGATCTCTGTTGTATAAATTGATTAGTGTAATTCAGTAGTGAAAGATTAGTTAGACAATACTTAATCAAGTTGAGCTTTTGCATCTTAGTCTCTAGTTGTTTGCTAAGTACAAGATGTAATAGTATAATATATAGAAGGTGTGGATAATTGGCATAGAACTTTCGACTGGTTTCCCATCAAATAATGACATGTATAAGATAGAATATTTCCACCTACATAATAATGTTCTGTGTTATTTTCTTTCCATTTATCAAGACCGTTAGGCAACATATAGGTACATGTTCGAATCCCCATTAGTAACAATGCCTAGCATTCAATTTCCTTAACCTAGCTTAAATAAGTCTAGTTAAGCTCGATTCGAGGAAATGTTCGAATTAAGTATTGCATTCCACCCACCTCCATATAGCTTCTTTGTTCAACCAAAATATTTCGTCAGGTACGGCGTCTTTTCATTTTTATAAGTGATTAGAAATTGATAGTACTCCGGTTTTTATATTTCAATTAGCATACACCTTTCCTTCTTCTATTTCTGGAAACGAAAACAATAAGAAATGTAGTCATTGTAGGTTTTATTTTTTTTAATGAGACGAGCCTCGCCAAATAAAAAGAAAAAATGCAAATTGCGGGGCCCTCAACAACTAATCATAATATTTAGAATTCGGGCTAGGACATTTAGTGAATCTCATGGCCTTCTCGAAAATAATAACGCACTAGACTTTTTAGGCGCGACTTAATTAAATTACATTCTTAAATTCGGGTGCGCATTTATGTGACCCAAATTCAAATCTCAACGGAGTCGAAATGTGTTAACAACTACGGGTGCATTGATTGTGACGTGGTTCGAGATGCATTTTCACGACGTTGCAATTCTATAAAAATAAATGATAATAATAAAAGCGGTTTAAACTTAATAAAAGCACGTAAGTCATAACATGTATTTAAATCAGATATTTAGCCATTATAACAATTTAAGCGACCGTGCTAGAACCACGGGATTCGAGGGTGCCTAACACCTTCCCTCGGGTCAACAGAATTCCTTACTTAGAATTTCTGGTTCGCAGACTTCATTTGGAAAAGTCGAAAATTTCCTCGATTTGGGATTCAAGATAAACCGGTGACTTGGGACACCAAAAGCCAAACCTTTCCCAAGTGGCGACTCTGAATTAAATAAATAATCACATTTCGAATATTGTCACTTAAATTGGAAAAACTCCACCCGCGCATTTAACCCTTCGGGGCCGGGCGCGCAAAAAGGAGGTGTGACAGTTAGGACTGGCGCGAATCATCATTACCGTTTGTGAGGGTGTTTTAGGTTTCCCTCCTTCGTGCACTAGTTCGATCATGTGGGTTTCATGGTGTACCGGTAATGGGTTTTCATTGATGTTGGGTGCCTCTGGTGCCTGAACCTCGATCCTATTTGTGTCAATAAGATCTTGTATGGCAGTCTTCAACTTCCAACACTTCTTAGTATCATGCCCGGGAGCCCCTGAACAATATTCACAGCTTACTGAGTGGTCCAGATTTTTGGGAAGGGGATTAGGCAACTTGGGTTCAACAGGACTTAATAGGCCTATCTGCCTCAACTTGTGAAACAGAGTAGTATAGGTTTCTCCCAACGGAGTGAATGTTCTCGGCTTCTGCATCCTTTCGTTCCTGAAAGCCTGATTTTCGCGGAAGCTTGGCCCTGAAGGATTCCTGTAGGCCCTTGGTGGTGGATATGTGTTCTGTGGAGGTGAATAGGTATTTTGGGGAGTTGACGCACGCCATTGCGGGCGAGCCGGCGGCTAAGTATATGTCTGGGCTTGATGGACAGAGAGATGTGGTTCTTGTGGGTAGTAGGGCTGTGGAGGGTAATTTGGAGTGTGCGGGTAATTTGGGTAGTGGGGTCTGGGTTGGTAATGAGGGGAAGGACCTTTAGATCTGGACCAATTGCCTGCCTCTATTGTCGTGACCTCTTCTCTCCTTTTCTTTCCGAGTGCACCTCCCGTGCCGCTCTGAATGGCCTGAGTTGTTGCCTTAATTGCCGAGTAACTCAGGATCTTATTGGACTTAAGTCCCTCTTCTATCATACCTCCCATTTTCACCACTTCGTTGAAGGATTTGCCAACTGACGTTACCAAGTGACCGAAGTAAGTTGGCTCTAGAGTTTGTAGAAAGTAATCTACCATTTCCCCCTCTCTCATTGGAGGATCCACTCTGGCTGCCTGCTCTCTCCACCGGAACCCGAATTCCCATAAGCTCTCCCCGGGTTTCTTCTCAAGCTTTAGCAATGTGAGACGGTCCGGAACTATCTCAAGATTGTATTGGAAGTGTCCTGCGAAAGCCTGTGCCAGATCGTCCCAGGTGTACCACCTACCCGGATCTTGTCTTGTATACCACTCCAGCGCCGACCCACTCAAACTCTGACCAAAGTAAGTTATCAGTAGCTCATCTTTGCCCCCATGCTCCTCTCATCTTGCTGCAAAACCCTCGCAGATGCGCCATTGGATCACTGTGCCCCTCGTATAGATCAAACTTTGGCATCTTGAAACCTGGCGGCAATTGGACGTCAGGGAAAGGGCATAGATCCTTGTAGGCCACGCTGACCTGGTTGCCTAGCCCGTGCATGCTCCTGAAGGATTACTCCAGGCTTTTCACTTTACGGAGCACTTCATCCTGCTCTGGATTCTTAGCCTGCTTTTCAATTTCCGTTGGGACCTCAAAGTGGGGATTATAGTTATGGGGCTCGGGTGGTTTGAATGTGAGTTCAGGGGGGTAATATTGTGCATTGTGAGCTTGAAATAATGGCTCACTAGACGATCTGTGCAATGGATCTGGGGAGGCGCCGCAAAGACGGGCACATTTGGTGGAGGAGGATTCTGATTGGGTGGTGGAGCTTGGGGATCATAGGTCTCTCCTCCCTGATAGTAGTGATGGCTTGGGAAACTCGTTGAAGGGCCGGGAGAGGGGTATTCCGGCGTGTATCCTGGAGGGGGAATAGAAGTAACAGGTGGTTCAGGCCCCTTTTGGGCTTTAGCTAAGGCTAGTTGTATCTCATTCATTTCCAGCCTCATCTTTTCCATTTTCTCCATGGCCTCTTTCAACATCTGGCTTGTCGTCTTTTCCGACTCAGCACTATTGTCTGAACCAGTCATGCTTTCTGGTATGGGCCCTTTTGATCTTGTTTGATAATAGTACAGTGCCAGTACGCTCTAACAAACTAACTGTTTTGAAATCTCTTTCTCTGATATAGAACAACAAACTTGTTAGCGTTAGAGTTTAACACATATTGTCATTTCACATTGGAGAATGCAATGTTCCTAGGCAGTTTAGCCATTTCTAACATGTTTTTGCTTCGATTGCATACGTCATTCCGACTTACTCTTTCTTTTTTATGTCATTTTTCCTTTCTTTTATTCACAATGCCTCTTTTTATTAATGGTCGAATCTTATGTGGATTGCCTACGTATCATGTCCCTGCATGAATCAGACCGAGCGTAGTTCTGTTGTAAGTAAAAGACACCATTTTGCATTTTATTACCAAAATATGCTATTACAAGTTATCATTCAGAAAAACACAAACGACATACCGACTCCACACTATCAACATTATTTGACATAAAAAGAAAACAAAGGGGTAGACAACAGACTCTTAAAAACAAACAAGTGCAGACTAGGGATACATTAAAGCCTTGAATTTTGGTGCTCGCGAGGCATCGTTCGGCCTTTTCGCGGGTTTTGGTGCCAAGCCTCTTTGTAAGCTTTTTAATTCTTCCATGATCCGGTGGACATATCTCATGACTGAAGCAAAGAGGGTTTCCCGGGGCATTTCCTCACATGTTAGGCATTTCGCGGTGATGTAGCGCCCAATCTCATCAATCTTACCCCTGATTTTGTCCCTTTCCATATACAGTTGTTCTATTCGTCGATTTTTTAATCCCAACACTCGAGTGTTGTCAACGAGCTGATCTTGGAATCTCTCCATTTGTTCTTCCATTCGGGCTATTGAATCATAACAGCGTCTTCTGTCTGTCCTGGCATCTCGGGCTTGTTTAAAGACTCGCTCCTGGAGAGTGGAGTTGGTTTCCCTTAATAGCCCAATGCTTATTTCATAATCCCTTATAACTTGTTGTAGACGCTTCCTTCGTGCCACTGCTCCTTTTGCCCATCTGACCCGCATCCTTGCTAGGCAAGCCTCAGATCTTTCCAAACCTTCTCGGTTTTCACTGACTTGATTTCTCAACTCTGCTATCAACCTTTCATCGGAGCGACGTCTCTGTCGGTCATTGTTACTCTTACTGACTTGGCGAATTCGGGCTCTTAGTGCCTGGTTTTCTTTGGTCAATTTATTCTTTTCACCCTGTTCCGAGGTAACTTGCATGTTGTTCTCAAATTTAAGCCTGTCAATTTGTTGCTTCAACTTCCCGATTTCAGCCCGGTAACCTTCTTCTCTTGCCAACCAATCCCATTGTTCTTGCGAATCATTCGTAAATTGTTGGACATGAGCTCTTTTAGCAGGTTTCTGACGAATCTGGAACCTTTTCCTGAACCAAGCATTATATTTTGGGTCTACCTCACCCTTACCCAATTCTCGAACCATAGTCTTGGGCTCAAGGAATCTACATTCGTGCCACAACTTTCTAACTTTTCCTTCGGGGAATACGACTCCTGGGCTCAACTTAATGACGTGCTTGCTTAGATCCTCATCAGTGGGAATTACCTGAAATCTTCCTAGTTGGCGCAATACCCGGTGAGGAGCATATGGTTGAATACTGCGAATTCCCATCAAAAGAATATGACATTCCTCGGCTGCCATGTATATTACCTCAGTATCAGGCAACCACCCAAATGCCCATTCAATTTGGTCGGTTGTCATTGACCTTAACTGTGCAAGCCATGCTTCGGCACCTTCGGGGAATACAATGCCTGCCATCCGTTTCTCAAAACCGCTGATGCAATTCTTTTCGGTCAACCCGTGATTCATGTATCCTGCTCGGTCACAGAGGTGTTCTTGCATCCACAACTGGAGTAATAGATTGCATCCCTAGAAGAAATCGCCTCCTTCTCGACATATAGTTAAGGCTCAGTAGATTTCGAACAAAACCAAAGGAACCACAGTACTGTTAGTTTTCTTGATTGCAACATCAGTCATCCCTACAAGGCCTATCTCTATTTTCTTATCTTTGCGTAGACAAACCACGATCCCCAGAAATGCTGTTATGAATGCCAAAGTACGTCTCGCCTCCCACTTGTTCCTATTCCCAGCATGAGTTAATCCGAGATTCGGCTCTTCAAAACCTTGAGGAACACCATACCGTTGATATAAGAATTGGAGAGCGCAGCACCCTCTCGACAAATCATCATTTTGCACCTTCCGACTAATGTTTAGCAAATCCAAAAACCCATGCGGAGATACTGGTCTTGGTAAAAGCAAATATTGCCCCCTTAATTTTCTATCCAACCCCGCATATCCTGCGATTTCTTCTAGTGTAGGTGAAAGTTCAAAGTAAACAAAACGGAATACATTGCGGGTTGGGTCCCAGAACGGTATTAGAGCCTCGATGATATCTGTCCTTGGCTTGATATTCAACAAATTGACAAAACCTCCCAAAACTCTTTCCACTATTTTTTACTATCGTTTTTCAGATCATTCCACCACATGTGGAGTTGTGGAGGGACCTCGTGACAGACTGAGAACGGTTCATTTTGATTTGTGCTCATCCTGCACATTTATTAAGGTGATTAAAGAAAGAAAGACCCTTATTTGACTCAAAAACTATCTATATTCCATTTTTCACTTTAGAAGATGAAGGTTTTTTTTAAGGCTGTGTAGGTCTACCGGTCAGAAATCTTTAAAATGACCAAAGGTGGTTTTCTTTGCAAAACAGTCTTCCGGCATTCCTTTTGGGGACATTTGGCTAATTATGACAAAAATAGCGCCACCCGACTTATTTATAACGAAAATTAAAATTTTGATATTTTTTTTGGCTATTTTTCAAAAGGAAAAGTTGGACCCGATAAGGGTTGCCTACTTATCTCACATTCTGTGAGAATTAAACCGACGTAGTTCGGCAAATTCAACAAACTATTTTAAAACATGACTTTTATTTTTCAAATTTTTAACATTTCAAGCAAAATAAATGAATAAAAAATAAACTACTTTTAAAACTAACATATTTTCACTTCCGTTGGCCAATAAACTATTTCGAAAAAAATCTGCTCTCTTTTTTTTCTTCATAAGAGAACAAACTATTTTTTTTCATTTTCCCATTTTTGAAGACTAGACAAACTAAAAATGATAAGTCTTTATATATATATATATATATATATATATATATATATATATATATATATATATATATATATATATATATATATATATATATATTCCTGAGATTCAGAAGCCGGTCAACATGCAAGCCCGAGCAAATAAATGCGCAGAAAACAAATATGATGCATCAGGATGGTCTTTTCATTTCAGGTTGCTATCCCTAGACGGACTCAACCCCTATGTTGAGTCCCCTAAGTCAAAAATGCACATGATGCAAATAAGCATTCCTACTAGGGATCCGGCATGAGGCTAAGTTATTCTAGGTTTAGAACCTGGATGTTTGTTCTAGACTTGGCTTACCCGAGCGGACAGCTCGAGCCGAGGGGGAGGCAGCGTACCGGGAATATAAAAGCTTCACCAGCTTTGCAACTTATCCAAACCTCGTTCTAAATTGGGAAATAGACACTATACAAAAAAGAAGTCACACGAAGTGCACCCTTCTTCATGATTTAGAAGACTCAGAGAGAAGAGGGATTTCGCAACAATTTATATACAATTCACATAATATCAAAGCGGTAAAAGCAGTCAATTAGCACATTAGGCACAGATCATGTAACAAAATCAGACAAAGCCAAACATAACAATTATTCCAAGCTCGAATTCTGAACCCTGCAAAACCAGAGATTCTGGGTTCAATCCCCAGCAGAGTCGCCAGAGCTGTCACACCTCCTTTTTCCCGCCTAAACCCCGCAAGGGTGTAAAAGAGTTTTTTTCAATTAAAGGACAATCGGAACGGGATCTAGTTATTAAGATTCAGAGTCCCCACTTGGGAGATTAATGGTGCCCAAGTCACCAGTTTTAATCCCGAACCGAGGAAAAATATGACTCTGTTAACAGTCTGCGAACCAGAAATCCGGATAAGGAATTCTGTTAACCCGGGAGAAGGTGTAAGGCATTCCCGAATTCCGTGGTTCTAGCACGGTCGCTCAACTGTTGTATTTGACTTATTTATCTGATTTTTTAATACATGTAGAACCTATGTGAAAATTTTTACTTTCAGCTGCTTTGTTGTTATTATTTTAAAAGAATGTGAACATCGTTTAAAACATGTCTTTGGATTACGTCACATGAAATGCACCCGCAATCCGAATCACATTTATTCAGTGTTTTGGGATTTGGATTTGGGTCGCATGAAATGCACACCCGAATTTAAGGAGGTAAGATTATTGAATTGCGCACCTAAAGCGATTAGTGTATTATTAGTTTTGGAAAAAGCCGTGAAATTTTCTAAATGACCGATCCCGAAATCTATATAATTATTATTTATTGAGGGCCCCGTAACTTGTGATTCAAATGTGGCGAGGCACACCTCCTTTATTTTAAGGACAATCCTAAAGTGACTACATTTTCTATTTTTTTTTTCGTCTCTAAAATGAAAGAAGAGAAAATCCTGATTGATTACATGCTTGAAAAGGTTATCATTTATTAGTTACTAGCTTGAGACAAACGTTAGTGAAAAGGAATATTACTAAAATTTAAAGTACAAATAAAATATGGAATTGACAAGTATTATCAAAAGGAAACCAATTATCCTATAACTAATTTAATTCACATTGTTAGATGAATTGAACCATTGAAATAAAACTTTTACAAATAACTAAAATCAAAAATCAACCTTGATTACTAATGCTTGCTAAGGTTTACTAAACTTAATCATTAACTCATCTCGTTTGAACCCAAATTGTGTCTATTGGATTAATGACTTCAGTGATTAGTACCACGATCTTAACTTCAAATGTAGTGATCTACAGATTCTATGGAATTACTAACCATTTTTATTTATTTATTTTTTCTAAAATTGGGCAGAACTAGACCAACCAAACCCCTTTTCAATAAATAAACTACTTAAACGCCTAATTCACAAAAAATTAGTTCAAACCCATGCCTTATCTACATATTTAAGATTAATCTACCTTTTCAGATTAATACCGGCTCCAACTATGATTACTTAAACTTGTTCAAATCCAACCATTAAATATACTTACAACGAAAAGAAATTCTAAATACCATGTATTTTTAAACAACTAATAATTTACAAATTTGCAGTTTACGAACAAAAGAAAGCAGTTCAAATGTACATACAAACAAATAGACAATTATAATGAATTTAAAACTTCAACTCCTTATTTTTTTGTATTTCATGCTTCAAATTTCAGCCTACGAGAACCAGTGTATCAAATTTGTGTACCTGGTATTTGGAAAGCAAAGAGAAGAAGAGGAAGATCAGTGTAGAACAACAGCAGTAGCATACACAGTAGCACAGCAGTACAGCAACCACCAGTAGACCAGTAGTCAACAATAACAATAGTAGGAATCCCAGGAGTAGATTGAAAATAAGAGAATAACCTCCAGCAACTCAAAGAACAGAGCTTGAAACCAATAGAAATCCCAAGAGATTCCAATTTCAAACCAAACAATACCACAAGCAATTACAGTCAGAACAGAAAATAAACAGGTTTAAGGAAGTTGTCTTTCCGATCATGAACCCTCAAAGAAGAAAGAAAACTCAAACTCTTTAATTGTAAGCTTAACCCTTAAACCTTTACTCTATTGCTTACTTCTTAAGTTCCTCTAGCCTATATTCAGACTCTATCTTTTTTTCTTTCTATCTGGTCTCTTTTTTTTCTTTTTTAGATTTTTCTATTCTCTAACTCTCTCTTCTGTGTCCTCTCTTTCAAATTTTTTTTCTTTTTTTTTCTGTTTTTCTCTGTTTGTCTGCTCTCTTTCCCTTCAGATTCTCTCTATTCAGCGGTTTTTTCTTTTCTGTCCAGATTCCCCCTCTTTATACAAGTCTGCTCCCCTTTTAAAACTCAGTGCTCGACCCCTTTTCTCTTTTTCAAATCAGAATTTTTTCACTAAAATCTGATTTTTTTTCACTTTAAGTTCCACTAAGAAAGCTTTTCCTTATTATCAGCCCCCCATTTTCTTTTGTTCCCCAGTATTCTTTAAACAAATATATTAGTGAACACCACTATTAGTTGTCTATTATCTTTTCACAAACCCACTTAGGAATGTCTCAAATCAGTCCACTAACAGGTTTTAAATATTCAGCAGCCCTTAATCAAGTATTCATGTAGTTTATTTTCCCCAAACTAACCCTTAAACTACCCCTGAAAACTCTCAATAATACTGACCCTAATACAAAAGTCATAATCCAACACAAAACAGATTTTAAAATCTGTTCAAACTTAATTATCAACACTAGTTTCTGATTAAACAGCTATAACCAAATCAGATCAAGTAGCATCAGAATAGGGATTAATAAATCAGGAAATAGCCATATTGAACTAACTAGAATAACAATTGGCATATATACAGGGAATAAACTAACACAAATCCTAAATACATAACATTGTAAACACATTGAATGGAAATATATGCAGAAAGATGATGAATAATTAAGAGAAAAAAGGATCAAACACAACATAAAGGAGACCACTCAGAAACTATTAACAACAGGATGCCAAATGACTCAAACTATACGAACGACCTAATCAACGAAGCTTAAGTAATCGATTATATATTACAATTGACATTTAAACAAATCAGTAACAAAGCAACAAACAACCAGTGTCATTGACGAAGTCACAGACTAACAGGAAATTAATTAATCGACGCAACTTAGGACTCGATTTCACAATTTATAACACATACAATTAAAGCGAATATAAACAAATGACAGAATCATACCAAATAAAAAGGTCCATTGAAGATGAGCAGAGTCAATTGTCTAAAAGAATTTAAAAATCAATACAGTAAATAAACAGATACGTAGATAAGGAAAATGAACAAATACGAAGGAAAGAAAAGGAAATACCTCATAATACCCGGACCATACGGACCCAGTCTTCGAAACTCTGATTCAGGCAATTTGAAATCGAAAAGACCTTAGTCGAAATGTTCTCAACTGAAAACACTTCGATTAAGGTCGATTAGACCTCAACCTTTTATTTAATTTTGGGTAGATTCCATGATTTGGAATTTTAGGGTTCTTGAGGGTTTGATTTGGGGCTCGATCATTTCTAAGCAGATTCGAACCAAACCAAGTTTGGTTTGGTTACGAGTGAGGTCAGGAGAGTGACTGGTGTGATTTTGGGGTACGTTGGGGTAGTTTTAGGTTTTGCTCAAATCTACAAATGAAGATTCGAGCAGTTCCAAGAAGATTCGTCCTAAGCTAGTACCAAATTCATGATGAGGATGGTCAGGAGGAGCTATGGTGTTAATTTGGTAGCCATCGGAAAGGGTTGGGTTTTCAGGCCAACCTTCGATCGAATATTTGAGACGTTGGGGCCTGATTCGAGGGATATGGGTTATGGATTTGGAATGGGGAGGTTAAGAGGAATCGAGGGTGTTAAGCTGGGGTCATTTAAACGATCGGAACCACCGTGAGGCGATTTCCGGTGGGCGAAAGACGGTGGTTGAAGGAGGCAGACATGTCTGGTCTTTGAAGGTTCAAAGATGAAGAGTGAAGGGGGGTATGGCTTTGGGGGGTGTGGGGTATGGTTTAGGACTTATATACGGGGTGAGGTAATTGATCCTGGCCGTTGGATGAGGTGGGATCGATGGCCAGGATCTTTCGTTAAGGGGGAAATGGTGTCGTTTGATTAAATGAGACTGGGTCGGTCTCTGGGATGAAGTGGGTCGGGTATAGAGGATTGATCGGGACTGTTGGATTAAAGGGAAAAGACGGCCCTGATTGATTGTAATCATACGGCGTCGTTTGGATTAATGAAAGAACTGAACTGGACCGTTAGATCTGACTGATCAATGGTCCAGATTGAAAGCATCCAAATGACGTCGTTTGGGAGACGGCTGAGAGACCTGGTCCTGGACTGGGTTATTACACACATTGGGCCTGCTCTTTTGGTTTAATTGTGAAGCCCAAATTCGATATTTTCTTCAATTTTTTGCACTTTTTTCTTTAGAGAAAAATTCCTAATTAAATAACAACCAAAATTAAACTACACAGATATTAATTAACACTTAATGACAAATAACACAAAAATTAAAACATTTAATAAAATCACACGATGACAACAAATAGAATAAAAATGCATATTTTTGTGATTTTCGCTTTTTAAAACCAAATTATGGTTTAATTAATTCTTAAAGGCTCAATTAATCCTAAATATGCATGCAACAAGTATTTTTGTATTTTTAATTAAACTGCAACAAGGTAAACATTTACGGACAAAATAATTACTAAAATGTCACGCAAAATCTCAAGATTGTACCCGAAGGTAACTTGCTTTATTTTTCGATTTCTTTTGGAGTAATTATCGTGAAGCAAAAATCACGTGCTCACAAAAACATGTGCTAAAATCAGATAATAGGCCAATTATAATAGTTGAGCGATCGTGCTAGAACCACGGAATTCGGGAATGCGTAACACCTTCTCCCGGGTTAACAGAATTCCTTACCCGAATTTCTGTGTTCGCGGATTGTAATACAGAGTCAATCTTTTCCTCGATTCGGGATTTGAACCGGTGACTTGGGACGCCATAAAATTATCCCAAGTGGCGACTCTGAATTTTTTTTAATCAAAATAATCTTGTTTCAATTGTCACTTTAAGTTGGAAAAAACTCTCTTATATATACCCTTTTCCGGGGGCATAGGTAAAAAGGAGGTGTGATACTATCCAACAAGCTCTAGCTGGAGTTGTCATTTGTTGTATGTCTTTCCCTTTGATATAGAATGTGTGGATCCATTTTATCCAAAAAGAATCTTTCTTCATTGCTACGGCCCATAACAACTTGCTAAGTGCTGCTTTGTTCCAAGTATGAAACTCTATAAAATTTAGACCCCTGCTGAATATGGCTTACACAATGTCTCCCATGCAACCATTGCTCTCCTTAAGCTCTCATGACTTCCTGTCCATAAGAAGATTCTGCATATTCTTGTCATAAGCTGAATGACCTTCTTTGGGATTAAGAACACCTGGGCCCAATAGGTTTGCATCTCAAATAGAACACTCTTTATGAGTTGGACCCTTCCACTATATGCTAAGTACTTCGTAGACCAACATCTTATTCTTGCAATCATTCTTTCAACTAGTGGTAGACACTGTTGAACTGTGATCTTCTTTGATGATAGAGGAACTCCCAAATATCTAAATGGTATCTCTCCCTCTGAAAACTGCATCTCTTCTAATATTTGATTCTTCAACCTTAAGTTAATCCCTGCCACATATAAAGAACTTTTCTCTAAATTGGCATTTAATCCAGATACTTCTGAGAAATGATTAAACTGCTTCATCATCAACTTCACTGAAATTACATCAGCTCTACAACACATGATTAAGTCATCCGCAAAACATATATGAACTATCTACATCTTGTTGCATCTTGGATGATAGTTAAAATCTGGATTATGTCTCAACTGTTTAAGTGATCTATTCAAATACTCCATCACTAAGACAAACAAGTATGGAGACATTGGATCTCCCTGTCTTAAACCTCTCTTGGCTTGGAATCTGGGTGTAAGTCCTCCATTGAATAGCAATGAATAGCTCACTGTACTTACACATTACATAATCAGATTGACAAATTTCATAGGCATCCCAAATTCTAGCAATATCATTCTGAGAAAACCCCAGTTCACTGTATCATATGCTTTCCTAATGTCTACCTTCACCAGACATCTAGGAGACACTCTTTTTTGTTTGTATCCCTTTACCAATTCATGAGCCACAATCACATTATCCAGAATATTCCCCCCTCAATAAAAGCTTATTGTGAATGTCCTACTAGGTGGTCAACTGCTAGTTTTAACCTAGTAGTAATAACTTTGGCAATCAGTTTATATAGAGTTGTGCAGCAGGCTATAGGTCTGAATTCCTTCACAAAAGAGTGGGAACTAGTGTTATAGTAGTACAGTTCACCTCCTTTAGCAACTTTCCAGTTTGGAAGAATTGTGTTGTTGTCTTTGTCACATCCTTCCCGATCAAGTGCCAGTATTTCTTACAAAATTCTACTGGAAACCTATCGATACCAGGAGCTTTTTCAGCTAGCAGGTCCTTCAAGGCTTGAACTACCTCAGTTTCTGTCACTTCTTGAATAAGAAGTAACTTTTGCTCAGCAGTAATACAAGGTCCATCTCTTGCAATTATGAATCTAAGCATGGCATTTCTCCTTCGCTTGTGCCCAACAACTTCTGGAAAAAACTTGTAAATTCTTTTTGGATCAGAACAGGGTCATATAGTTGAATGCCACCTTCTGTGCATACTGATGAAATTCTGCTTCTTGCTTGTCTTGCTTTCAATGCTGCATGGAAAAATCTCGTATTTGAATCACCATATAATAGCCATGTTGCTCTTGGCTTCTATCGTATTACTTGTTCATGTATTGTTGCCCATTTCTCTAGTTGTGTTAGGGCCTCTTTTTCAGTTGTTATAAGTTGTTCATTGAACAAGTCTTCACTTAGGTCTAGCTGTACTTGTTTCAGTTCTTCTTCCAGTATATTGATCTTTCTCTCCAACATTGATATTTCTTTGTTCATCTGGGATGTCTCTATTTCTATAAACTTCAGTTTCCTCCAAATTGAGTACATGGTATGTCCATACACCTGCTGTTCCCATACTTTATATACTGATTCTTTGAAACTCTCTTGGGATAATAGCACATTGACTAATTTGAATGGCCTTGGCAGTTTCTACTTGGCCACTTCTATTCCGATTATAATTGGAGAGTGATTTGAACATTTCGGGATATGATAGTATGCTTCCAATTTTCCATACTTTATAAATCATAGTATAAGTATATGATAGTAACAATGTGAATTAAATAATTTTCATTATTGGTTACTTAGGCCTCAATTTACACTGCTGCGCCGCGCCTTGCGGCGCCCCATGTGGCGCGGTAGTGTAATTTTCTCAGAGTAAACTTGTTTCGTCCTCTTTTAACATCTAGACTTGGTACACGACCTCCAAACCCGATCCCGACTTAATGTATTGGGCTTTTACTCAGACTTCAAAGCTCCAAATCACTTGAATTCATTCCATAATATCTACATAGGTCGGAATCACTCTTACAAGGCATAAAACACATAATTAGTGCAAAACACTAGCGATTAAAGCTCAAACTCAATTAAAGTGCAGTAAATTAGAGTTTAATAAGCGACTATAATATGCAATTATAGCCTACTATCAACACCCTACACTTAAACCATTACTCGTCCTCGAGCAATCAAACTACATTTTATATAGACACGACCTTTTTAAGCAATTTTCCTAACTTTTCACACAAAGAATATTTAAAATAGAATAAGCACAAAAGCATAACATCTTCACCTCAAGATTTGACTCACAAGTACCACACATTATTCACAACTCACCTACTTATTCTAACATAGAGGCCAAGGATTACCTTTCCTTCATGAATCAAGTTCCCTCACACAATAAAAGAGAGTAGTTCCATGCAATATAAAAGTTAAGAACCATTAGGAACTCAAGATAGAAAGAATTCACTCACTCTCAGAAACAACATTCATATGCCACAAAAGATGCACCATAGGCTTGCCCGTAGTATACTACTCTACTAATTGAGCTCATTCAGTCTAGGATCAAGTAGGACTTTATTTGGTTGTAATGTAGGCTGAGGGACGGGTAGGATACATTTAGATATAAGAGTGACTGCACCTCCCTAAGCACTTTAATACATACATTTAACATTTAAAACCCCACTTATGTCAAACCAAAACTCCACCTTCACATCAGTGTATATTAACTTCATACTTCTTTAAGCACAATTACATCAAAAGTCACCACCACAAGGAATATTCTTCACAACAATACAACTAATTTTTTTTCTTTTCTTTCTTTTTCAATTCAAGTGGCTCTTACTTTTTTTAAAAAAAATAATGCACTTTTCTCCTTATTTCATTAGTTCCACTCAAAAACCAAACCAACCACCCCATACTTTAACTTTTACAAAGTTTATAACAATTCAAGTGCTCATGAGAGGTGAAAAGGTTCAAAAAGATGGTTAATTCAAACAAATGGGTAAGGCTTGTAATGTGGTTGCCAAATAAACAGGATTACAGGCTCAAAGAGGTTAACTACGATACATAACAATTAGGCGGGTAAAATATACATATCTGGCTCAACAAAGAAACACCTATATCATTTCCAAGACTGAACAAAACTACTATTTTGCTTTGCAAATACACAGGGCAAGTTCTAGGTATCAAATAAAATACATAGAATACAACAACCCTCACACACACATGGCACATGACTGACTCACTCAAGATTGGATCATCAAAACGTTCTAGTCAAAGTAGTTAAGCAAAGTTAAGAATATACAATTTAAGGTACTTATACAAGAGTCAAAAACTGAGCCTAAGCGTCACAACCAAAGTACTCACTATTCTCAAGGCATAACAAAGTCAAGAGATATTGCTTCAATTCAATGCACAACACAATGGCTCCTACTCCCTAAAAAAAACTAACTACACCCGGTTTAAACAAAACCCTTGAAAAAGAACCGTGGTTTAAAGAAAAACCAAGGGGGAATTACTACACTACCTACAAAGAAAATCTTTTTGTCTTTTTTTTAGACTTAAATCCCTCAAGAAAATTTTCTAATAGATTCATCGTCAGGAAAAGTCCAATCTTTAAAAAAATATTATTTAATTAAACTAACGCATCTGAAGTAGTGTGAAAAGTCACGCAGACAATCTCCTCACCCCACACTTAAAATTGTGCATTGTCCTCAATGCACATCCATACATACAAGAAGGTAAAAGAAACTCCCTGGTAGGCCAACGACCGAAGTATTAGCAACTCATGGGGTACTCAGACTTCTCCCAGGCCTGGTCCTTCGTGCGGGTATCTCACACTTAGTTCCAACCATCTAGTTTGCTGTTACATTCTTCCAATAGCTTTGTTTTTCATGCTCCTATAAAAATCAAAAATCGATACTACAAAAATAATACAATTAAAAAAATAAATAAAAGAAAGCAGTAAAGATGGGTTGCCTCCCAACAAACGTTTGATTCAACGTTGTGGCACGACCTGAATCGCTTTTTGCCTCCACTTTGAACTTATGAACTGGACCCCAAGTTTTGATTCTTCTGTATAATCATGCTCCTGGGGTGGTGGAATGAATCTGACTGGCCCAATAAAATAATATAGTATTCTGCACTTCTTGGCCTTTAGATGAGGTGTGTAATCCCGACTTTCTGGCAAGAAGAATTCCAGAATGTAAGCACTTTGTTCCTCATTCCTTGACTCCTCAAATGGCTCGGACGACTCTATTTCCATATCATCATCTAATCCAGTGTGGAAAGATGCTTGGAGTGAGGACCACTGTGCTCAACTACATGAACAATGGGACTATCTACATTCTCAACACTAATGACAATAGAGTCAACTAAATATGTATCCTCAATATCCTTGGTTGACTCTAGTATCTCTTTTACAACATCGACATCCTCAAAATGTAGTGTGATTGATCGTTGGTGTTCTACTCTAGCCTCCTCCTCTAGCTCATCCTCGTATTTTTTTAAATCCTCCAGTAAAATGGCAATTTCTACAGCCAATTCATGCTCATATTGGCTACTATCCACAATGTTAACTTGTTGCGCTTTACAAGGTTCAATTAATTTATTCGCTTGAGCCTCTAAGTCATGAATAGTTGCCCCTTGACTTTGTACCCGTAATTGTATCTCATCATATTGTTCCGTAAGGCACTTTAGCATATCTTCGATCTCTTTCAGGTCCTCATACCTGGGTTCTTTGTTCCTATTAACTTCACAAGAAAAAGAAGAACCATCAAAGTAAGGGGTTGGGGGAAGATAAGAACTATAAGAACAATCATGAAAGTGACCATCTTGACCACCACACATATCACATACATTACACACATAAGATTGAGTTGGTGCACAAAACTCGCTCTCGAAAATATTTTGATAATTTTGCCCTGGGTGGTTTCCTTTACAATATGCATAAGGAGGATTAAAAGTAGAATTACCAACATCAAAATTCTCATAATTCCATGATGTCGTGTTTCTCAAATAAACAAATAAAACTAAAATAAAAAAAATCAAATAATAAAATAAAAGTTCAAACTTGAAACCTAGCAATATGTACACTACAACTACACCGTTAGTTTTCCGGCAACGGCGCCAAAATTTGATCACCCCAACTATGCCTTATAAAAAGGACTAAGCGTTCGTTGCAAATATAATCCGGTTTACAAGTCCGGAGTCGAATCCCACAGAGAACTAAGGCCTAGCTACAGTTGTTCATTATCACCAAGAAGACAAGCTTGAACAGTTCCTAACTTATAGATATTAAGATTCTTGTGTTTAACTAATTAACTAACAAATTAAAATAGTAAATTAACAACTAAAGATACTACGGGTTAGATAAAAAATTAAAGAGGTTTAGAGTTATGATTTCCCCAATTGTCGGAATCCTTCCAGCTATGTCTTCTATAATCTCGCCTAAGTATTCTCTACTGATCATAAACACTCTTATTATCGTAAATCTCTCCCGAGTAATCATGACAATTTACTAGATGCACTCTCCCGAGCTACGCTAGCTGGCTTTTAATATAGCTCACTTAAGATCGCACCCAAGGATTCGTTATCCCTAATCTCGCCTTTAAACCCTCGGTTATTGATCCCTCATATACTCTGGGAGTGGTATTGTTCAACAACTACCTAAATATGCACTCACTCCCGAGTTATGTATACTAAATAGGCATAACTAATTGAGGATCCTATTAATTAACTACAACAAGAACGTAGTTGAACAAATAGAGATTATACTACGGCTAAATTATATAAAAACATAACAAGAATTTATCCTACAAAAGGTTCCATCAAAACCCTAGATAACAAATTAGCTATTCATAATAGTATGTAAAACTAAAATACTAAAAGTCATAACCAACAATGAAAAATAGGAAGAGGAAGGAAAAACTCGTAGAAAAATTTCCCGTCTTGCTCCTATTGTGTCTCTGCCTCCTTAGGTCGAATTTGTGTCAAAAGTAGGTTCAACCTCTTCAAAATAGCGTTTTTCATGTATTTATACCAAGTAGGGTCGGGCCTAGACGAAAAAACCCTTTCCTGCGCGAACTAGGACTTAGCTCTGTAAAAATTGAACAGCCGCGCTGCAGGCTGCGCAGCACCATGCGGTGCGTTAGTGCATTTTATCTGCGGCCTCTTATTTTCGTGTTAGGCCTCAATTTACACTGCTGCGCCGCGCCTTGCGGCGCCCCATGTGGCGCGGTAGTGTAATTTTCTCAGAGTAAACTTGTTTCGTCCTCTTTTAACATCTAGACTTGGTACACGACCTCCGAACCTGATCCCGACTTAATGTATTGGGCTTTTACTCAGACTTCAAAGCTCCAAATCACTTGAATTCATTTCATAATATCTACATAGCTCGGAATCACTCCTACAAGGCATAAAACACAAAATTAGTGCAAAACACTAGCGACTAAAGCTCAAACTCAATTAAAGTGCAGTAAATTAGAGTGTAATAAGCGACTAAAATACGCAATTATAGCCTACTATCACTCTTTTCTGCTTTACTTTAGTTTCTAGACATCCCAGCACTACCACTTTATTCTTAAGCAAAAAGGACTTCAGTTCCTTTTGCTTATAGGGCTTATTTAGAATTTCATTGTTAAATGTGGAATAAATTTATTGTGTTTCCTAATCTTAAGTTGTAGTGGAATTTAGTATTATTATATTGGAATTTGACATATGTTAAACTTTTTTTTTTTTTGTATTTTGAAATTGTGTTATTTCATGGTTCCAATTTACTTGTTTTAGTAGTATTGGCTCACATTGCATGTTGTTCGTTTTTTAGTTAGAATTGATAGATTATTTTTGTCAAATATTGAATAATGGTATTACATTATATATATAAATATTAATTTATTTTATCAAACATGAATTCTATGATGTTCTTACAAAATGTATGTTTTTAGTTTTTGTAAGTATCTAAACTAAACATTATTAATTTGAAAAATATATATATGCATTATTTTTTACAACATTAGTTATAAATATATGATTACTAATTAATGTATATTCACGAAAAAATTTATATCTTAAGTATATAATATCATTTATATATAAAGCATATATTTATTAAATTAACTTTTAAATTTTGATAATTACTTCATTTAAAATTTAATTTAACTGTGTAATTACACTTGTGCAACCAAACAGTAAACTTATAATTACACTATAACAAACAAACAAGTCGTTGTAATTCACAACTATGTAATTACTAAGCCGTGTAATTACTACTCTAGTAATTAAGCCAATTCCAATTATCTGCTGGCTTTCCAAGCAGACCCTTAAGTTAAAATAAAACTCCTTGAGTCATATTTATATTATTACCAATAAGATTATTGGATTTTTGCCTCCTATTATGAAATAAAAGCAATATAGCAAGAACTATGTAATTAACTAGGACTAATAATAGAAGAGAATGACAACATTAGAAGAGAGGATTTATTTCTTCGTTTCAGAGTATGGAATAGGTTCATCAGTGAACCTATTTATAGAAACATTTCGTTGTTACAAAACCAACCCAAAACTTGTTATGAATACATAACCAATCCAAAACCTGTTATGGGAGACATCCACTGTTGCAAGTGTTTATGGGACACATCCATCGTTGCAAGTGGATAGATCCATTTGCAGGATTTATAACACTCCACATTGGATGTCCACTAACAGATAATGTGCCTCATTAAAACCTTACTACGTAAAACCCAGTGAAAAAAATCTTAGTGAAGGAAAAAGAGTACACATATCTTGTAATACACATTAAGAGTTGCCTCATTAAAAAACTTACCAGGAAAACTCAAATGGTTTTACCCAAACAGAAAAAGAGTACACATATCTTGTACACATATCTTTTTTACCCTTTAAAAACATATTTTACATTAGACAAAATTGTAAAATCAAAAACTTTCCTGATATTTAAGAGTTCTAAATAAAAAAAAACTTATATAATTTAGTGTTTGATATCTTCTCCTAATAAGGATACAATATATTAAGACGTAAAAGAATACAAAAAGAGTAGGAGGAATTTTTTTTGTTTGTTTCCAACAAGGTAACTTCAAGTTTTTGTGTGATATTTTTTTCTTTGTCCTTGTTTAATTATAAAGACCAATTTTGCCCTTATTTTTCTTTCATATGATTTATTTGTTGTTTTAAAAATTTAAATCATAATTATTTTCTTAGAAACTTGGTTGTTAAATTCGTTAAAATTTACTAGGGCATTAAGTTTTGAAATAGTAAAAATAGTAATCATTAATTTGTGATAAAAAATTAACTATCATAATTTAATTTACAGAAATACCTAAATTACCTCAATGCATATGTTAAAATAAATAAATGGAATAGGACTTTTATTTGTTGGTAAAAAAGAACCTAATATTATTACTAAGAAAGTTAGTTACATAATTTAACTTTAAAAAATATGAATTAGTTACTAAATTCATCAAATAGCTAATAGGATTTTTTATAATATATAACTGATTCTGTCACTAAGTAGGATTAGCGATGAATTTTATTATTTAACTACATAATTTATCTATCACTAATTTTTCTTCTCTTTGTAATTAACTTGTCTTAGAATACATGGTACCTAGACGATTATTTTGATACGAAAGAGATTAATATAAAAGAACGAGATACATAATAACACTAAACTTTCAAGATTATCTTGGTTGTTGTCATGCTTAGATAGACCATCCGTTGCTTTTTTCGACTAAGTAAGCTCAATATTTATCATATTCAAGAGCTTATATTTTTTAAAATCCTATTTTTAAGGGCGAATATCTTTTTAATAATTCTATACGCGACAATAGAAGGTACGCGCATCGCGTATATCCTAGTACGAAAGCCCCTTAGCAAAATGTCGTTCGTCTTTTTTACCCTTTAAAAATAGATGTTATATTGGTTATAATTGTAATTTAATTATTCTACTAATATTTAATACTTTTAAATCAACTAAATATTGGTCATTAAATCTTCCCTTATTCGAACTACATATATAGAAATTCCTAAATTTTAGGAATTTAAAACCAAATAAAAATTTACTTATAAATACTTTCTTTAAATAAATTGTGTAAAGTAATTATGAATTTTTTCTTATGTGTATTAGACAAAATGTATATAAACGTATTGGAAATCTACTAATAAAATTTTAGATCTAATTTTAAGTCTTCAAAAATTAAGATTACTAATAATATGTGAACCAAACTTATGACATACTAGGTCGAGTATGAAAAAATATATAAATAATTTTAATACGATATGCTTACATTTTGAAAGTAATAGTAGTATTTTAATTTAAAGTAATAAGTACTATAATGTACTTTGAGTTAATTATTATTCGAATAAGTTGAATACATATTGAAAATTTATAAACATATTAAATTACAAATCCAATTACAATACTCGAAAAGTAAAATATAGTTAAGATAAATTTATATATTAAAGTTAATGAATAAATTAGATACATTTAGTCATAAGTAATTTAAGGTAGTAATTAAAAAGGCAAAAATAAAACATTGACAGTGGAACGTATAATATGATATTCCTTATTGAATAAGCTATACATAAACAATATTTTTTGATAAAATAAATTTACATATTTATTTTAATTCAAAAATAATATTTATATAATTTTTTAAAAGTTTTATACTCATTTAGATATGTTACACGCGCAACGCGCATACCGCAAGATTAGTATAGCTAATTTTGGGAACATGGCCAAGAGCAGCCCCTTTGTGGGGCCATTCCTATAAATCTCCTTTAATAATTAGGGATTATTTGGTTCACGTATTAACGAGAGAAATTTAAAAATAACCAGATTTATAACTGGTCATTCAAAAATAGCCCAATTTCAAAAGTAATCGAAATTTAGCCACTTTTCATGTAAAGATAAATCTGAGCGAAAACATTGTTCAAAACCCGAAAAACACGCCCGTATATTATACCGGAGTTCCAGCATAAGTATGCTTGAACTCCAGCATATTATACGGAAGTTTCAGGATAACTATGTTGGAACTCCCGCATAATATGTTGGAGTTCCAGCATAAGTACACTAGAACTCCAGCATAATATACTGGAGTTCCAGCAAGTATAAATGTCTAGTACAATATACTGGAGTTTGGAGCACAATATACTGGAGTTCCAACAAGTATAAATGTCTAGTACAATATACTGGAGTTTGGAGCACCGGTGCTCCAGTCTCCCGTATATTATACAGGAGTCAGCAAAGTATATCGGTCCAGCATAATATGCTGGAGTTCGTACACAGATGCACCGAACTTCTGTATATTATGCGGGACCGGTCTCTGTTGCAACAAAATAGTGGCTATTTTTCAATGACTTTGTAAACGGCGGCTATTTTTGAATGACCAGTCCGAAAAATGGCTATGCCGTGCTATTTTGACCGTATTAATTGTGCAGGGATTTTTAAGGTAGGGATTCTTTATGTAATAACAAATAATGAAGATATTATTGTGCTGTAGTTAATAACGATGGAATTATTCGTATTCCATAGTTTAGCATACATAAAATAATATAAGATCTAGTGTAGATTAATAATAATGCTGATATTGTGCCACCCAAATGCTGCATTAAATAATTCGGTAATTACTTTTTCGTATGCAGCCAACCATACTTAATATTATTTATGTGGATTTTTATATATGCTGGGATTAATTATCTCACACAATCAACCAAACGATCCCTTAGTAATTGTATTAATGGTTAGGTAATGTCACACCAATCATTCTTTTTTTCTTTTTTCTTTTTTCAGCTCTCGGCGATACTTGCAAAATGGCGAGGCTAAGAGCCTAAGACAACAGCGTGCAATGCTAAGTTGAGTCATTACTGTGCACTAGGGTGGCGGGTCGGGAGAAATTTAAAAATAGTCAAATTTACAATTGGTCATTTAAAAATAGCTCAGTTTCAAAAGTAATCGAAATTTAGCCATTTTTTATGTAAAGATAAATCTGAGCGAAAACACTGTTCAAAACCCGGAAAATACGCTCGTATATTATACTGGAGTTCCAGCATAAGTATACTTGAACTCCAGCATATTATACTGGAGTTCCAGGATAACTATGCTGGAACTCCCGCATAATATGTTGGAGTTCCAGCATAAGTACACTAGAACTCCAGCGTAATATACTGGAGTTCCACCAAGTATAAATGTCCAGTATAATATACTGGAGTTTGGAGCACCGATGCTCTAATCTCCCGTATATTATACAGGAGTCAGCAAAGTATACCGGTCCAGCATAATATGCTGGAGTTCGTACACAGATGCACCGAACTCCTGTATATTATGCGGGACCGGTCTCTATTGCAGCACAATAGTGGCTATTTTTCATTGACTCGTAAACGGTGGCTATTTTTGAATGACCAGTCCGAAAAATGGCTATACCGTGCTATTTTAACTGGCGGGTCGGATATGAAACGGGTTAACCGACAGATAATATGAGTAACCATATTATCCATAGTTTCTTGAATATGATCACTTTTGGGAGAACTCCTATTCTCCCAAACTTGAGGAACCCCAATTTGAGATTTTACAAATGTAAAAGTTAAACCTAATAGTTATCCATTAATTATCCATTTTCTAAATGGATAATGTAGTTCTTATCCATATTTAATCCGTTTTTAAAAAGTTTATTATCCAATCCATTTTTTAGTGTATAATATGGATGGTTAACTATTTTCTTTTAACCATTTTGCCACAATTAATGTGCACTAATGTCGCAAGGGGACCTTTGGTTTAACGTAAATATCATCTTGAGTTCAGCGAGGTTGTGTTTTCATGCTATGAGGCACTTTCACAAGCTTAGTTAAGATGCTTGAAGCATTTCTAATGACATTTGCTATAATAAGTTCAGGTTAAGCAAATAAGGTAGCTCCATGGGTTAGTGCATAGGATAATATCAGATCTCAATATTGTAAATTAAGCAAAACTGAAAGCTCTTTACTAACATCAAGAATAGGAAAAAGAAAACCTGCTCTATCTTTACATATTTTATGGCAAAAAGCCACCCCAAAGGGAAATCATGAGAAAAGGTGTCAATTGTAGACAACAATGCCCATATTGCTACATTATGACATATAATGAGAATATCATCGAAGACATGGTCCCGCTTCTGAATACCCTTGTGCGATCAATTTAGTGGGCGTTTGGACATAAGAATAGTAAAATTCCGAAAAAGTGGGAAAAAAATTCAAGTAAAAATGGTATTTGAAAATTAGAGTTGTATTTGAACATGAATAAAATTTTGGGTTATTTTTAAATTTTTGTGAGTGATATAAGTGAATTTTTAAAAATGGCTTTTTGAAATTTTTCAAATTTTCAAAAAAATCAAAAATTCATTTTCAAGTAAAAATTGAAAATTTTATGGCCAAACGTTATTTTCGAAAAAAGTGAAAACTTTTCGAAAACAAGTGACAATGTCATGGCCAAACTGACAGGCTCTTAGTTGGGAAGCAAGGAATGGAATACCTTATATAGAAAGAAGGTAAAGAAAGTACTTTGTGAAAACAACAGTTTTTATCACTACTTTTGGAGATATATTTGAAAGAACCTTCTGCCTTATTGTTGATAAAGCCTCCTACTCAAGAAGAATGCGCAAATGATTGTATATGTTGCTTGGACCCATCAGCTTGATATCTTGAACTTGTGCAGCAGTGAACTTGTTCCCATTCAAAAATTTCCCTGCTCAGTAAGGTTGTGGAATAGAAGAGATTGTGTATATATAATAATTAAAAGCAAAGAAGTACAACTAGGCACTTAACTGAGGAAAGTCAATATTAACCGATGCATTTCATTTCACCCGCAAAATGCAATATGCAATAAGGCGAGGAGGAAGTATGACAGAGAGAGGAAGGAGAAGAGGAACTGAAATCCATACAAACAAGTACGTAGCCAATCATTGACGTAACTACATTGCTATGTGACCAAATACTCATTTGGTCTCAAACTTGGATTTTTAGCTTTCTTCTTTGTTCTATCCCAAAACAATGTCCACATATGTTTAAAGAACGTTAGTTCTAATTCGTAATATACCATAAGATTCCTGGATTTCAAATCTATTTGGGTTGCCTGTAGAGGCACTTCTTTCAAGCTGTCCAAAGATAGGTTTCCAGAATTATTTCATCTGTGCATGGGTTGTATCAAAGGTAACAATAATATGATTGGGGTAATGTGTACACAGACCTTACCTCTACCTTATAAAGGTAGAGAGGCTATTTCCGATAGACCCTCGGCTCAGGGAACAGTGGAGATAAGATAAGCAGCCAAGTAGCAAACAATGATAACAACAATGTAATATGGCTACGAGCGCGAATGATACAACATGTAATAATAAAGACATATGATAAGATAATACAAAAATAATCCTAGTACTATTGGTAAGCCTAGGTGGAACACACTATTATCGGTCAACTTACAACCCTAATCCTCGACCTCCACACCTTCCTATCGTGGGTCATACAAACAAATGATGCAAAAAAATTTACCTGCAGCAAATGAATTAATGATCAAGCAGTTTCTAGTTCCTTGAACAAACGAAAAAGAAGACAAATGAGCAAGCTGTATACTGATATTTTCGAACGTTTAAACATATGCAGAAACAAGGCAGAAATTGTCAGGACAGATTCTTAGGGATGCCATATATAGAAGATTGACTTAAGCTACAAAAAAGTAAATGAAGAACAAACATTTCTTCTAGCAAGATGTATGCAAATGACAACTTAGACAGATCCAGATAGGCAGTACCTCTTTGAAAATAGTGCTTTTTCCTGAACTTTTAAGTCCAAGTAAAAGTAGCTTCTGAACTTTCTTTTGCTCTGAATAATTCGGCGGTATAATTGCTAAGTTCATCCCTCTGTCACCATAAGGTACAGGCAACGGTAGAAGGGAGCAGATAAAGAGCGCTGACGCCTGTATAACAAACAAAGTCTGATATCTAATAAACGACTAGCCTGACTAACAAAATCAATAGTTCAGCCTGAATCAACTTCTTTTTCTACCCTTTCCAGCATGTCACCCTGAATATTGTTTTGTCCTTCTTCTTCATACTGACTGCCATTATATACCCCAAAGTGAGTGTCACGAGGACATTTCACATTTGCAAGGTGAAATAAAAGATAAGAATGATTCGCTGCAGAAGAGCTGATGAGAATATGCAAAAAGTTCCATGTAAACAAGAGAAGAATCATTTAGCCAAAAGCGTTAGCTGAATGTGACATAGACACATCACACATGCACAATTTGCCAAGTAAACCGTCTCATATCAGCATTACATTTAATGGTAAATTTTTTTCTTAATCTTCATATAAGTTCTCGTCACAAGATATGCTCGATACCCATATCCTTGGCAAAATCAAGTTTTTTCTTAATGGATTTCTCATCAGTCATCATCATATCTGACGCAAAGTTGTACTCAACAGTTAGCACTTAGCATTGTCTTAATCCTATAAGTTCTTGCCAATGCAAGATCTTCATGTGGCTGGAATTCATGGCATTCAACTCATCATACCTGGAAAAACTAGTCATACGCTATATAAACAAGTCTATTGCAGTACATTTCCGGGAAATAAAAATCTGCACTTTTCTTATGTTTGTGTTAATAACATAGGCTAACAGAAAAAAACCCTTGGTCAAACAATGAATCATGAAATACTGCTTTCAACCTTTAACCTTCCATAGTGCAAAAACATGATCATGATTCTGCAACACGAATAGAAATTTACGTAACATTTAGAGCAAGATTTCTTACATGAGGATCCGAGAATAAACACACTGTTGCTTAGACATGAAGAACTACTAACAACTCCTTGGATACAGACAAGCAGAATCCTAACCAAATCTATCAGCCGCAAACCAATTTTTAAATGAAATAACAGTTGTTAAGTACGTCGCAATCAATACAAACAAGAGGGCACAAAGATTATCAATAACAAAAGACAACTGAAGCGTGCAAAGAGGATCTTGGAAAGCTTAGGAACTCTTGTTCCACCTCAACATAATCCCGGGGCACATCACTCCCTTCATATTTGGCAACAATGACCAACTTTTCTAGAACTGTTGCATTCTCTAGCAAATATTTTACCAATCGAAGTACAAGATCATTTCCAATTAGTTTTCCATGAAAGTTAATGATCTTGATGGTCTTTAGGTGTAGCAATGAGCAATTTTTATGTGCCTCAAATCTCCTGCTCTGTTCAACCTCTCTTGTGTAACTTAAGAGCTGGTCCTGCAGGAAAAATCCGCCATATTAACCAGTTATTCTCCTAAGATGGAAGTAGAAAGTCAAGGAGTTAATTATGGATAGAATTAAAAAGGAGATGAATTTTCAGATTTAAGGAGCATGTCAAGTGCTTAGCAAATGTTACAAAGTGCTACATGCAAACAACAAATGGAATGTTTGAAAGCATCATTGAAGCTGATCTTTCATCTCCTCACGTGAAGGTGACTACTACTACTACCCCTTGTTAAACATCTTTATCTACAACTACAACAAAGTTGACTGTAGAACGGGATGACTCGGAGAACTGATCGTAATAAGATGAAGTTTCTGCCAAAGTACTATTTCCTTGAGGAAAATAAATTGAGAGCAGATTTAGCAAAGAGAAATGATCAACTTTTAAGATTAAAAGCAGATCAGGACCTCCTTGCAAAGTAGCATTAAAACCCTCAAATACTATTATTTTCACAGATTGGAGAACCCTCCAATACAAAAACACACTTTTTGCTTACTCATTAGAGGCTTATCTCCTACAGTTTTGTCACAGTTGGAGAATACTCAATCTTCTCTTTACTTGAGGATTGAACCGGTTCAATTCTTACATTTTTTTGAAGAGTTAAGGCATTCAAGCCCCCCCCCCCCAACCTTTTATTATCATTTATGAAATATACCACCAAGGTGGATCAAATTTTTATAACAAATATTTAGTGATCTTTTTCTCTTAAGTACTTTAGATAAGAAATATATTGATACATATTGCCTTCTTCTACCATTAATAGTTGCTTGATAAACATGAAATAACAAGAATAAAGGTCTAAAAGGAACTTACTATTGGATTGTGATTGTTCCAGTCAATGACCAATGTCTCAAGATCCGATGAACTCTGCAGAAAGCTGTAAATTCCAGCGAAGTCCAAGTGTTTTAATGCTGCGTTAAGTTTTAAGAATTTGCAGCTTGATGGTGGAGACCGCCACCCTCTCAACTCCAGTATGGGAAAGCACTTATAAACCAAATACATAAACCAGAATATGTCAAACAAAGGAATATGACTCACCAAATAAATGACATGAAAATTGTTAAATGATTTGAAAAACAGCTTGGATTATATGACAGTGTTTTGCCACAAGCCACATCAAAGTGTTCAATGTTGGTTGGAAATCTAATTTGATTTTTAATCACTTTGAGAAACCGATTTTAAATCAATCGGAATTTTAAATATTTCTGTCCATTGCAAACTCTTTATTCTCACAGTTCATCATTAAATTTTTTTCGTTCAATAGCCAGTGTCCAACCAAATTGACAATGAGAATGTTATTCTTCAGTAGTTACAAACTTAGTTATCAGATTATCCTACGTAGTGGAACTGTTCATGTTACAAACTGATAAATTAATAGCAAATAAAGGTCGCAAAATGAAAAAAGAAATATGAATAATCAAAGACTCAAGAGTATGAATAAACCTCGATGCACAAGGGACCCAATTCAAGATTCTTGACATGGCCAACGCTGAGAAGAAGTTCCTCCAAATATCTAAACTCCTCCTCCAATTTCTCTTCTTCATCTTCAAATTCAATAAAATCAACATTAAAATGAAGGACTGCAGTGGCAAGTGAAGCCACATTGCTCTGCTGCAAGCGTATCTCATTGTATAAGAACCCCGAAAGTACCAAATTTTGAATATACGGGGCGAATATTTCGAGCGGATGGGTATCTTCGTCATGCCATTGGCAATAACAATCAATTTCATCATTTAATATGATCAATTTTCTCAGCTTCACAGAGCTGATTTCCAAACGACTAATGCCCAAAACACTATCCAGTTCCAAGCTCTCCAAGTTAGGGCAACCGGACAATATCTTCTCCAACATATTATCCGTCAATTTCAGGTGACCAATTGAAAGAGAAACGAGACTGGTCCAGGTCACACTACCAGAAGGGTTTATCTGGCAGCTGCCTAAAACCAAATTCCTCAACAACGTATTTTTAAACGTAAATTGGGGAAACTTATACGCGCAATCTGGAAAATTGATAATACAAAATTTAAGTGTAAACTCTTCAACATTAGCAACTTTCATTGCAAAGTGTACCCAAAAATCATAATCTTTAACAAGATACTCTTTGTATTTAACAGGAAAAACCCTAAATGCTTTGATTTTCTCACAAGACCTCCAATAATGAAGCTCTCTATTGATGGAAGCTACGAAAGCAAGAATTTTCTTTTTGGTTCGTTCGTCATAGGAGTAATCGAGGACCCCGAAATTGAGTGAAACTGCAACGGACTTCCAAAGAAACCGCCATCGCTGAGATAATACGCTGGTTCTCACAACTTCTTTTCCCTCCGGCAATATAGAAAGAATGTATAGTATAATTGCATCGGGCAAATCACCGAGTCGGTCTCGATCTCCTCTCGCCATGATTTTCCTCTGCATTTCCATGGAGTTTGAAGAGTAATAAGTAGAGAAGAAGATTGTAACTGATTTTGTATATATATTTACATGCAGTTGCGGAGGCCAATTTCGGGTTTGGGTCAGTCGAATCACAAATTGGGTGAAATTAAAAAAGCAATTTTTAACTCCGGTAGCAAAGAACTTATTTATTTTGAACAAATATCATTTAAAAGAATTATATTCTATAGATATCTTTTAATATTTATAGCAAAATATTTAATTTTAGTTATCTCCTAACCCTAAGCCACTAAATAAGCTATTCAGTTACACTATTTTTTTTCTCTCTACTTTGACACGCTATTCAATAATGAACCGGACTCACACAAACTCTGCTTCACCGGCGTGGAATTAAGCAAATCATCAGAAGAAGAAGGCCCCTCGTTACCCTATCTCTTCATATACAATCTATACTTCTATAAATGACTCGCCACGTTCTCTCACGTCAGTCCTTTCACATTCATAAGCTGTATAATCGTCTTGCGTTTTTGATACCTAAGTGGGCCACCACTTCAATTCTGTGATTTCTACATCTTTTGAGATATGGTATTGAAGGCTTTGACGTTGTTTTTTGCCATTGTGGCGCTCTTATCGGCGGTTGCTTCTGCTCAGGTAGTGACCTCGGCTCCGATCCGGTGAACAGCGGATTCGCCAGGAAATTATGGTTTGTTATTGAACAAAGACGGCGTAGTTTGGGGATGAGCAACTTGATTTCTGTTAATATATTTCAATGTATTTTATTGTATTCGTTGTCTTTTTTTAATTGTAATTCAATGTATCTCGTTGTATTCTATGTATTTTATTGTATTCACTATCTTTTTTTCATTGTATTTTAATGTATCCCGATGTATTCTATGTATTTCATTGTATTCACTGTCTCGCTATATGTCATGAATATATTCATATATTTTTTTATTAATATAATTTATGTCTTCAGATGTATTATATAATTTCTCTGAAGATTGCTATGTTTTGTGGTATTTTTCGGTTGAGAATCTTTTTTATAACTGAAAATACAAAATTTGTGTGTTATAATTGAGTTTGTTAAGTTATATTAGGAGTCTATTATGTTAATTGATTCACTTTTCGTTTTAAAAACAGGGTAATCCCCTATTTCATACCATGAATACAGTCGAATACAATAATCTGTCCAGCTATAATCCCATGTTTCACTCCATGAATATAGTCGAATACACTCGAATACAACAACTGATTAGCTGGACTTTCCTGATTCACGCCTATTTTTGCTACTGTATTCATGAATACAATAGCTTAAATACATCAAATAGATCCTATAATCACAGAAAAGGTATATATAATTCGTAATATAGCAAATGGTATCTATAGATGGCTAATTACTACTAAAAGATAGTGCTTTATGAAAATTTCTCATTAAAAAATAGTCATATTTACAAAGATAATTAAAAAATAACCATAGTTTCAAAAGTAATCGAAATTTAGCCACTTTTTATATAAATATAAATCTGAACGAAAATACTATTCAAAATAAGGAAAATATTCTAGCATAATATATTGAGTTTGAATTTTTTGCATGTGAACTTCCAACATAATATACTGGAGTTCCACTATATTATACTGGACTTCTAGCATAATATACTGGAGTTCCAGTATAATATGCTTGAAATTCATATACAGGTGTTTCAATCTTTAGTATATTGGAACTTTTCGTGTGCTGGAGTTCCAGGATAATATGCTAGAAGTTCATATACAGGTGTATCAATCTCTAGTATCTTAAGCTAGAATTTTTTGTGCTGCAGCAAAATAGTGGCTATTTTTTAATGACTTTGCAAATGCTGGCTATTTTTTAATTACCAGTCCGAAAACATATTAGTCCGTGCTATTTTCACTCAAAAATTTGGCTTAAAATTTGTTATTGGACTTAATAATTTTTGTCTGGCCGAAAAAATTAGGCCCATTCTTTTTTGGGCCCTAATTACCTCAAGGGATTTTTACTTTCCTATACTACATATAAAATTTTATTACCCTCCCCCATAATCAAGTTTTAACTACATGGTCATATACATTTACCAATTATATACAAATAAGTTTTAAATGAATATTCCTTTATATTAGGAATTGAATAAGAAATATCAGTTATTTCCCCGTCCCTTTATACATGTCATATCTCTCTCTCTCTCTCTCTCTCTCTCTCTCTCTCTCTCTCTCTCTCTCTCTCTCTCTCTCTCTCTTTATTTTTTCCGAATTTTTCTTTCTTTGTTGTTCTATATTTTTTTATGCTTTCTTGTTGTATAGAGTCTTAATGGAATTCATCAACGAATTTCAGTCATTTTAGTATAGCCTTTTAACTTAGCAATTTCCTTTCACGTTGCAAAACTAAAGTTCAAATTAAAATTGTCAATTAATAAATTTTGAAGGTGTTTGACTAAAAAGCTTCAAAACTTTGAATTCGAATTTGAGTTTTCAAAAGCTATTATTTGTTTGGATTGGGTGTTGTTGCAAACAATTGAGAATATTCGATTTTATATCTCAATTTTGAAGGTGTTTGGTAAAGATTAGACTTGATTTTAGCCAAATTTCAGATTGAAAATTGAAGTCGAAGAAGAAGAACACATGACATACAATATACTTACGAAATTGTATTATAGTTGTATGTAAATAGTAGTTATATATTTTTTATTTGAATGTTGTATGAAAGTTGAAAAATAGTTGTATAATGTATGAATCTGTAATGACTCGATAGGTCATCTAGAGTTTTAAACCTTAATTCTATATTCCAAAACCTCAAATATCTCATTTTAGCCTTCCTCGATTTGAGTGCATAGTCCGTGTCTTTTTCCAGAAGGTTTTTATGATAAAAATTGATAAAATATGAAGTTTTGCTTTTAAAATCCATTTGAGTTGACTTCGGTCAATGTTTTGAGCAAACGGACCCGGATCCGTACTTTGACAGTTCTGCGGGTCCGTATCGTAATTTGGGACTTGGGCGTACTCCCGGAATCGAATTCGGAGGTCCCTAGCTCGAGTTATTGCTACGGGATCCGGATTTTGGTTCCGGAGCTTGGTATGTGTCCATTACTATATGTATGACTTGTCGGCAAATTTCAGTGAAAATGGAGTTAGTTTGACGTGATTCCGACGTCCGGTTGTTAAAATAGAAGTTCTATAGTTTCATTAAAAAATTTATTTTATTTGGTGTCCGATTCGTAGTTCTAGGTGTTTTGATCATGCGAGCGAGTGCATATAATATTTTTGGACTTGTGTGCATAATTGGTTCGAAGCCCCGAGGGTTTGGGTGAGTTTCGGATAGGCTACAGATAGTTTGAACTTAGAAAAATCTGTTTTTTAAATTTCTGCTATGATATGGTGTTTCCTTCTTCGTGACCACGAAGGTACTCTCTCGATCGCGAAGAGTGAACTGAGTTGGGGTGGAAATTCCTTCATTGCAAACGCGATAGCTGGGTCGCAAACGCGGAGTAATTGGGGCATTACCCTTCGCGAATGCGGCCAGCTTCTCGCGAACGCGTAGGCTTGGGACCTGGGGAAGGAAACTAATCGTTACTCTTTGCGAACACGACACAAGGCTCGTGAACGCGTAGGCAGGTCGGTGTAAGCCTTCGCGAATATGAAGGGTATCTCGCGAATGCGTAGGCTAATTGAGTTGCTGCTTCATGATCGCGTCAGGCCCTTCACGAATGCGAAGAAGACCTGGCGCCCAGTGATTTAATTGTTTCAAAAAGGGCTCCCATTTTTTATCAACTTTCCATTAGATCTCGGCCTAAAGGCGATTTTGAAGAGAAAACTCAACACCAATTCATAGGTTTGTGCACTTTAACTTATTTTCTTCCATTTCTAACATCACCCATTAATTTCTAGCCCTAATATTTGTTCTTCCATGATAGAAATTGGGGATTTGGGTAGAATTAGGGATTTTTGCAAAATTGAAATTCAAACCTCAAACTGAGGTTGGATTTCAAAACAAATTATATTACCGAGCGAGGTGATGAATGGTAATCGGATTTTGGTCCGAATTTGGGGTTCGGACCAAGCGGACCCGGGAGTTGACTTTTATTGACTTTTTCAATAATGACCTAAATTGAACCTCTTTCATTCATGGGTAGTTCCTAAGGCTTATTTTGAATCGTTTGATTGTTAAATTGCTAGATTTGATCGGTTCGGAGGCTTGTTCGAAAGGCAAGACCGTGGTTGAGCTTTGAGTCTATTTTGCAGTAAGGTAAGTGTTGAGTTTAACCTTGATTTGTGGAAATTAGGAACCCTCGGACTATGTGCTACGTGAAATATATGTGTTGCGGCGTATATGCAAGGTGACTAGTGCTTATACACTGCTAAATTACTTGTTTCCCCCGATTTTCTCTTTTCGTTAATTATTTCCTTCCATGTCTTAACTGTTATGTGCTTTAAATGCCTCCCATGCTTTATGTGCTACTTGTTAATCATTATTTCTCGTGTTAAAGATGTTAGACCTTTCCTTTTTATTAGCTGCATATTTATCCTCAGACAGTATTATGTTTTATTCAGACCTTTATTTGTACTACTCTAGTAGCTCGTGCACTTGTGACACTGGGTCCAGGGTTGTATTAGATATTTCAGTTGTTATGGCTTCTACATTTTACTTTGGATTATTACAGTTATGTCAGCTTCTTTCTTATCATTTAATTTGAACGGTTGAAAATGGATAAATTATTCTAACGTTGATTTGTCTAGCAAGTGAAATGTTAGGCACCATCACGAGCCCAAAGATAGAAATTCCAGTCGTGACGGAATCATTGTAAGAAATTTGTATTTAAGTTATAAATACTATTTTTTACATAAAGTTGTTGATATGTATCAAATATATATTAGGAGAGGAAGTTTTGATTGGAATTTTAGAGAGGAAGAAGAACACACAACATACAAAATATATACAAATCAGATACAAAATACATAAAAAGACATATTGTATACAATTTGTATGAAAATTGTATTTAAATTGTATGATATTGTAGTTATGTTTATCTGGATAAAATTATGTATGAAAGTTGAAAATAAATTATAAATAAGTTGTATACTACATAATTAGTTGTAAAAAATGTATTTTCAGTTTACATGTTATTGTAATGTATCAAATCAAGCTAAGGTCACTTCGTACATGTCACGATCCTAGTTCTCCCTCCGTGAATTGTCGTGACGGCACCTAGTCCCTACGACTAGGTAAGCCTAACAAATTGCGAAAAAAGAAAATAAAATACAAACTGGCAAATTTCGAGTAAAAACATAAAGAAAGAGTTTAGAAATGCCGCTCGGCATATACAATAGATGCTCACAACACTGAAAACAACTTCCCAAAATCCGGAATCTCATGAAATCACAAGTTGTGGATACTACACAATGTTCTAACTCCGGAATATCTAATCAAAGGAAAATACATAAGGGCTATAGCTAAAAGAGAGAATAGAGAGAGTCCTCGGTCTGCGGACGCGGCAGATATATCTCAAAGTCTCTGAAGATCGCCTCGCCTCACTGATAGTATGCCTGAGCCGAAGAACTTGGATCTGCACACGAAAAACATGTGCAGGAAAGGGCATGAGTACACCACGGCGGTACCCAGTAAGTGTCAAGCCTAACCTCGATCGAGTAGTGACGAGGAAGGTCAGGGCCCTACTGGTTATAGATGAAAAACAAGGTAAAACAGTACGGAATACGACAATATAATTAGAATACTAACAGTCTATAATGAATTAAAATCACAGAAGGAATCTAACTCAGTACACGGAAATAGCAACAGGGGATCTCCCGGGATATCGTCCCGTAGTCCCAAAAGTAAATGTCTAGAGGATCTCCCGATATATCGTCCCGTAGTCTGAATCATAACTATGCATGGGAAACTTCCGGAATACCAATCCGTAGTCCCAAAGTAAATATCCAGTATGGGAAATCTACCGGGTGTTGTCCTGTAGTCCCAAATATAAATGTGCAGGGGGATCTACCGGAATACCGATCCGTAGTCCCAAAGTAAACATGCAGGGAGATCTCCTAGGATATCGTCCCGTATAGTATAGTATAGTATATATACTAAGTGTATTATATATCAAGGTATATTCGATATATATAGTATAATATAGTATATAGTATATAAGCTATATTCGATATAATATTAACTAATGCACTAATACTTAGTGCATAGTATAGTATAGTAT
This sequence comes from Nicotiana sylvestris, assembly GCF_000393655.2. Taxonomy (NCBI): domain Eukaryota; kingdom Viridiplantae; phylum Streptophyta; class Magnoliopsida; order Solanales; family Solanaceae; genus Nicotiana; species Nicotiana sylvestris. Next base: position 10,057,687 of record NC_091068.1, read on the forward strand.
AGCATAATATAGTATATATATATATATATATATATATATACACACTATATACTCCAATATATACAGGGACGAGTTCTTTTAGGTATTAAAACGTTTCGACTTATATCAATTAATATAATATATATTAATATATATATATATATATATATATATAAGCTATATTCGATATAATATTAGGTATGTATATATAAGAACATGAAGCGCTCGGAACACAGGGACGGGTTCTTTTAGGTATTGATACACTTGTAAATTGATTCATCGACTTATAACCTACTCATATGCATGTATATATATTAACAATAAATGAAAATGTCTCGACCTATATCAATTAATATATGGATATATATATATAGCTTATATATATATATATATAGAGAGAGAGCTATATTCGATATAATATTAGCTAATGCACTAATACTTAGTGCATAGTATAGTATAGTATAGTATAGTATAGTATAGTATATATACTAAGTATATTATATATCAAGTTATATTCGATATATATAGTATAATATAGTATATATATATATATATATAAGAATATGAAGCGCTCGTAACACAGAGACGGGTTCTTTTAGGTATTGATACACTTGTAAATTGATTTCATTGACTTATAACCTACTCATATGCATATATATATATATATATATATATATATATATATATATATATATATATATATATATATATATATATATAAAATATTATATTCGATATAATATTAGCTAATGCACTAATACTTAGTGCATAGTATAGTATAGTATATATATACTAAGTGTATAGTATAGTGTATTATATATATATATATATATATATATATATATATAAGTTATATTCGATATAATATTAGCTAATGCACTAATACTTAGTGCATAGTATAGTATAGTATATATACTAAGTGTATTATATATCAAAGTATATTCGATATATATAGTATAATATAGTATATATAAGAACATGAAGCGCTCGGAATACAGGGACGGGTTCTTTTAGGTATTGATACTATCACGACCCAGATTTCCCCACCCCCGGGAGTCGTGATGGCGCCTACTAATGAGAGCTAGGCAAGTCGATCCTTAACTGCTTACTTTATTAACAATTACTTCTTTTAACAAATACTTCTTTTAACAATTATCAACGATAGCATGAGAACAACGGAATTAAATAAATATGCGAAAAACTTAAATTTAAAGAAAACTGAACAATAATGCGAAAATCAACATATTCCTCTACCCAAGAACCGGTGTCATATTACTCACAAACTTCTAAGAGTACTAAATACAACCGTTTGAAAGAAAATATAAATTGTTTGTCTCGAATATATGAGATAACAGATGGAAATAAAAGATAGAGGGGACGCCGGGCCTGCGAACGCCTGCAAGGCTACCTCAGTGTCTCACTGGATTGAAGGCTGGCTCCCGCGCTACTGCTGCTGTCCAAGACCGGGATCTGTGCAAAAGAGCACAGAGCGTAGTATCAGCACAACCAACCCCATGTGCTGGTAAGTATCTGGCCTAACCCCGGTGAGGTAGTGACGAGGCTAGGACCAGACTCCAGATAAACCTGTACAGTTATATAATATATTGCGGAACATAAACATGAATGAGTAGTTTAAACTGGAAGGGGGTACATGCTTCGGGGAAACATATCAAGACCAACAAAAACTTAATAAAATATGAAAGGACGACTCAATATCTACAATGATACAATAACAATACTGTTGTGGCGCGCAACCCGTTCCCTTATCATTTAACATTGTTGTGGCGTGCAACCCGATCCAATATAATACCTGTTGCGGCGTGCAACCCGATCCAATATAATACCTGTTGCGGCGTGCAACCCGATCCAATATAATACCTTGTGGTAGGCGTACCACCCGCTCCCATTACATAATGTCTTGTGGTAGGCGTACCACCCGCTCCCATTACATAATATCTTGTGGTAGGCGTACCACCCGCTCCCATTTTAGTTCATCACACAATCACAAGAAATCCCGGCAAGGGAACATAAAAAATATAATAACTTCCCGGCAAGGGAGAATCAGTTATAACCAATCTCACTTGCTAGTACTCAGTTCAATTTATGGAAATACTTAATCATAGAGGATCATTAATTACAGTATACAAGGTGTCATCCAAAAATACAACAACTTTCAAATTTAAGACCCACGGTCATGCTTGACATCAACGTATAGATACTCGTCACCTTGCCTATACGTCGTACTCAACAAGAAGCAAGTAGGAAATATGAATCAACTCCTAATCCCTCAAGTTAGGGTTAGACCGAACACTTACCTCGATGTCTTGAACACCACTCAAGCCTCGATTATAGCTTTACCTCTTGATTCCACCCCCAATCCGCTCGAATCTAGTCACAAGTTACTTGAATGCATTAATAAATACTATTGGAACTAACCCCAATGCATAAAAATAGTTTTTTTTACAAGGTTTTTCCCCAAAAAAGTAAAAAATACCCCGGACCCACGTGGTCGAAACTCGAGGTTCGGACCAAAACCCGGTTGTCCATTCCCCCATGAATCCAAATATATGATTTGTTTTGAAATCGGACCCCAAATTGAGGTCCAACTTCTCAATTTGTAGAAAAACCTAGGTTCTACCCAAAACACCCAATTTCCCCATGAAATCTTTGAATTGAAGTCGAAATTATATTAAAAGATGTTAAGGAATAAAGAAATTAAGTTAGAAATCACTTACCAATCGTTTTGGAGAAGAAAAGTTGTTTGAAAAATCGCCTCTTAGGTTTTGGGTTTTTGAAAAGTGGAAAAAATGACTGAAAATCCCGATTTTACATACTTTGCTGGGGACTGGCATGGGCCGCGCAGAAATGCACCGCGGCCGCATGGCTGCCAGCACGGACCGCGCGGAAATGTACCGCGGTCGTGCCGAGGGAGGGAAGAAGTGGGCTCGCTCTGAACCCACCCACGCGGACCGCACAGAAAAGTGTCGCGGCCGCGTGGCTGCCAGCGCGGACCGCGCGGAAATGGCCGCGGCCGCGCCTGACCTGCAACACCTGAACCTGCATTTTTTTAAGTTTAAGACCTCCCGGGCCCCACTCGAAACTCACCCGAGCCCTCGGGGCTCCAAACCAAACATGCACACAACCTTAAAACATCTTACGGACTTACTCGTACGATCAAATCGCCAAGATAACATCATAAAAATAGGATCAAGCCTCAAAATACATGATTTTCTTTCAACTTTCATAAAAACTCAAATCCTCCATTTTAAGTCCGAAACACGTCATATGACTTCCGTTTTTAGCCAAACTTTACAGATAGTGCTTAAAACATATTAAGACTTGTACCGGGCGTCTGAACCAAAATACGAGCCCGATACCACCGTTTTCTGATCAATTTTCTTCTTCATTTTCCTTAATTAATTTCAGAGAACAATTTCACACAAAAATTCATTTCTCGGGCTTGGGACCTCGGAATTTGATTCCGGGCACACGCCCAAGTCCCATATTTTTCTACGGACCCTCCGGAACCGTCGAATCACAAGTCCGGGTCCGTTTACCCAAAATGTTGAACGAAGTCAACTTTAACAATATTAATATTAAAATTCATCAATTTTTTCACTAAATTCACATATTTCAACATAAAAGCTTTCCGACTATGCGCCCGGACTTCGCACGCAAATCTAGGCAACTAAAAGCAAGGCTTTCAAAGCCTCGAAAACACGGAACAAGGAAGAACTACGGTGATGACCCTTTGGGTCGTCACAGATACACTTGTAAATTGATTCATCGACTTATAAACTACTCATATGCATGTATATATATTAACAATAAATTAAAATGCCTTGACTTATATCAATTAATATATATATATATATATATATTAAATTGAATTAAAATCCTAAATTTATACTACATATGTACATAATTTTAAATTGAATTAAAAGTAATTTAATTTTTTTTAGAAATAGCGACCAACTTTGGTCGCTATTTTGATCAAAAAGTCAAAACTTATTTTGCAACCAAAATAGCGACCAAAGTTGGTCGCTATTTTTAATTCCAGTGTCAAAATAGGGTTTTTCCTCCCATTCTTTCAAAAAAAATCCCCAAAATCTCTCTTTTCTCTCTCACACTCAACCCCCCCTCCGAATCCCAGCAGTAGCGGCGCCACCAACGACCACCGACGGTAGCAACTCCACCGCCGGCGACCTCCATTCCCAAGGTAGGTTTCTTTCTCCTTTCTTTGTTTTTTTTGAAATACAGTGATTTTGTTTAATTTATCCATGTTAGAGTTCAAAGTTATATATTATTTGTTCAACCATGTTAGGGTTCAAAGTTAATTTCTCCATATTAGGATTTAATTTCTCCATGTTAGGGTTCAAAGTTAGCTCAACCATATTAGGGTTCAAAGTTATATATTATTTGCATTTTTAGGGTTCTTATTAATACATTTAGTCCAAAATATTTAGTTTTACCTACTAATTTGGGGAAGAAATTGTTTGAAGAGAAGAAACCCTAAGAGTTGCACCTTTAGGATTATGTATTGGAATTTTAGTTTATAAATTAAAATTTTAGGATATGACTTGAACTTTTGTGGATATGAGTTGAACCTTTAGGATATGAATTGAACCTTTAAGATATGAATTGAAATTTTTGGTTTATGTATTGGAAGTTTAGTTTATAAATTAAAATTTTAGGATATGAATTGAACTTTTGTGGATATGAGTTGAACCTTTAGGATATGAATTGAACCTTTAGGATATGAGTTGGACTTTTAGTTTATGTATTGAAATTTTAGTTTATAAATTGAAATTTTAGGATATGACTTGAACTTTTGTGGATATGAGTTGAACCTTTAGGATATGAATTGAACATTTAGGATATGAATTGGACTTTTAGTTTATGTATTGGAATTTTAGTTTATAAATTGAAATTTTAGGATATGACTTGAACTTTTGTGGATATGAGTTGAACCTTTAGGATATTAGTTTATGTATTGGAATTTTAGTTTATAAATTGAAATTTTAGGATATGACTTGAACTTTTGTGGATATGAGTTGAACCTTTAGGATATGAATTGAACATTTAGGATATGAATTGGACTTTTAGTTTATGTATTGGAATTTTAGTTTATAAATTGAAATTTTAGGATATGACTTGAACTTTTGTGGATATGAGTTGAACCTTTAGGATATGAATTGAACCTTTAGGATATGAATTGGACTTTTAGTTTATATATTGGAATTTTAGTTTATAAATTAAAATTTTAGGATATGACTTGAACTTTTGTGGATATGAGTTGAACCTTTAGGATATGAATTGAACCTTTAGGATATTAGTTTATGTATTGGAATTTTAGTTTATAAATTGAAATTTTAGGATATGACTTGAACTTTTGTGGATATGAGTTGAACCTTTAGGATATGAATTGGACTTTTAGTTTATGTATTGGAATTTTAGTTTATAAATTGAAATTTTAGGATATGACTTGAACTTTTGTGGATATGAGTTGAACCTTTAGGATATGAATTGAACCTTTAGGATATGAATTGGACTTTTAGTTTATGTATTGGAATTTTAGTTTATAAATTGAAATTTTAGGATATGACTTGAACTTTTGTGGATATGAGTTGAACCTTTAGGATATGAATTGAATCTTTAGGATATGAATTGGACTTTTAGTTTATGTATTGGAATTTTAGTTTATAAATTGAAATTTTAGGATATGACTTGAACTTTTGTGGATATGAGTTGAACCTTTAGGATATGAATTGAACATTTAGGATATGAATTGGACTTTTAGTTTATATATTGGAATTTTAGGATATAACTTGAACTTTTGTGGATATGAGTTGAACTTTTAGGATATGAATTGAACCTTTAGGATATTAGTTTATGTATTGGAATTTTAGTTTATAAATTAAAATTTTAGGATATGACTTGAACTTTTGTGGATATGCGTTGAACCTTTAGGATATGAATTGAAATTTTTGGTTTATGTATTGAAATTTTAGTTTATAAATTGAAATTTTAGGATATGACTTGAACTTTTGTGGATATGAGTTGAACCTTTAGGATATGAATTGAAATTTTTGTGTATGAATTGAACTTTTAGGATATGAATTGATATTTTTGTGTATGAATTGAACTTTTAGGATATGAATTGAGCCTTTAGGATATGAATTGAACTTTTGTGGACATGAATTGAAATCTAGGATTGCGGGAGGATTTTGTAGAAGGGGTTGATAACTTTATTAGACATGCAATGCAACTTCCACCAAGAATAACTTAGACACAGTACCTGGCATAGTGTGCCTTTAATTGTTGTTCTCATTAGCGATAATGATGATAAGAAGGCAATGGCATGTGTTTCAAACAGTGATGGCGTAGGTAAGAATTTAACATTTCTTAAATTGATAAAAGAAAAGGTTATAGAGGAATTCTCTACTTCATTTTCCAAGAGGAAGTAGAGAATTCCTCTATAACCTCTTCTTTTATCTGCTTAGAAAATGTTAAATTCTTACCTACACCATCACTGTTTGAAACACATGCCATTGCCTTCTCATAATCATTGTCGCTAATGAGAACAACAATTGATCAAAGACACACCCTGTCGGGTACTGTATCCAAGTTACTCTTTGTATCTAAGTTCATCCCGAGTAATAGTACCACGAAGATAATCACCAAAGCCACCAGACAATTTTATGATGCCAATGAAGTAAGATGAGTTATTCAATGAGACTCGTATTGTAAAGAAGAAGAAAGAGACTGATCTAGAAAGTTGGGTCGAGGGTCGAGCCTCGACTATACATGTAAGTTTTTTACTTTTCATTAAGTATTTTGATTTACTTTTATATAAATTTTGAAATACTAATTCAATATAATTTTTCTTATAGGTTCGCTTCACAACTGATGTGGGGGAATTCGTATGCAGTCAGCCCCCTAATGAGTCGGGCGAGACAATACAATTTTTGGATGAGGATGCTGAAAGAACACTCCTTGAGTACTTTATATACTTTGAACTAGACAATAGAACCAGTTTTCGAATGGGCTTGTAATAAGCGTTAACTTAGTTTTGTGTGCTTAATGTGTTAGTTCTATTGAACTTTATATTTTGTTGCTTTTTATTGTTGTTGTTGTTGTTTATTGTTGTTGTTGTTGTTGGCATAAAATGCATGTTTAGGATTTTTGGTAAGCTGACAGGTGGTGTAGCTGCCAAAACAGGCATTTTCTGGCAAAAATATACCAAGAAAAGCGACCAACTTTGGTAGCTAATTGGTCGCTTTTCCCTTAAAAAAAAACAATTTTCTGGGCAATAGCGACCAACCTTGGTCGCTATTTAACCCAGATTTCTCAAAAGCGAGCAACTTTGATCGCTATTCTATTTAAAAAATATTAATTTCTGGAAATATAGCGACCAAAGTTGGTCCCTTATAATTAAAAAAAATAATTATTTCTTGAAGTTAGCGACCAACTATGGTCGCTTATTTTAAAAATAAAAAATAAAAGAGCGACCAATCTTGGTCTCTATTTTCCAGATTTTAAAATATAATATTTGGATTAGAGACCAAAGTTGGTCGCTTTTTTATGATTAATAATAAATAAATAAATAACGTATTTTACATTTAGAGACCAACTTTGGTCGCCAAAATTATATTATTAAAATAATAAAGCGACCAAAGTTGGTCGCTATAGTCTTTACCCGGAATATTTGGTCCTTTTACCTTAGAGACCAAAGTTGGTCGCTAATTAGCGACCAACTTTGGTCCCTAAAATAAAGGGACCAGCAATATTGCGACCAGACATGTTTGGTCGCTTTTAGGCCTATAAGCGACCAACTTTGGTCGCTTTTTGTGGTCGTTTTTTTACCGGATTTCTAATATTGGTAGGGGTAAGGTCTGCGTACACTCTACCCTCCCTAGACCCCACTTGTAAAAATTTACTGGGTTGTTGTTGTTGATGTTGGTAAGATGTCATCTCATGCAAGGACGGACCCACATTGGTTCAAGCGGGTTCAGTTGAATCCGCTTCGTCAAAAAATATCATTATTTTTATGTGAAAATTATATTGCTGAGAAACAAATTACGTATAAAATTAACAAGTTGAACCTGCTTGAAGCATACAAAGTCTTGGCGCGATGGCTCAAGCGGAGTCATCTTAAGTTGCATGTCGAGAGTTCGAGTTGCCGCTCTTCCAAATTTACAAGCGCTTTTAAAAGTGGTTAGATTTACTGCTCCTATTGTGTTCAATTCGTCTTCTGAACAAGTACTATTTTAAAAGTTTCCAATTGAAGGTATTGTACAATTTATCAATACTTATTATCTTTTATTGTTTTTTTTCAAATATTCCTGTCTTAAATTTCACCTTTTTAATTTGAATGCTTCAAATATTTGGTACTGTTTTCCTTACATATTCCTAGTTGTTGCTTCCTCACAGTTTCTTGTTTAATTATTTGTTAAATTCTTATACTATTAAAATCTTTAATTTTATGTTAGTATTTACTTCTATTAATTGTTAGCACTGATTAGATTGTTACAATAAAACTGATTAGATTGTTACAATAAATATTTTAGCGCATGTTAAATTCGTAAATTTTAATAAATAAGTAGATTACTTAATATTTTTGTATAGATTGAATTGATTTTAGTGAAGTAAACAATTTAAAAAAATTGAAGTTTAATAAGTGGTTATATTTTAAAAAGGTACATATACAGATTTGTTGTTATTTTTTTTTGGAGCATGACATCAAAAGAAAATAAAGAGTAGCGGGCAAATACTTGTTGAGGTCTGTTATTAAACAACATAAAGAGCAGAGGGTAAAACTCGTTTTTGTCCAGTAATATTACTTCTACTATCAGATAAATTTTAATATATGTCTGAACCCGCTTGCACAAAAGTTCGGATTCGCCACTGGTCTTATATTTTTAGAGCAGATATTTTATATATGTGTTGTAGAATTTGTAATTCTAAAATAAATTGTAGATTATGGAATATTTTACAAATTCATGTGTAACTATGAAAATTTCCCTAATATATAAAGTCAAAGTTTGTATTGATGTATTGCTTTCTTTGCTTCGATTTTCTTAATATCCTGAGTTGTTATTACTTGCCGTTGCTACTGCTCTGTCGGAAACATTCTCTCTGCCTTTTCAGGGCAGGGGTCTGGCTGCGTACATCCCATCCTTCCCAGACTCCATTTATGGGAATACACTGGATTTGTTGTTGTTGTTGTTGTTGTTAAAAGTTTGTATAGATTTTAATTTTATAAAATTTAAGAAATTCACACCTTTAATTAAAAAGGGAATATAATTTTTCGAAATATGTATCTCTCAAAATCCTTGAGCAAGAAAAGAACACAAATTAGTTAATAAGATTTACAATTGCTACTGTTCTTGCATTTTGAATATATGCGCTATTCAATTCTTACTTATTAAAAAGTTATAGTTATATTTAATATATAAGAATTTCTCTCTTTTTTAATTTTAATTTAATTATTTATGTTTTGCTTAAAATATTTTAAATTTACTTTGACAAATATTCTTTTGTGTAGGGTATATTAATTAGTTGGGAATACATTTTACTTGTATTAGTTATACTCTTTTGGAGTTTTTTTTAAGCATTATTGGAGATTTTTATGCAAGTAGACAGATAACTTGTCATACATTTTATTTTATTTTTATTTTATGTAATGCTAACTTGCAATAAATTCAATTGGAGACGCATGGCTATTGAAGATTTATATAGCCCACCTCGACTTATTTGTGATTTAGGAGTAATTAGTATTGCTATTTGATGCTGTATAGTGGAGTAATTATTGTTGTTATATGATGTTGTATCATTTAATGCTTTTGTTGTCTTTTCGGTGCCTTCACGATTCATCCTACTCTTTTCACGATAGTGTAATGTAATCACGTTTCTTGCTCAAGAAATATTACTCCCTCAGGGATCAATTTGCTTTTTTATTTTGGTCCAAAATAAATGTCCATTTATATAATCAAGAAAAAATTCAATTTATTTTTCCAAAATCACCCTTATGTACATATCCCTAAAAAATCATTTACTTCTTACATTTGAGAAGAGAAGTAAGTGCTACTATAACTATGATGCAACATTTAGTGAAGGATAGTTTAGTCATACTAACTATTTTCGTCTAGAATTTAGTATTTTCTTAATGGGTGTGCCCAAGCAAATTGACACTTATTGTGGACCGGAGGGAGTACAAAACATCTCATAAATTCATGTGCATAATCACGTAATGTTTGTGCGAAGTGTCCTACAATATTATTTGGTTATTTGTTGTCCCAATGGTGGATATCTACGAGTCACAATGGTGGCCACAAAGGAGATTGGTGGTGGAATGCAGTTGTCCAAGGTAAAGTGGAAGCAAAGAAAGTGGCTTACCTGCGGTTAGTAGGGAGCACTGACGAGGAGGAGAAGAGAGAGAACAGTGAAATGTATAAGGTAGCTAGGAAGGAGGCGAAGATGGCAGTGACGGAGGCTAAGACGACAGCTTTTGCTCGTCTGTATGAGGAACTAAGGAACAAAGGTGGGGAGAAGAAGTTATTCCGACTCGCTAAGGCGAGAGAGAGGACAACTCGGGATCTGGACCAAGTGAGGTGCATAAAAGATGATGACGACAAAGTTTTGATGGGAGATGACCAGATTAAGAGGAGGTGGCAGACCTACTTTCATAAACTTCTAAGTGAAGAAGGGGATCAGGATATTATACTTGGGGAATCGAGGAATGCCGACAGTCACCATGAAGTAAGTAATTGTAGGGACATTGAGATCGATGAAGTCATGGAGGCAATGCGTAAGATGAGAAGGGGCAGAGCTACCGGGCCAGACGAAATTCCGGTTGAACTGTGGAGGTGTGTGGGTAGAGCAGGCTTGGAATGGCTTACTGCATTGTTTAGTGTTATATTCAAGACTAATAGGATGCCTGAAGAGTGGAGGTGGAGTACAATGGTCCCGTTGTATAAGAACAAAGGTGATGTCCAGAGCTGTAACAACTATAGGGGCATCAAATTACTAAGTCATACCATGAAAGTTTGGGAGAGAGTGGTAGAAATGAGAGTGCGAAGGACGGTGTCTATTTCAGACAACCAGTTCGGGTTCATGCCGGGACGATCTACCACAGAAGCTATCCACCTTATTAGGAGGATGGTGGAACAGTACAGAGATAAGAAGAAGGATCTCCACATGGTGTTTATTGATCTGGAGAAAGCGTACGATAAGGTTCCTAGGAAGGTCTTATGGAGCTGCTTAGAGGATAAAGGGGTCCCGAGTAACTATATTAGGGTGATTAAAGACATGTATGATGGAGCTAAGACTCGGGTTAGGACAGTAGGAGGCGACTCTGAACACTTTCCAGTTATTACGGGGTTGCACCAAGGGTCTGCGCTCAGCCCATTCCTATTTGCCCTGGTGATGGATGCACTGACTCATCATATTCAAGGGGAGGTGCCATGGTGCATGCTATTTGCTGATGACATTATTCTAATTGACGAGACACGAGGCGGCGTCAACGAGAGGCTAGAGATTTGGAGACATGCTCTTGAGTCTAAAGGTTTCAAGTTGAGCAGGACGAAGACGGAATACCTCGAGTGCAAATTTGGAGTTGAGCCGACGGAAGCGGGAGTTGAAGTGAGGCTTGACTCTCAAGTCATTCCCAAGAGGGGTAGTTTCAAGTACCTTGGATCGGTTATTCAGGGGATCGGGGAGATTGACGAGGATGTCACACACCGTATAGGGGTGGGGTGGATGAAGTGGAGGTTAGCGTCGGGAGTCTTGTGTGACAAGAAAGTGCCACCGTTACTAAAAGGTAAGTTTTATAGAGCAGTGGTTAGGCCTGCCATGTTATATGGAACTGAATGTTGGCCGGTAAAGAACTCACACATCCAGAAGATGAAAGTAGCAGAGATGAGGATGTTGAGGTGGATGTGCGGGCATACAAGGATGGATAAGATTAGGAATGAAGATATTCGAGAGAAGGTGGGCGTGGCCCCCATGGAGGACAAGATGCGGGAAGTAAGACTCAGATGGTTCGGGCACATTCAGAGGAGGAGCACTGATGCACCGGTGAGGAGGTGCGAGCGACTGGCTGTAGTGGGCACGCGGAGAGGTAGAGGGTGACCTAAGAAGTATTGGGGAGAGGTGATCAGACATGACATGACGCGACTTAGGATTACTGAGGACATGGCCCTTGACAGGGAATTATAGAGGTCGAGCATTAAGGTTGTAAGTTAGGAGAAAGTTGTGAATATTTCTACAGCACAAAAAAGTGAGACTAGCCAATTAGGAGTTAGACTAAGAATGTCATTGGTCGTCTATTGATGCAGGGCTTTACCTGCTAGTTTTTACTATACCAGTCATCTATTTCGTATTTCGTATTCTGTATTTCATATCTCTTATAAAGCTGTTATTTTATTATGCATTTTTATGGTACTAATATATCGTCTCCTGTTGCTTTTTTGAGCCGAGGGTCTCCTGGAAACAGCCTCTCTACTCTTCGGGGTAGGGGTAAGGTCTGCGTACATATTACCCTCCCCAGACCCCATTTGTGGGATTATACGGGGTCGTCGTCGTCGTCGTCCCCCCAATGGATAATTGAGTTGAATTTTTTCGGTTTCTTCACTTTCAAGTGGGTTATGCTTTCATTCTCTTTTAGACATGCATGCCCATTTGGAGAATACATTTCCGAGGCTATAAAAAAAAAAAAAAAAAGCAAATTACAGCAAAGGAATAACACCATACAAGATATCCTGCTCATGTTACTAAAAGCCACTTACTACAGGCAGATGATACAAAAGGATTATAAAAGTATGGATCCTTTACAATCTGCCAATAATAATAAATCTAGTGTAATTTCATAAGTGGCCGGGTCTAGGGGAAGGGTAGTGTGTACACAACCTTACCTACTTATGCAGGTATAGAGATTGTTTCTGATAGACTCCCAGCTCAAACCAGCATATAAGATAGACCCTCGGCTCCCAATGCCACCCCAAAAATCTTTGACTACTCTAGAAGACCAGGTGAAACACCATCATGATAAAAACAAGATAAGGAAATGGTGAAAAAGCTTTAATAGAATTTATTTGGTCTCACTCTCCTTTTTACTCTGCACTGTAAAATGAATCTTCTGCTCCACTATAGTAGGTCTCTTCCTTTTGCTCGTCCTACTTCACAACCTCCCTTGTATACTTGAATGCGTCATCAACTGGCTCTAGCCTGCTACCACACAAATAGCTTTCCATGAGAGAAGAATAGAGGTCTTAAAACTTCATCGTGATATAATAATATGCTCGGTTTGCTAGTGACTGGTTACTATGGTGAGTCTGCATTGGACTAAAATCACTAAACCACTGGAAAGAGTCCAAAGGTACATGAGCGACCTCCTCGAACAGATCAATATTGGTTCAAGATTAAAACAAATGGGGTTTCTTTTGTCTCAGTCTGACCATTGTTTGAAAGGGTTCTTTGATATGCATAATCTATTCCGAAGTAGTCTACCTCAACCAGTGTCCTCCGGGGCGAGCCACATCTGATCATAGTCATTCAGGGATACACAAAATACTACAACGCGAACATCTTCAAACGTCTCTACCCACTTGCAACCGTCAATCATTCCACTAGCATTTACTGTAATTAGCTGGTACCTGTCAGGGAGCACATAAAAGCTTGTTTCTCTGTGATAACATGTGAAGAAAATGAGAACTCATATGATTTTAAAGAGGCTGGCTCCAGCAACACAATAACTTTTTTTTTTTGATGAACGAGAAATTCGTCTGGGCCGATCCTTTAGACCAACTGCGGCATTCGAAACTCGGTGGATAATGGGCCCGCCCCTCTACCTTTCTCCACTTAAATACCAGATTTTGCTTTGCATGGTGTGGGGGCTTGAATCTGTGACCTAAGACACAAATCCACCGCCCTTTGCCACTTGAGCTAGGCCCTAGCTCCATCAACACAATAACAACTATCGGCCATAACCTATTAACATGAGATTTTAGTCTGTCACCTAGACTCACATGGATATTCACACGAGTATATAGGTAGTAAGGTAACATAGGTTCGATTTTTAGCAAGTTTTTACCCTGTTTGAATAATTAATACAAAATACTTGTGTCTCCCTACAAAGATGAGACTCTGGAATATCAATGTTAACTGAAGGATCTGAGAATACAGGAATCATTTAAGTGACTTTTTCCCCTAACAAATTACAAAAGCATAAATTCAGAAAGTTTTCCACCTGCAATCACTCTATTATCATATTTCTTTAAATAGATTCCGCATGGAGCATCAACTGTATTTATCTTTATTGCATAATCTTTTCGGGATTGACGGCCCCTTTCTGGGCCTCTTAATTACTAACTAGCATAATCTCTTTTTTTCTCAATAAGTAGGAAAAGATTTTATTAATATAACAGGAATAGCTTTCATTAACATCTTTCGGTTTACACAAAACTTAATTTCCAGCCGAAAGTAGCTTATTGCTTTTTAGAAGGGGAGCTTTGGAGCAACGGTAAAGTGGTATCTATGTGACCTATAGGTCACTGGTTGGAGCCGTGGAAGCAACCACCAATACTTGCATTAGGGTAGGCGGGTCTACATTCTTGGGGTGCGACTCTTCCTTGGACCCTACGTGAACACAGGATGCCTTATGCACCAGGCTGGCCAATAGCTTATGCTTTTCCTTCAAAACACCTTCTTTCCTTCAGTATTACCCCACAACACACATGCTGGAACCGTGTTCATTGCTGCTTTGCTTCCTTCCTACGACCTTTAACTGTCCAAATCCATAAATGTTCTTCACACTAGCTGGCATAGCCCACCATAACTAGCATAATTTAAGCACATAAACCTGTGCAAACAAAAAGGAGTACCTCATATTTTGCATCTATTTCTCAGCCCACCATTACTTCTATTTCCTTGGAGAACATATACCTGTTAATTGTGTCCTCTAGGCTAACTACACCAGTCAAATACTGGAATGATCGACGTTAATGACTTCTCAAGATTTTGCAGATATATTTTAAACATCATGAGTTGGCATGCGTGCAAAATAAAAAGATTACGCTACCCATCAGAAATATGCGTCAAACTAGAGTACATCTAGAGAATTCTCAACAGCTAAAACTAAAAAGATACTTAAATATCACTTAACACCAAAGGAATAGATTCCAGGTCACCACCTATAAAGTTGAACTCCGTTAGTATTAAATTGCATCCTTTAGTTCCTTTAACCACGACATTGTGGATCATAAATGAAAAGGGAAACAATATAGTCAGCATAATTACAAATAATGAAGGTCCATATTAATGTACCAACAAGGATATCTCTGACCTTAGTAGACTAGCAGTAATTTTTATAGTAAGTGGCATGCAGCATTTAAACTCCACATGATAAGACTAAGAAATGTCACGTCTTTGAAATTGGTCAAAGGTGAAACAAGTAAATAACTGAAAATTAACAATGAAATAAGTTTCTTGAAGATTCCTCTCTGCAGTGCTCTATCTTTATATAGTTTATAGCAAAAAGACATCCCAAAGGGAAATTCATGACAAAAGGTAAAATTACCCAACAATTTTGAAGGATAAACCAGAAAAAAATGACTGCAGCGGTAACAGCCAATAGGGTCAGAAAAATTCAATTTTGCAGTCAACATTTGGTGAAAGAAATCCATAAAAGAAACATCATGAAAATAAGCGACAAAATTGACAAAAAAAGAAAAGATATCTTTCACCACCTACAAATAGGAAACTTCAAGTGCAAAGACATAAACCGTGGCTAGTAAAAAGAAGGTAATCATTAGCTTGGCATTTAAACAGCGGACAATAATGGTTCTTGGACAAGTTATTGCCCAAAAGTATGAATGGAAACTTACTTGTAGTACAAACAACATACCTTCAGCAGCTTGAGCTTCAGTTTAGTTATTTCTCGGCCATCGATATAGACCTGCGTGGTTCCATTGCTTGCTTGAGGACTAAATTTCCCAGTAAAATTCAGGTTTGAACTCGCAATTCTGTCAGGTTTTTCTCCCTCCTGTTAAATTAAGAAGCCAAAGCTGTTGACTGCCAAGGGGCTAAGCAATGTTTGCCAAGTGTGAACCTCTTTGACTCATCAATTGGCTCACCTATGAAACTTACACATTTGCGCCCCTCAGGCATTGAACCCATTTCTCTGAGCCCACAATTGCTGCAACATTTTGCATCACACACAAGCATTCTCTTTATTTCACCACACCTAAACAGAATCTTGATTTCTTTTTCTCCTTCCTTTCCTTTGGAACTCCACCATACTCTGGAAAAACATTATTCTCAATGTCTACCAGTTTTCTTTCAGATCTATTAATAGTATCGAAAAGTGACCCTAAGGGATCTTTCCCTCGTTGGTAGAATGCTTTGCTGCATTCTCAGAGTCTGTGCTCAGATCCAGGGGACACTGACGAAGAACCTGAAAAAGAAGCAGGTTTCTACAGTACAGACACTTGGGATCTGAACTACCTGAAATTCTTGGATTTTGACTTGATGGGCTGATCGCAACATTAAGATGAGATATGTGCAATGGGATTGACTCTATAACAGGTGCAACATCAAGGCCTACAGATCTTCTTGACTATGAAAGAGGTTCTGTTATAAATGCCGTGGGAATTGCACCAGAATTCATATCAAGGGTTTCTACTCTATGAATTTCGTATAATACATTGTATGACTATTGAGCAACTCTAATGCTATGAGCAATCCAGGCTAGCACCTTCTTGGAGAAAGCAACCTCCTCGCCATCTCCCTCCAATTTTTTATTTAGAAAAGAAATAAAGTGGGAGAGAACAACTATTCTAGTTGTGTGAAAAGGTGGTGGGAGAGTTAAAATATTTCAAAGTTTCTTTTCCACCAATTAAAATTTGGCAGAATGATTTTCAACCTTAAAAATTTTCATAGATAAGTATATCATCAGGATTTAGCAATATGAATAGAAATCACAAAACATTTAGGGCAAGCTTCTTAAATGGTGATCAGGGAATAAACACATTGTTACTTAGACATGAAGAACTACAAACAAGTCCTTGGATACTAACAAGTACAATCCTAGACTTGTCTATCAACTAAAAACCAGTTCCAAACATAAAGTAACAGGTGTCAGGTATGTTGGAATCAATACAGATAATAGGAATCAAAGATTGTCAATACGAAAAGACAACTCAGCATGCGGAGAGGATCTTGGAAAGCTTTGGAACTCCTGTGCCATTTTAACATAATCCTGAGACACATCACTCCCGTCGAATTTGGCAGCAATGATGAACTTTTCTAGGGCTGTTGCATTCTTGAGCAAATATTCTATTAATGGTAGTACAGACTTATTTCCACTTAGTGGTCCATCATAGTCAATGATCTTGATGGTCTTCAAATGTAGCAAAGAGCAGTTATAATTATGTGTCTTGAACCTCTTAATGCGTTCATCCTCATTTGTGTACCTTGACAGCAGGTCCTACAGGAAAGAATCCGCTATATTACCTGCTATTTTCCTTATATGGAAGTAAAAAGTCGAGGAGTTGTGTGGATAAAAAAGGGTGACAAATTTTTAGATTCACAGAACATGTCAAGCGTTTAGCAAATGTTACTTACATGAAAAAAAATGTTAAAAAGATTCAGTGTAGCTGATCATTTTTTTAAATTAAAAAAAAAGAGCTGATCCTTCTATCTCCTCACATGAAGATGAATACTATCTCTTGCTAAACACCTATATCCTACAACTACCAAAAAAGTTAAATACAGAACTGGCTTACTCATTCAATGATTCAAACAATTTTGAGAGCGACAATATCAATTTCTGTCAAAGCAACTGTGACATCACTTGCTTTAAATTAAATTCTGTGTTTCCGAGGCCTTGAAAATCTCATTTATCATCACCTCGATTTGCGTGCGCAGTCCGGGCGCGTAGCCGGAAAGCTTAAATATGAAAATTTGTGAAAAATGATTAAATTTGGCTATAAAATGAGTAAACTTGACTTCGGTCAACGTTTTGGGTAAACGGACCCGGACCCGTGATTTGACGGTCCCGGGGTCCGTAGGAAATTGTGGGACTTGGGCGTATGCCCGGAATCGAATTTCGAGGTCCCAAGCCCGAGAAATGAATTTTTAAAGAAAATTGTTTTCTGAAATTGTTCAAGAAATTTGAAATAAAATTTGATTAGAACATGATGGGATCGGGCCCGTATTTTGGTTCTGGCGTCCGATACAGGTCTTATATATGATTTAAGACATTTCTGTAAAATTTGGTGAAAAACGGATGTCATTTGACGTGATTCGGACCTAAATTTGCTAATGTTGATGTTTTAAGAAGTTTGAGAAAATTCTTTGATTTTGAGGTTTAATTCGTTGTTATTGAGGTTATTTTGGCGATTTGATCGCACGGATAAGTTTGTATGATGATATTGAGTTAGTGCGTATGTTTGGTTAGGAGCCCCGAGGGCTCGGGTGTGTTTCGGAAGGTTTTTGACTTAAAGAAAAGTTGCAGGTTTTTGCTGTTGAGTGCCCAGGGATTTTACCCTTCGCGTTCGCGTGGTCCTTCTCGCGAACGCGTAAGGCAAATATCCCAGGTGCCAGATTCCTTCTACGCGAACGTGTAGCTCAGGTCGCGAACGCGAGGCAGTGGGGGGCTATCCCTTCGCGAACGCGGTCCTGGCCATGCGAACGCGAAGGCCAAGTGTTACCCTACGCGAACGCGACACCTTGAACGCGAACGCGAGGCTCGAGGAGTTTCTACTCCGCGAACGGGGCCGGGGTCGATTTTTGGGAAGAATGATTAGAAAGCTATAATTAGGCATTGGAATTTAATTGTTTAGCATTTATTGATGTTATGAAGTCGATTATGTATAGATACAATTGAATTGGAGCCGAATTCAAAAGGAAAAGTGGTGTTTGAGGTTTGAGTTGGCCGTGGAAGTTTGAGGTAAGTGTTTGGTCTAACCTTAGCTTGATGGATTAGGAGTTGAGTCCTATTTGCTATGTGCTAATTGTTGAGTACGACGTATAGGCATGGTGACGAGTATCTATACGTTGGTGTCTAGCATGACCATGAGTCTCTATATGGTCAATATCTTGATTTCGTTATATCTTTCATGCCTTGGTGATGATTTCTATTTGTTGTGAAAAGTTTGCGGAAGGAATTGTGACCTTTGAACATTGAGGAGCATTGGCTCAAGTTATATTACGAATTGTGAAAGTATATGAGACGATGGAACCCTTTGGAGCATTGGCTCAAGTGGTAAAGTGAGTTATGAAATAAAAGTGAAAGAAAGAGAAAGAATTATTAAATTGTTCCCTTGCCGGGATATTGGGTCTTTATTGGTTATCTCCTTTGCCGGGATGTTGATATTATTGATGTTGTTCCCTTGCCGGGATTTAATTTTTTAATTGTTGTTCCCTTGCCGGGATTTAACTGTCTAATTGTTGTTCCCTTGCCAGGATTCCTATATGATCTTGTTTATTCCATTGCCCCTTTGTTTGGGATTGTTGTTTGGGTAAGGAAGAGTGTTAAAGCACGAAGGGCGATGCCGTGCATTGTTTGTTATTGTGAGAAAAGAGTGTAAAGCGCGAAGGGTGATGCCGTGCCACACGATGTACCATTCCGTGCCGATTTTATTGATTATATAGTGAGGAAAGAGAGTAAAAGCACGAAGGGTGATGCCGTGTACATCTTTATTATATGATTGTTTTGGTGAGGACGAGAGTAAAAGCACGAAAGGGTGATGCCATGCACACTTTTATTATACAATTGCTTTGGTGAGAACGAGAGTAAAAGCACGAAGGGTGCTGCCGTGCAAATTGTTGATTTCTGATTCTTTGCTAATATCCGAGTTATGTTGTTTCTTTCCTTACTTGATGTCTTTTTATTCGGAACTGTTATCTCCCCCACAGTATGTTTCCCCCTCCCACATTGACTGATTATTTCTGTATTTCTTTTACGTTGTATATATTTAAACTGCATAGATTTATTTGGTAGTCCGGTTCTAGCCTCATCACTACTTCGCCGAGGGTAGGCTAGGCACTTACCAGCACATGGGGTCGGTCGGTTGTGCTAATACTACACTCTGCACTATGTGCAGATCCCGGAGCAACTTTCGGACAGTAGTTGGAGTGCTTCCTTCAGTCCACCCAGAGACCCAAGGTAGACCTGCAAGCATCCGCAGGCCCTGGCGTCTCCCTCTATCTATGTTTCCTGTTTCATTTTCCCTTTTATTCAGAAACATTGTACTGTTATTTCTTCAGACCTTGTATGTAGTAATCGTAGATAGTCTGTGACACTGTGACACCAGATTTTGGGTATTTGAGGTTTTAAAAGTTGTAATAGACGTAGATTTCAGATATTTAAGTGTTAGCTCCCGCTTAATTATTTAAGTTCCGTTGTTATCATGTTATCGCCTTATGTTTGCTAAAAGAAGTAATATGAAAATGAAGTAGTTAAGGTTTGGCTTGTCTAGCTCTAATTAGTAGGCGCCATCACGATTCCCGAGAATGGGAAATTCGGGTCGTGACAAGTTGGTATCAGAGCTCTAGGTTACATGGGTCTCACAGTTCACAAACAAGCTTAGTAGAGCTGAGGGATCGGTATAGAGACGTCTGTATTTATCCCCCAGAAGCTACAAAATTAGGAAAAACTTCACATTTGTTCTTTCTCATCGTGTGGTTTTGTTTCTCAAAGCTAATTGAACTTCTACTCTATTCTTTCGCAGATGGCGAGAACACGCGCTTCCTCATCCACCGCTCAGCAGCCCGAGCCTCCAGCAGCAGCTCCCACGAGGGACAGAGGGCGAGGCCGTGTTAGAGGCCGAGGTGGGGGCAGAGCTCAGTCCCGAGCAGCAGCACCAGTGGCGGAGCCTCAGATTGCCTTTGATAAGAAGGTTCCGGCCCCAGCAGTTCCGGTGAGCCCAGCTCAGGTCCCAGAGGGGTTTATTGCTACCCCAGTCCTTCAGGATGCTTTGGTCCGACTAATGGGCCTCATGGAGAGTGTCACACGAGCAAGCCTGCTTCCTGTAGCACCAGCCGTCTCTCAGGCTGGAGGAGGGGCCCAGACTCCTGCTATTCGCACTCCGGAGCAGGTAATTCCTCAGATTCAGACTCCGGCGGTTCAGCCAGTTAAAGCAGTACAGCCGGGTGTGGTAGCTCAGGCCGGTGATGGAGCAGCTATGTCTGCCGATGCTTTGTGGAGGCTGGATAGGTTCACCAAGCTCTTCACTACTACTTCCAGCGGTGCATCTACGGAAGATCCCCAAGATTATCTAGACAGCTGCCACGAGGTTCTCAGGAACATGGGTATTGTTGCGATCAATAGGGTTGATTTTGCTACATTTCACTTGTCTGGATCCGCCAAGACTTGGTAGAGAGATTATTGTTTGGCTAGACCAGCCGGATCGCCAGCCTTGACTTGGGAGCAATTTGCATAGCTATTTCCGGATAAGTTTCTCCCCATTACTCAGAAAGAGGCCTATCGGAGGCAGTTTGAGCGCCTCCAGCAGGGTTCCATGACGGTTACCCAGTATGAGACCAGGTTCATCGATTTGGCTCGCCATGCTCTCGTCATACTTCCCACCGAGAGAGAGGGTGATGAGGTTTATTGACGGTCTTATTCAGTCGATTCGCCTTCAGATGGCTAGGAAGGTTGGGAATGAGATCACTTTTCAGGAGGCGGCCAATGTGGCCAGGAGAGTGGAGATGATTCTGTCACAGAGATGTGGTCAGGGGTCAAACAAGAGGCCCCGTCACTCAAGGCAGATTCAGTGGTACCTCGTCTGGAGGTAGAGATTCATATGGTAGAGGCCATCCTCCTAGGCTTTTTCAGTCAGCACTTCAGGTTTCTCACGGTGCTTCAGGTAGCCGTTGTCCCCAGATGCAGTATTCTGATCAGCAGTCCTACAGTGCACCACCCGCTCCTATCAGTGCACCGCCGCTTCAGAGTTTTCGGGGTGGTCATTCAGGTCGTTAGGGCCAGCAGTCTCAGCAGCCGAGGCTTATTACACTTGTGGTGATACGGGTTACATTGCCAGGTTTTGCCCTCGAGCACCAAGTAGCTCTCAACATCAGGGTTCTCGTGCTATGGTACAGGCACCAGGTGTTCCACAGCCCGCCCAGCCAGCTAGAGGTGGGGGTAGAGGTGCTAGAGGTGGAGGTAGAGGTACTAGAGGTGGAGGCCAGAGGTGGAGGCCAGCGAGCAGCAGGCCGTCCCAGAGAGGTAGTTCAGGGTGGTGGGGCCCAGCCCCGATGTTACGCCCTTCCAGCCGGGCACGAGGCTGAGGCTTCAAAGGCAGTCATTATAGGTACGGTCCTGGTTTGTGATATAGATGCTTCAGTGTTATTTGATCCAGGGTCTACATACTCGTACGTGTCATCTTATTTTGCACCGTATCTGGTCATGCCTAGTGATTCATTGAGTGTTTCTGTTTATGTGTCTACACCGGTGGGTGATTCTATTGTGGTAGATCGAGTCCATCGCTCTTGTGTAGTTGTGATTGGGGGGCTTGAGACTCGAATAGATTTGTTGCTTCTGGACATGGTCGACTTCGATGTCATATTGGGGATGGACTGGTTATCACCTTACCACACTATCTTGGACTGTCATGCCAAGACTGTGACCTTAGCTTTACCGGGTTTGCCTCGTTTAGAGTGGAGAGGGACTCCTGGTCATTCTACCCGCAGTGTTATCTCATATGTGAAGGCTCAATGTATGGTCGAGAAGGGGTGTTTGGCCTATTTGGCATATGTTAGTGATTCTTGTGCCGAGGTTCCTTCTATTAATTCTGTGCCCGTTGTTCGTGAAAATCCTGAGGTATTCCCTTCAGACCTGCCGGGTATGCCGCCCGACAGGGATATTGACTTTTGCATTGATTTGGCTCCGGGCACTCGGCCCATTTCTATCCCGTTGTATCGTATGGCCCTGCCTGCGTTGAAAGAGTTGAAGGAGCAGTTGCAAGACTTGCTTGAGAAAGGTTTCATTAGACCCAGTGTTTCGCCTTGGGGTGCATCGGTGTTGTTGGTTAAGAAGAAGGATGGGTCGATGAGAATGTATTGATTACCGGCAGTTGAACAAGGTTACAATCAAGAATAAGTATCCATTGCCGAGGATTGATGATTTGTTTGATCAGCTTCAGGGTGCCAAGGTATTTTCAAAGATTGACTTGAGATCTAGCTACCATCAGTTGAGGATTAGGACATCCGATGTCCCTAAGACAGCTTTCCGCACTCGGTACGGGCATTATGAGTTCTTGGTTATGTCATTCGGGTTGACAAATGCCCCAGCAACTTTTATGGATTTGATGAACCGAGTGTTCAGGCCTTATTTGGATTCGTTCGTGATAGTCTTCATTGATGATATTTTGATATATTCCCGCAGCCAGGAGGAGCACGTGTAGCATCTCAGAGTGGTTCTTTAGACTTTGAGGGATAGTCAGTTGTATGCTAAATTTTCGAAGAATGAGTTCTGGTTGAGTTCAGTTGCATTCCCGGGTCATGTTGTATCAGCAGAGGGTATTCAGGTTGATCCGAAGAAGATTGAGGCAGTCAAGAACTGGCCTAGACCAGCATCAGCTACAGAGATTCGGAGTTTCTTAGGATTGGCAGGCTACTATCGTCGGTTCGTGGAGGGGTTTTCATCTATTGCAGCCCCGATGACCAGGTTGACCCAGAAGGGTGCCCAGTTCAAATGGTCGGACGAGTGTGAGGCGAGCTTCCAAAAGCTCAAGACAGCTCTGACTACGGCACCAGTGTTGGTTTTGCCCACAGGTTCAAGGCCTTATACAGTTTATTGTGATGCATCTCGTATTGGGCCAGGTGCAGTGCTGATGCAGGATGGCAAGGTCATTGCCTATGCTTCGCGGCAGTTAGAAGATTCATGAGAAGAACTATCCGGTTCATGATTTGGAATTGGCAGCCATTATTGAAGATTTGGAGGCATTATTTGTATGGCGTGGCATGTGAGGTGTTCACGGATCACAAGTGTCTTCAGTATTTGTTCAAGCAAAAGGAGTTGAATTTAAGGCAGAGAAGGTGGTTGGAGTTGTTGAAAGATTATGATATCACTATCTTATATCATCCGGGAATGGCCAATGTGGTGGCCGATGCTTTGAGTAGGAAGTCAGCCAGTACGGACAGTCTCGGTTATATTCCGGTTAGTGAGAGACCGCTTGCTTTGGATGTTCAGGCTGTGGCCAATCAGTTCGTGAGGTTCGATGTTTCTGAGCTCAGCCGTGTGCTAGTTTGCACAGTCGCTCGTTCTTCATTATTGGAGCGTATCCGTGATCGGCAGTATGATGATCCCCATTTGTGTGTCCTTAGAGACACGGTGCAGCACGGAGATGCCAAGCAGGTTACCTTAGGTGATGATAGAGTTTTGAGATTGCAGGGTCGAGTTTGTGTTCCTAGTGTGGATGAACTCCGAGAGTTAATTTTAGAGGAGGCCCATAGTTCTCGGTACTCTATTCATCCGGGCGCCGCGAAGATTTATCAGGATTTGCGGCAGTATTATTGGTGGCGAAGAATGAAAGAAGGATATCGTTGCATATGTGGCTCGGTGTTTGAATTGTCAGTAGGTTAAGTACGAGCATCAGAGGCCTGGTGGTTTATTTCAGAGGATTGAGCTTCCCGAGTGGAAGTAGGAACGGATCACTATGGATTTCGTTGTTGGACTCCCACAGACTCGGAGGAAGTTCGACGCAGTGTGGGTCATTGTTGATAGGCTGACCAAGTCAGCACATTTCGTTCCTGTGGCAGTCTCCTATTCTTCTGAGAGGTTAGCTGAGATCTATATCCGGGAGATTGTTCGTCTTCATGGTGTGCCTATGTCTATCATTTCGGACCGAGGTACGCAGTTTACCTCGCGGATCTGGAGAGCAGTTCAGCGAGAGTTGGGCACTCAAGTTGAGTTGAGCACAGCATTTCATCCTCAGACGGATGGGCAGTCCGAACGGACCATTCAGATTCTTGAGGATATGCTCCGAGCTTGTGTTATTGACTTTGGAGGCTCGTGGGATCGGTTTTTGCCTTTAGCAGAGTTTGCCTACAACAACAGCTACTAGTCGAGTATTCAGATGGCTCCTTATGAGGCTTTATATAGTATGCGGTGTCGGTCTCCGGTTGGATAGTTTGAGCCGAGAAAGGCTCGGTTGTTGGGCACGGATCTGGTTCAGGAGGCCTTGGACAAGGTCAGAATTATTCAAGATAGGCTTCGTACAGCTCAGTCCAGGCAAAAGAGTTATGCAGACCGCAAGGTTCGTGATTTGGCATTCATGGTCGGTGAGCGGGTATTGCTCCGAGTGTCGCCTATGTAGGGCGTGATGAGATTTGGAAGAAGGGCAAGCTTAGCCCTAGGTTTATTGGCCCGTTTGAGATTCTTGATCGAGTGGGAGAGGTGGCTTATAGACTTGCATTGTCGCCGAGCTTATCAGTCATGCATCCAGTGTTTAATGTGTCCATGCTCCAGAAAAATCACGGCGATGCATCCCACGTGTTAGATTTCAGCACTGTCCAATTGGACAAGGACTTGTCTTATGAGGAGGAGCCAGTAGCTATTCTAGACCGGCAGGTTCGTCAGTTGAGATCGAAAAGTTTTCCTTCTATTCGTGTCCAAGGGAGAGGTCAGCCTCCTAAGGCATCGACCCGGGAGTCCGAGTCCGATATGCGGAGCCATTATCCCCATCTTTTCCCCGACTCAGGTACTTCCTTCTTCTGTCCGTTCTAGGACGAACAATTGTTTTAGAGGTGGAGAATGTGATGACCTTTAAATTAAATTCTGTGTATCCGGGGCCTTGAAAACCTCATTTATCATCACCTCGATTTGTGTGCGCAGTCCGGGCACGTAATCGGAAAGCCAAAATATGAAAATCTGTGAAAAATGATAAAATTTAGCTATAAAATGAGTAAATTTGACTTCGGTCAACGTTTTGGGTAAACGGACCCGGACCCGTAATTTGACGGTCTCAGAGGGTCCGTAGGAAATTATGGGACTTGGGCATATGCCCGGAATCGAATTTCGAGGTCCCAAGCCCGAGAAATGAATTTTTAAAGAAAATTATTTTCTGAAATTGTTCAAGAAATTTGAAATTAAATTTGATTAGAACATGATGGTATCGGGCCCGTATTTTGATTCCGGCGTCCGATACAGGTCTTATATATGATTTAAGACATTTCTGTAAAATGTCGTGAAAAACGGATGTCATTTAACGTGATTCGGACCTAAATTTGCTAAAGTTGATGTTTTAAGAAATTTGAGAAAATTCTTTGATTTTGAGGTTTAATTCGTTGTTATTGAGGTTATTTTGGCGATTTGATCGCACAGATAAGTTTGTATGATGATATTAAGTTAGTGCGTATGTTTGGTTAGGAGCCCCAAGGGCTCGGGTGTGTTTCGGATGTGTTTCGGAAGGTTTTTGACTTAAGAAAAGTTACAGGTTTTTGTTGTTGAGTGCCTAGGGATTTTACCCTTCGCGTTCGCGTGGTCCCTCTCGCGAACGCGTAGGGCAAATATCTCAGGTGCCAGATTCCTTCTACGCGAACGCGTAGCTCAGGTTGCGAACGCGAGGCAGTGGGGGGCTATCCCTTCGCGAACGCGATCGTGACCATGCGAACGCGAAGGCCAAGTGAGCCTGGGCTGGGGGTGGGGCAATTTACCCTACGCGAACGCGACACCTTGAACGCGAACGCGAGGCTCGAGGAGTTTCTACTCCGCGAACGTGAAGGCTTATCCAGCCTAACCCATCGCGAACGCGAAGAACATTTTTGCCCAGTTGTTTTAAAGTCTCAAACACAGAACACTTACGGGATTTTTACAAAATTTCATAAACATCTTCTTCTCTAAAGCTCTTAGGCGATTTTTGAAGCATTTAATCACCATAACCTCTTGGATAAGTAATCTTTAACTTGTTTTCTTCCATTTTTATCAACACCCACTAGATTTCTAGGCCTAAATCATGTGATTAAGGGTAGAAAATTAGGGATTTGGGTAGAGTTAGGGCTTTTGATTATTTATGATTTAAATCTCGTTTTGGGGTCGGATTTGAAAACAAATTATATATTCGGGCTCGTGGGTGAATGGGTGATCGGGTTTTGGTCCGAATCTCGTGTTTTGACCAAGCGGGCCCGGGGTCAATTTTTGGGAAGAATGATTAGAAAGCTATAATTAGGCATTGGAATTGAATTGTTTAGCATTTATTGATGTTATGAAGTCGATTATGTATAGATACAATTGAATTGGAGCCGAATTCAAAAGGAAAAGCGGTGAGGCTTGAGTTGGCCGTGGAAGTTTGAGGTAAGTGTTTGGTCTAACCTTAGCTTGATGGATTAGGAGTTGAGTCCTATTTGCTATGTGGTAATTGTTGAGTACGACGTATAGGCATGGTGACGAGTATCTATACGTTGGTGTCTAACATGACCGTGAGTCTCTATATGGTGAATATCTTGATTTCGTTATATCTTTCATGCCTTGGTGATGATTTCTATTTGTTGTGAAAAGTTTGTGGAAGGAATTGTGACCTTTGAACATCGAGGAGCATTGGCTCAAGTTATATTACGAATTGTGAAAGTATATGAGACGATGGAACCCTTTGGAGCATTGGCTCAAGTGGTAAAGTGAGTTATGAAATAAAAATGAAAGAAAGAGAAAGAATTATTAAAGATATTGTTGCTTTATTGGTTATCTCCCTTGCCGGGATGTTGATATTATTGATGTTGTTCCCTTGCCTGGATTTAATTGTTTAATTGTTGTTCCCTTGCCGGGATTCCTATATGATCTTGTTTATTCCATTGCCCCTTTGTTTGGGATTGTTGTTTGGGTGAGGAAGAGTGTTAAAGCACGAAGGGTGATGCCGTGCATTGTTTGTTATTGTGAGAAAAGAGTGTAACGCACAAAGGGTGATGCCATGCCACACGATGTACCATTCCGTGCCGATTTTATTGATTATATGGTGAGGAAAGAGGGTAAAAGCACGAAGGGTGATGCCGTACACATCTTTATTATATGATTGTTTTGGTGAGGACGAGAGTAAAAGCACGAAGGGTAATGTCGTGCACACTTTTATTATACAATTGCTTTGGTGAGGACGAGAGTAAAAGCACGAAGGGTGATGCCGTGCAAATTGTTGATTTCTAATTCTTTGTTGATATCCGAGTTATGTTGCTTCTTTCCTTACTTGATGCCTTTCTATTCGGAACTGTTATCTCCCCCACAACATGTTTCCCTCTCCCACATTGACTGGTTATTTCTGTATTTCTTTTTCGCTGTATATATTTAAACTGCACAGGTTTATTTGGTAGTCTGGTCCTAGCCTCGTCACTACTTCGCCGAGGTTAGGCTACGCACTTACCAACACATGGGGTCGGTTGTGCTGATACTACACTCTGCACTGTGTGTAGATCCCGGAGCAGCTTTCGGACAGTAGTTGGAGTGTTTCCTTCAGTCCACCCGGAGACCTAAGGTAGACCTGCACGCGTCCGCAGGCCCTGCCGTCTCCCTTTATCTCTGTTTCCTGTTTCATTTTCCCTTTTATTCAGAAACAGTGTACTGTTATTTCTTCAGACCTTGTATGTAGTAATCGTAGATAGTCTATGACACTATGACACCAAATTTTGGGTATTTGAGGTTTTAAAAGTTGTAATAGACGTAGATTTTAGATATTTAAGTGTTAACTCCCGCTTAATTATTTAAGTTCCGTTGTTATCATGTTATCGCCTTATGTTTGCTAAAAGAAGTAATATGAAAATGAAGTAGTTAAGGTTTGGCTTGCCTAGCTCTCATTAGCAGGCGCCATCACGACTCCCGGAGGGGAAATTCGGGTCATGACAGCAACTCAAGTTGAACTATTTTCTTGAAGAAAACAAACTGAGAGAACAACAAGGTTCCTCTAACAGTCTTACATGAAAGGGTGCAATAAGTTCTATGATTTTTTTTCCTAAAGTACTAGATCAGAAATATGCTGATATATATTGTCTTCTTCTTACAATAATAGTTGTTTGATATTAATAACATGAAGTAACAAAAATATAGGTCTACAGGAAACTTACTCTTCGTTTTTTATTATACCAGTCAATGACCAATGTCTCAAGATCCGGCGAACTCTGTAGAAAGCTGCAAATTCCAAGGACGTCCGATTGTTCTAAGGCTGTGTCAAGTTTTAAATATTTCCGGCTTGATGGTGATGATTGCCAGCCTTTCAACTCCAGTATGGAAAGGCACTTATAAACCAAATATGTCAAAACAAGGAAATGCAACACTGTTAATTAATGACATGCTGATTACTGAATATTTCAGAAGAATAACTTGGACATACGACTAGTTTTTGCCACATCAAAGTGTTCAAGGTTGGTTTGGAAATCCAAAGATGAACCTTTTACACACTTTGAAGAACCCATTCACATGAGTTAAAAGCATGATGAGAGTAAATCAATCCAGATTTATGGGTTATTTTGTCAATTAGGGGGTTTCAAAGAAAATCGAAAAATTGAACCAAAACGACTTAATAAACCGATCTATGTTTTGGCATTAAATTATAAGAGCCTGACAATATTTGGTTTGGTTTAGCTTTAAAAAAATAAAAACAAAAACAACACACACACACAAAATACTACTTTTCAAGCTTTGAAATTTTCTAACGCTGAATGTTTAAAGAGGTTTAACACTTGTACTATTATAATTCGGGGTGAAAAGAGGAAGAAATTAGTAAGGAAATACAAGACAAAGGAAGTAACAGCAGCATCCAAGTATTGATTTTCATCTCTAGTTTCTTGATTCAATTACAATGAAAACCCAACATCCGTTGGTACGCAAAACTAACATGAGAATTGGGACTGCGTTCTCGGACTTTAAGTAGTGAACCCAAGGAGAACTATAGGTATTGCGTCTTAATTGTTGCTAGTAAAGTAGTTTGATTCTTCTATTTATAACATGGCGTTTTATGTTTTTATTTGTTCCAACTTGTTTATAATCCTTTTCCTCTCTTCCGTTCCTTTCTTTATCTGTTTTTTATTTCACTAGTCATTAATCTTATTCTTTTATTTTCTCCACTCGGGCGCCGAAAAATTTAATGTTTTGGCACCCAAAACTCTTTCTGACTTTAGTGTTCAAAAACATTATACATAAACTAGAAGAAATCGCCGAACCGACAAAAACCGACGAAACCAAAACCGATATATTTGTACTATGTTTGGTTTGATTTGGTTAAACATTTAGAAAATCGACTTAATTGGTATGTCATCCTTTTAAGATAAAATTGTACCAAAGGGAACCATGAACACCCCTACTATCCATTACAAACTCTTTATTTTCACAGTTCTTCTTCCAAAGTATTGCTAAGAGGCCTAGTTTCAGTCACCTGCCACTGTCCAACCAAATTGGCCATGATAATGTAATTCTTCAATTACCAACTTAGTTATCAAATTATACTAAGGAGTGGCATTAATGATACTAAGCAGATGAATTCAATAAAAAGTCTGAATTTCAGACAGTGAAGAGTATGAATGAACCTCGATGCCCCAGGGACCCAATTCAAGATCCTCGACATTGGCAACACTATGAAGAAGTTCCTTCAAATAGCCATTCTCCGCCTCCGAGTTGCGTTCTTCATCTACTATATAGTCAAAATTTGAACATAATACTGCACTGACAAGTGAAGCCAAATTTCTCAAGCGTATCTCATCGCAGAACCCCAAAAGTTCAAAATATTTAATATGGGGGGCTAATATTTCGAGACGAAGGTCAGGATTCTCATTTTGGTAATCTTTAGGCTCAAATATGTCAGCTTCACACAGCTGATTTCCAAACGACTAATGCCCAAAACACAATCCAGTTCCAACTGCTCCAAGTTAGGACAACCTGATAATATCTTCTCCAACATATTATCCGTCAAGTTTAGGGACGCGATTGAAAGAAACATGAGACTACCTACTCCAGTTAACACTACCAGAAGGTTTCAGTTCACAGTTGATTAAAATCAAACTCATCAACAACGTATTCTTATATGCAAAATTAGGAAGCTCATATTTTGGGTGATTGTCCGAATCAAATAGAAGTGTAAATTCTTCAACATTAGCAATTTTAGTTGCAAAATGTACCCATAAATCAACATCTTTAACATAACTATTGTCGTACCTAAAGAGTGAGCCCCTGAATCTTCTGATTTTCTGGCACGACCTCCAATAATAAAGCTCTCTATTGGTGGAAGCTATGAAATCCTTTTCGCTGTAGCTATTGGGGGACTCAAAATCGAGAGATACTGGCACGGACTTCCAAAGAAACCGCCATCGCTGAGATAATACGCTGGTGCGCACAACTGCTTTACAGTCCCACCACAACATAGAGAGGATATGGAGTAGAATTCCGTCGGGCAAATCGCTGAGTCTGTCTCCTCTCGCCTTGACTTTCCTCTCCATTTCCATGGAGTAAACCTAGTTCAGTTCTTGTAAAGGCTAAATTGAGCCATATGAAAATTTAGCAAAATATTGAAACAGTAACTTTTTCTAATTGGTAAGATGAAGTCATATAAAATTAAAAGAAAAATATTTTGTTACTTCAGTTTGGTAAAAAGGCAGCATCCTGCACTAAGCTCTACGCGGCGTCCACTAAGCTCTCGCTATACTCGTTATTCGCGGGTTCACTAAGCTCTTGCTATTCACGCAGGGTCTCTCACTATACTCGCTATTCGCGGGGTTCACTAAGCTCTCGCTATTCGGGAAAATTGTACGTAGCCCTACCCTTGCAGAAGGAAAATTATTCGTAGTCTTACCCTGCATTTCTGCAAGAGGTTGTTTCCACGGTTCGAACCCGTGACCTCCTGGACACATGGCGGCAACTTTATCAGTTACGCCAAGGCTCCCGCTATGCGAGGGGTCAATTTGGTAGTATTATATTATATCGTATTGTTACCTTACTTTTTCTCTCATTTTGTCCTTCTCTATTAAACAATTATATATATATATATTCCTTTATTCAACTTTCTTATATAATAACTCTACTATTTATCCTATTTTTTCGTAATATTGCAAGTTTATTTTCATATTATTGGTGCATGACATCATGAAACGACGGCAAATAATGATACCATTTATCAAAACGCTATATTCATCAAATAATACAGTACAAATATAATATAATATAATATGATACATTATGAAACGATATGTAACAACAATCCAAATAAGCTTTTGTTTATAGGAAAATAAATAAATAGAAAATGATCATAAATCGTGCGGGTTTGATTAGAGTTCATTGTTTAGCCTATATGCCGGGCGAAGGAGAGTAGAAGCTAAGGCTTCGGTAAAATCATGTATTTATCTTAAGAAATTATTGAATATATATAAATTATTAATTTAGAATCTAATAACTTAAAAGATTTAAAATATCGAATCCATAAGTTTCAAATCCTAGCTCCGCCTACATAACTGCTCTATCTTAACCCAATCAAACTTGTTTTACCTCACATCCACATTTGACACCCCTAGCCGGGAAACGTATTTAGGTGGTCATTGCTAAATTTTAAATATTACTTTTTGCCAAAAAAAAAAAAAAAAATTATAAGATTATTTTACGAAAGAAAAAAAAAAGGTTTAGTGGAGTTTGGTTGGAATAAGTTTGTACGAAAATTAAGTATTTTTATGCTACAATTTTTTGGAGATTTTATTTTGTGAATGTTCCTTATAATCCTATCATTTCTTTGCTTTTGTATAATTTCTTAATTAATATGGAATATATGAAAGAACTCCTTCAGTTATAACTCAGTGCTGATTTAAGTTTCTTCTTAACAAAGGTTGCTGGATAAAATTTGCACTTATTGCTAATTTACTTGCTTTATGCTTTTGATCTTCATTGTTCTAATTGTTGCAAAAACACCGCATGACTAGCTTTACCATTTAGTTTAGTCAATATTAGTATCACTATTTCATCGTATACGTCTCAATTTGTATAGGGAAAATGGTTCAAAATTTTCATATATATACTATTTGGATTTGCTCAATATTATCCTTCATTACAGGTTGATCTGTTCATGCCATGTTATTAACAAATTGCATCGTAATTGTCCTTGCAGTTGAAAGAGCTCATCATGAAATAAGTGAATTCCACGTGTCCAATATTCGGGAAAAAAGTGTAATTTTGCCCTTTAACTTTTAACTATGATTAGTGGGTAGTCATGCGTTTCTCTTGTCCATAATAGTAGTATTAGTATTTAGTCTTGTACTTTGTTATTTGAAGATTTTTATTACTATCTATTGTATTTTCGCGTCGGCCTACGTACACACTACCCTCAACATACCCCTTATAAGATTATATTGAATTTGTTATTGTGATTGTATCCTACTCTTTCCACGATAGTATAATTATCTAATAATCTTTTCGTTATTCAAGGCACATCAATAGACAACTCATTAAATTCACATGCATAATCACACAAACTCTTCAATTTACTGTAGATTTCTGTATACTATATAAAGCTCTTAATTTTGTAGGTTATGCATACATGTTTGCTCATCTATTGTTGCAGTGAATAATCGATTTGAATTTTTTGGTTTCCCCTCTAATGCTTTAATTCTCTTGTTGACATGCATGTCATCTTGAGAACACATTTTTTAGTCTTTAAATAGGAAAATTACAGCAAAGGAATATAACAGTACAAGGCAGGGGCGGAAGGAGAGTATAAGTTATGGGTTCGAAATTTCGAACGAACCCAATAGTTTTTGCTCAGACCCTATATTTTTTTAGATCCATTAAATATGCGTAAATATTCAATTGTAAACAACGAGTTATGTGTTCGACAGCAAGTTCAAAACCCATAAACTTCAAATTTTCGGCATATAATACAAAAGGATGATACAAGTATGATTGATCCTTTTGTAATACTTGA
This sequence comes from Nicotiana sylvestris, assembly GCF_000393655.2. NCBI lineage: Eukaryota > Viridiplantae > Streptophyta > Magnoliopsida > Solanales > Solanaceae > Nicotiana > Nicotiana sylvestris. Next base: position 10,091,541 of record NC_091068.1, read on the forward strand.
ATGCCTCATCTTGCCCGGCTTGCCACACAAATAGCTTTCTACCTGTGAGAGAAGCATAGAGGTCTTAAAGCTTCATAGCGGGTGACTGGTTACTATTGTGAGTCACGCACTGGAAACAAAAAGGAGCACCTCATGTTCTGCAGCTATTTCCCAGGCCATCTCAACTGCCAATGTTGACCCCCTTAGTACTCTTAGAGAAAACATGCCTGTTAATTGTGACATTTAAAGTTGCATCAGGGAAATACTGGTATAGTAGTAGTCAGCGATGTACAGATTTTGCAGAATATTTTAATCATCATGAGGTGGTAATGGCATGCACGACAAATAATAAATTCACGGATTCACGCTGCCCATCAAAAACATGCAGTCAAACTAGAGTACCTCTACAGAATTCTCAACAGCTAAAACTAAAAAGATACTTTAATATAACACTTAACGCCAATGAATGTAAGTATGTAACTATCCTAGTCAGAAGATAATGGTTACCTAGTCAGAGGTGGTGCGGGGGCATCCAGATTGTCTCCATATGTTTCACCCATTAGGCAACAATCATCCGAGGAGAACTCCATAAAAGCCAAACCATCCCCTTCAACATACAGTATATCTCGATCTGAAGGTTCACACTCATTGCTTGATACCTCAACAAACTATGAGGCCAGAAAACAAGTCAATTCAGTATCCATTGTCTATCTTCATGAATGTAAGCGATTAATCAAATACAGAATCTGTTATAGAAGATGTAATCAAGAAAACGAAGTAAAATTGGTTTCATATTCACATGTAATACTTCACAAGAAAAGGATCCAGATTATATATTACTTGGTAAAAGAAATGACCTTCAGGCAGCAACTGCCTTTGGTAGTAACTGGACAAAGCCAAAATTGAGCTTGACATGGCACACTTAAAAGAGAATAAATGAATAAGTAGAAACATTAAGGAGAAAGTCGATAACGATTTGTAACAGTATATAGCTGATGCATGAGAACACTATGTTACCAGGCGGGCAGGGCAAAATACACATGGACGACATATGATCCACCACTCATATCAACTAGATAAATGAAACAACTCGTTGCCCATACACTTTGAGATATTAGTGCCAAACTTTATTTATTTTTTTGATAATGGTAACAAGTGCGACTATACTGGACAGCTTGATTCAACAAGACTCCGAAAAGTACCTTGCTCAAGAAGTAATCTGCTGCATCTGGAAGGAAATGAAGCTCATTTCTTCTCTTGTATGTTTCCTGTATAGCAGGATCTTCCACTCCTCTTCAACTAGGGGAGCATATTCACGTGTTGCTGCAGGGAAAAATGTATCCAAAACTCCAGTGGCAATGACATCCAGTTCAGAGAAATGCTTCAAGCACGGGTTCAACGAATAGATGCAATGATTAGTTTCGGCAGACTGCACAACACCAATAGTTCCTTTGAAGATGGAGACCAGAGATTTCAGATAGTCCCAAGTTACGAAGGTTCTTATTAATGTACCAACGAGGAAATCTCTGACCTAAGTAAACTTGCAGTAATTTTTTAAATTAATTAACACAACATTGGCCTTGGCAGCTGAGTTATCCGGTACCTATGCTGATGGGAGGTAGCAAATACTTGGTGATAGTCAAGATGCGTGCAAGCTGGTCTGGACACGACCATCATCAAAAAAAGAAAGTGACGCAGCATTTAATCTCCAGATCATATACAGTAGACTATAGGAGATGTCACATCTCTGAAATTGGTCAAAGGTGAAACAAGCAAATAACTGAAAATTAACAATGAAATAAATCCATCAAAGATTCCTCTCTGCGACTTCATATTACCGCACAAAATTGAAATGTTACTCTTTACCAACATCATGAATAGATAAAAAAAAAAACTGCTCTAGCTTTATATGTTTGACGACAAAAAGTCATCCCAAAGGAAATCCATGAGAAAAGGTATCAATTATAGACAACATTGCCAGGACTATATTGGTACTTTATGACATATGAGAAAATCACTGAAGTTCTGCACACGAGGCTGACCATGAGGTACAAGTAAGGTTAACAGGGAGCAGATAAACCACGCCTGATGCCTGCATAAAAAAAGTATATCAGATATCCATTAAGCAACTAGCCCAACTAACAGAGACAAAAGTGCAGCCTGAATCAACTTTCTTTTGCTACTTTTTCTCATGCCCGAATATTGTTTTGTCCTTCTTCCTCGTAATGACCATCATCATAACCTGAAAGTGAGTGTCACCTAGACATTGCACATATGCAAGAGTTCCATTTTAACAAGAAAATAATTTAGCCAAGAGCATTAGCTGAATGTGACATAGACACAGGCACAATTGGTCAATTAAACCACCTCCTTAATGGATTTCTCATCATCATATCTGACCCAAAGTAGTACTTAAGAGTTAGCAGAGTTTATTCTATAAGTTTTTGCCAATGCAGGATCTTCATGTGGATGGAATTCTTGGCATTCACTTCATCTTACCTTGAAATATTAGTCATATAACATATGCCAACAGAAACTATCTTATCAAGTCGTAATGAATCCTGAGATAATATTTTTGCAAAATGACTTTCAACCTTAGAGGAAGCTTTCTTACATGATCAGAGAATAAAGTGAATAAACACATTGTGCTTAGACATGATAAGAACTACTTGGATACTGATAAATAGAATCTTAACCTTGTCTATCAGCTACAAACCAGTTTCAAACATAAAGTAAAAAGCTGTTATGTATGCTGTAATTAATACAAAAGAGAGGGGCATAAGATTATCGATAAGAAAAAACAATTGAAGCGTGCGGAGAGGATCTTGGAAAGCTTAGGAAATCCTGTTTCATTTTAACATAATCCCGAGACACATCACTCCTGAATCTGCCAGGTGCCAGCAATGAAGAACTTCTCTAGCACTATTGCATTCTTGAGCAAATATTTTACAAATGGCAGTACAGATTTATTTCCACTTAGTGGTCCATCAAAGTTAATGAACTTGATGGTCTTCAGATTTAGCGATGAACAGTTGAAATTATGCGTCTCAAACCACCTGCTCTGTTCATCCTCATTTGTGTACTCTGACAGTAGGTCCTGCAGGAAAGAATCCGCTATATAAATCAGTTATTCTCCTTAGAGGAAGCAGAGAGCCAGGAGTTGATTTTGGATAAAATAAAAGGTGATGAATTTTTAAAGAACAAAAGTGCTTTGATGATCCTTTATCTCCTTGCATAAGGTGGAAAATTTGGGTGGAAGCCGACTCTTTACTTATTGTGAATGTTGTCAAGGGAGTTACCAGACTTTCTTGGCAATACGGACCTATTATTGAAGAGATTAAAAAGTTGATTCAAAGTGAGGATGTCAAGATGACAAACTTTTACAGAGCAGCCACTGGTGTTGCTGATCGTTTAGATGGATACAATCACCTATTGGACGCAACTAAGGAGTTTTTCAGCTTTAACTCACTACCAAGAGAAGCTAGAGGGTACTTAAAGGTTGACAACTAGCAGCTCCCTTCCTTCTGAATTCGAAGGAAAGCCAAAAGCTTACCTCCAATAATGCCAACGAGATGAACTTCCCAGTTAGTTCCTTCTGTGAGCTCACATGTTACTTGAGAATGTTCCTCACTTTTTCTCTTTTTTAGTTCTTATGGAAACAATGCACAGGGGAGCAAGTCTCCACGAGTTACAAGCTATTGTTGTAAAGCTCATCAACTACTTAGGCTATTTAGTTTCACATCGTAAGTAGGAGTCCTCCTCCTATACAGAATCACTCGTCATGGTTACATGTTAGACCATCATCAGATCTATTCTCTTAGCTTCAGAAAGTCTATCGTCGCCACCAAAAATAGTTGTTACTACGGGTGCCTTGATGGAAAAGGGAGAGATTTGAGGGAGAATAGAGAGGATTGAGAATCTTGCTAATAGATATATATATATTGAGAGAGAGAACATAACTGGTATATTTTACGCCTCAATGGTAGGGTATAAAATAAATACTTATTTTGCTATAAAATAAAAAATATAGCTATAGGTAATTATATTTTGAAATTGTTTTAGTTTACAATAAATAGAGTGTAATAGTTTGCTATAGAAGGTAAAATTTCCTTTATGAAACTTAGTAAGAGTTGTCCCTATGTGGTTAGGTCATTTCAATAATCATTTTGTAGAAACGACCCCAGATAGCCATTCTAAAGGGCTACTATTTAGAAATTAGCCAGTACATCCTGAATTCCAATTTTTCTAACAAAAATATTTTGAATTGTTCTGAAGTTAAAATTTTTAGTTTAACATTTCAACACAAAATAAATACTGACTAATCTCTAAATAGCATCCCTGAGAATGGCTATCTATGCACTTGCCCCCGTCTTTTTTGATAAGTGTGGTATCCCGGTTAGCTTACGCGCACCTAAATTAATTTAACGAGGTACTTGATGCCTCTCATTAACACAAGTATTAGGTAACTCAGTCTAGTAAGACCTCGACATATGAAAAGAAATGGAAATTTATCTCCTATAGCAAACTATTACAAACTATTTATTATAAACCAAAACATTTCAAAATGTTATTACTTATAACTACCTTTTCTATTTTATAGCAATATAGGCCTACCATTGAGGCATGAAATACGCAAATTATGTTCTTTCTCTATCTCTTCCTTCTCTCTCTCTATCAGCAAGAATTTCAATCCTCTCTCTTCTCCTTCAAATCAGCAGAATCGTCGACGTCATTATCGTGGTCGTCGTCAGAATTGTCGGCGTCATCATCCACTACTGGCTCATCCTCTTAGGCTAACAAATCTGGCCATGGCTACGCAGGAAAAGATTTGAGGGCTGAGTTTTTGTTCGTCATTATTTTATTTTTAATACAATGTATACAATATTTTGCTTGGCCGAAAAACGCCATCTCCAGCGAATTATTTTTCTTCTTTGCTATTTAGTCACATACAATGATACAAATACATCATAATATGTACAAGTACACTCAAATACATTATATTTTTGTATAAATACATTATTTTTTCGCCTATACCTATGTATTTCGAAGGTTTATATTTTTTAATACAGTTGAATATTTCTGTATTTTGTGTTTTTTTGTTGTTTGAATACAGTAAAATTGAATACAATATATAATAGTGAATAATGAATATTTGTGAATTGAATATAATGTATACAGTCGAATTGAATAAAACGGTATACACCCTATTTCTTGATTTTTTGTTGTTTGAATACAATAGAATTCAATATAGCGAAATTGAATACAATTCAATATTGCGCTTTCCATTATTAAACACCCGTAATCACTATTTTTTAGGCGGATTACCCCACTGTATTTATAAATACATTTGCGCGAATACAATTAAACAGTTGTAATTCATTTTTTTAGGCGGATAACCTCGTATTTATAAATACAGTCGCTGCGCGACTACATGGGATGCAACATAGTAGCAACAAAATTTATGTAGAATTGATTTTGTTGAGTTAATAGGAGTGATAGACACTAATTGATCCTCTTTCCATTGTTCAATGGCTGGAATCCACTATTTTTAGGCGAAATTCCACTACTGTATTCATGAATACAGTAGCGCAAATACAGTGAATATAGTCGCGTAACAACTAAATAGTAGCTATAGGAAGTAATTATGTATATGGTAGCTATATGAAGTTAATATCCATTAAATAATAGTTGTTTCTAAAAATTCCTCAAAAGAAATCACCTATTTTTTTTTTGCCTTCGCTGAAGTTTGAACCCAACTCTCAGCCCACTTCACAGACCACTAAGCGGGGCATTTGCATCTATACCCTTTTTTGTGTCACGTTTTAATTTGTGTTCGCTTTGCAAAAATAATTGCAAGCGTACCCGCTTTTTCGCATAACTTCAGCATACGGGGCTTAAGTGACAAAGGCAATCACGCAAAACTTCAGCATTCTAGTAGACGGGCCTGAAGTAGCAAATGTGCTGAACCAAGTGTGCCGAAGTTTTTGTTTGTAATTGTTGAACTTAAGCATAGTAGCTGAAGTTTTGTTCTCTATTTGCATTGCTAAAGTTTTTGTTTTTGTAACTGGCGAATTTCAAGCTCTAGAGCTAAAGTTTTTGTTTTGTAATTGGCGAGCTTCAGCTCTAGAGCTGAAGTTTTTGTTTTTGTTTTTTGTAACTGGCAAACTTCAGCTCTAGAGCTGAAGTTTTTATTTTGTAAGAGCTGAAGTTTTTATTTTGTAACTGGTGAACTTCAGCTCTAGAGCTAAAGTTTTTGTTCTGTAACTGGCAAACTTTAGCTCTAGAGCTCTAGAGCTGAAGTTATTTAGTTCATTTGTAAAAACTTCAACACTATATAAAGAACAAGAAGGAGGAGTAAAACCTGTTCAGTACTAGCCTAAAGATAATATGTTAAAGTTCTATTTTTACTCGGTCTAAGTTCCTAAGGGAAGTGTCGTAGGATATTTACACCGGGGAAATATTGTTTTATCTTTTGTACTATTTTTATGATTTAGATTCTACATTTCTTTTCTTTAGCTGATCAACTTATTGTTCTAAGGTCTAAGACAGTTGAATCGACTGGGTCACACACGTAATCAGACACCAAAGACGTATGACATTGACACATATGGCTCCTTCTTTAGTTCCATAGCAGCACCAACAGCAGCAGAAGAAAGAAGAAGAAAACGAAGGAGGAGAAGGAGAAGGAGAAAGGGGGCTGAAGTTATTTAAAAAGTAGGTACAAGTTACAAGTTTTTAAAAAAATGGGTATAGGTTAAAGGGGGGCGACCAAATAGGGCGCCCCGTGAAATTTTTACCCACTAAGCTATAAACCTTGGTTGACAGGTCATTTCAATAATCTGCAACAGCAATTGTAAAAAGAGAACACTCCACTAAAGTACTATATGTCCTTTGGACAAAATTTTCGGACATTGATGGAAATCAAACTTTATACATTCTGGGAAATTCAGCCGTGTTAAATCATTTGCTTTGATATTGTATACATACACAAATAAAAAACTAGGAATGTAATGAAATTTCTCTTCAAAAGAATATCACCAATTTAAATAAGAAGAAAGACAAGGGGAAATTAGAGATGGGGAAGGACCAAAATAGATTAGTAAACATTAGAAACCTATATAGACAGCAGTAACTCTTAAGTTGTTAATTGTTAGTAGTATTATGGTTTCTAATATAACTACTTCTCTTAGAGTAGTTTGCAATAGTGTAGCTGTAGCGCAAATGCTGCTCAAGTCACTTCTCATTACTTTTCATAACCCATCTATCTCAGACAACATAGTAATAACAATAACAAACCCAGTGAAATCAATCCCCACAAGTGGGGTCCAGGAGGGTAGTGTGTACGCAGACTTTACCCCTATCTTGGGGAGGTAGAGAGGTTGTTTCCAAAAGACCCTCGGCTCGAGAGGATGAATACAAACAATCAAATATCAACAACAATAGCCAGAAAAATAATAACAACAATGTAAGAACTAGAAAAAATAGATGAAGGAAAGCAACAGCACTAGCAATAGCAACAAGGCACAAGCAGCGAAAAACTGAAGCGGAAGTTAGTAAGAAGTAGCCGCAATACTAGCACTCTAGGAAAAACAACGAGATACTACCAGACTTGCCCTAAACAACCGGTAAGGATCAGAAAAACGCCCGACAACATAGTAAACAGCTAGATTAAAATCTTTACAAGTGAGGATCGGTCAAAAATAAACACACAATAAATGCAAAGAAAGTGGTATCTTTCCCTTTTCAGTGGATAATGGGTATGCCCTTTTAACCTTCTCTACGTATATACTAAACTTGGTTCACAGATAGAAGTTTGAACTTGTGTGCACCTACAACATATCTCGCTACTTTTCCTTTTCATAGAGCTTATATTAGATACCTTATAACTGTCAACTGACTGCTGCTCAGAGATTGAACTTTCCCATAGGAGGAACAACACCTCTCATTACTCTCCAAGGGCCGCCATAAAACATCGGCTTCATTAGAGGCACTTCTTGCCCAGGGTGTTCTTCCCAGTATTTTTCCTGTTATTATAGTGGGGAAAAGCTCTTACATTAAGACAAGAATTTAGAACAAACAGTAAACTAAAGGCTGAAAAAGTAAATTTGATTCTTAATATACAAGGGAAAGTCATCTACTTTGAACAAATGAGTACTTCTATATAGCTCATATGATACAAAACATGAGTAGGCTACTTATCTTCTGAAATGGCAATGACTTATACAAAACATTTTAAAAAAAGGCTATAGCCAGAGGGAAAGATAACTTATTCTGAAAAGCAGATGCATACTGAAAAATAAGAATTAGATCAAAGGAGAAGCAGCAAAAGAAATGGATCAATGTGACTAGATAAGACAAGACAAATTCAGATGATTCTCCTACCTTGACTGCAATATCTTTTCAGATAGGGAGGTCAAATCAAACTATGTACGAGTCCCGACCATAGGATTTGCACATTGAAAATACTAAACTGATAACTGAAGCTTGTTCATGAACTAAAAAATGATCAATCATAGTTTAGAACCATTTATTATAAAAATCAAATTAATGAAACTTCTGAATAATGAGTGGAGCTCTTTTTCTGACAAGTAAATAATGTGTTGAACTTCCATTCTTTAAAGTCGCACTTTCCATGTATAAATGAGTAAGTAGCAAAAGTTAGGAGTTCGATTTATAATAACTCATCATTGACTCAACGACCCTCTTCTAAACAAAGTAGCAAGGTGAAGGAAGTTAGCACGAGCAGTCTAACATGACACAATTATATGCATTTCCACTCAATCCTGCATTTGTCCAACTAACTATATCGGGGGTTTTATAATCCTGCTCTACCCCTCCAACCAAAAAACACAGTGGTGCTTTCAAGTTCCAAAAGTAACTTCATGAAGTTTCAATTCCAAGTTTTTCCAAACAAAAGGCCAAGCATTTAGTGTAACAAAATTAAGGACCTAAAGCAACTATACCTCGTAGAGTTGCTCAGTGATGGCTGCCCCAATAACCCCTGTATAAAATGCACAAACATAGATTGTGACAAGAGGTGTAAACGATTTTGGTCTCCTAAATGGTTTGACCATATCCCATAGAATTGTCTTCTCCCACTTTGTGTACACATAATCTGCATATTTCCTCCACATATAGGTTGCCATTTCCACGATATCCTTTAATTATCAGCTGAACTGCATGGAGGAAATATCTCGTTAATTCACAGATGTAGCTGTTCACATGCAGAAAAGATGATTTATTAAGGATACTTTTGTTTAATGCAGGACATATCAACATTAGATAGCTCGTATTACTGCAAGTTTATCGGCATAAAAGCAGTCTTACAAATCATTCTATAAAAACATAATGTTAATATGGATCAAGACTATACTAAAAGAACCAATATTACGAGGAGGAAAATCTGCAAGAGAAAAGAGTAGCATTTTTGGTAACATTAGAGAGATCTGTTAAGTAGGACAGAGTATTCTTGAAGTTTAACTATCTCCATGTTATCATCAGCAACCTACAAGGTAAAATCTAATTTCTGATTTTTTCAACATTAATGGTCGTTATAGGCTATGTTGCTCGGATCCTCCTAAATTCCACCGCACCCGTGTCAAATCCTCCACCATACTTTACATATAAGTTCTTTTAACTTTCCTATTTTCAATTGCATTACAAACTAACTTCACTTAGAAAAAAAATAGATTTCAGTAATTTAAACCCTAATTTTTATAATTAGCTAAAAGTTAATCAATTTTTTGGTCTTCAACACACAATCAGCTCTCAAAACAGGAACAAAAAAAAATAAATCATTAAACAAGTAATTAAGGCGTGTACCCACTGCCTCCAGTGGCATAACTACTCATGAGAGCTTTTCGTAATTAGCCATTTATTCAGAATTTTGATTATTACAGCAAATTAACACACCATCACAACTATAGCAAATTATAATAACTAAAAAACAACTGATACTGGAGCTGAGAGTTTGTTAAAGAATTGAAGCAAACACAGCAAAATTCACTATAATTTGTATTATACCATTCAAAATCATAGCCAAATGCAAAAGATAATAAGGTTTAGTCAAATTAGATATTGAGAGAGAAAAATACCTAGAGAGAGAGAGCGGAACAGATGAAGATAAATTTTGATTCCGTCGCGAGGAACTCTGAAGAAGTTAGCTGATATACAAAAAATATATATTGATTATGTATAAAATATTTTTTTTGTACATTATATATTAATATATAAAAAAAATATTTTAGTGGTTATTATTTTTAGAGTGGCTATATAGTATAATTTTCTCTTGTTTAAACCACTATTTATATTTTAACCCAATTAAGAAATATTTTGGGAAAATAGCCCCGCACTAGATTTTTAAAGCAGGATTTTCATTGATCGCCAAACTTTTAAAGTACGATGGGCAGAATTTTAAATCAAGCAGCAGTCCATTACTCCATCGCAAGAATTTTAGCCACAAAACTCTGGTGATAGCTAGAATTTTGTGGCAAAATTCTGACGATCACCAGATTTGTTGCGTGTTGTAAGAGTATGCCCAATGTGACGATCGAGCAAAATCCTGCCCACTGTATTTTAAATTTTTGGCAAGGGCTTTTACCATAAAATTTTATTATCGGGGTTAAAAAAATCAATAGTGACACAAACTATGTGTATAATTTTATGACCTATGGCTGCAGAAAACAGCAATAGTGCAGACGAGTTAATATATTTGTTAACATTGTATTATTCAAATTGTCACAATGCCGAATCATTCAAACTTTCAAATATGTCTTTTTAAGATTTCCTTTCGTTTGCAAAAAACGGTAAATTAGAAAGAAAAAAAAGTGCCAATTAATAAACATTTTTATAAGTGATTCAAATATTTGATTGATGTGGATATATTTATCTAAAAAAGCATGAACTCCATCCAAACTACATAACTTACAATTATTAGACTGTGACATTCATTTAACTAAGAGCGTAGAACAAACTCATTCAACCTAGGGATTAGGTGGTAAATTTTGTTCGCTCTTCTCCTCTTGATTTTATTGTTTTACAGAGAAAATGTAGCAATTTTTTTATGTAATGATATTTATAATAACAGATCTCCCTAATGTCACCAAAAATGCTACTCTTTTCTCTTGCAGATTTTCCTCCTCGTAATATTGGTTCTTTTAGTATAGTCTTGATCCATATTAACATTATGTTTTTATAGAATGATTTGTAAGACTGCTTTTATGCCGATAAACTTGCAGTAATACGAGCTATCTAATGTTGATATGTCCTGCATTAAACAAAAGTATCCTTAATAAATCATCTTTTCTACATGTGAACAGCTACATCTGCGAATTAACGAGATATTTCCTCCATACAGTTCAGCTGATAATTAAAGGATATCGTGGAAATGGCAACCTATATGTGGAGGAAATATGCAGACTATGTGTACACAAAGTGGGAGAAGACAATTCTATGGGATATGGTCGAACCATTTAGGAGACCAAAATCGTTTACACCTCTTGTCACAATCTATGTTTGTGCATTTTATACAGGGGTTATTGGGCTCTACAAGGTATAGTTGCTTTAGGTCCTTAATTTTGTTACACTAAATGCTTGGCCTTTTGTTTGGAAAAACTTGGAATTGAAACTTCATGAAGTTACTTTTGGAACTTGAAAGCACCACTGCGTTTTTTGGTTGGAGGGGTAGAGCAGGATTATAAAACCCCCGATATAGTTAGTTGGACAAATGCAGGATTGAGTGGAAATGCATATAATCAATTGGTTCCCCAATCAACCCCCTTCTTATGTGAAGGTGTTGACCATTCATGGAATTGGTTCCCCAATCATCTAATTTGTCCGACAACTTCTCCACAGTCACATCATTTGAACTAGCATTGTCAATTGTGACAGTGAAAATCTTTTGCAAACCCCACTCACGCAAATAATCAATAATACACCTTACCATATCTTCACCTTTATGACTAGTAATTGGAGAAAAGTTAAAAATTCTTTTATGCATAATCCATTCACTATCAATCCAATGTGCTGTGATGCACATATAGTTAATTTTTTGAATAGAAGTCTTATGTATCAGTGGTAAGACTTACTCTTTGACTTGTTCCTTTAAGAAACTTCATTAATTTGTTTTTTTCCACATTAAAAAGAGCAAAACAATCCCGTGTAACAGTAGTACGGGAAGGAATATGAAAACAAGGTTGTGTCACTTTCATAAAGTTTCTAAAGCCTTCCTTCTCAACAAAACTAAATGGAAGTTCATCAACAATTACCATACAACACAAAGCCATCCTACACTCTTCTTGATCAAATTTCCATGGAATAAGATCACCTTTATTACCCCCGGTAATGCTTGATATTGTAATAGTTTTTGACCTTTTTCAACATTATAAGGATTCTTTGGACATTTATCGACATGACTATTCATTTGTGTCGTACTTTTGCTTTTTGTCACAAAATATTCTTGTCCACAAAATCTACATACGTATTTATTATTTCCTTTAGCATCAACTTTTTCTCCAAACAAATCCCATGCCCGAGATCGTTTTATCCTTTGTTTTGTAACTTTCGAGTGAGTAGTCGCAGCAGTAGACTCGGAACCTCTACTTTCATCAACCACTTTATCAATTTTATCATTTTCAGCCATGTGAAGTGAATGAAGAATGTAATTTACAGTCTTAAACAGTTAAACGAGTTGAATGAAGCAAAGCAAGACGAAGTCAGCAATTATCGCTCTTCAATCTACATATCAAAATAAAAATAAAAAACTTAACTGAAATTCAAGAAAAAAGGGCATTTATGATGAACTAAAAGAGCTGATTGAACTCTTATAGATACAATATAACCAAACAAAGGATGTGTATAAAAGCTTTCATTTCAATTATTCTCAAGTACAAAACTAACGAAACACATACAAACAAGATCTGTGAATGCAAACAAGAAAAACGTGAAGAACAAAATTCTAAAAACTGAAAGAACCTATTTGGAGAAAGAGAATTACCAGATCTGTGGGAGAAACCGAAAAAGGAGGAATTTTGAGTGAAGAAAATTTTGAGTGAAGAGTTATGCTAAAAACGTTGAGGCTTGACTCTTGAGGAACTTCAGACTTCAGAATCCGGAGAGCACAGAAGCGGCTGAGGCGCTGAGCGGGTGAAATGAAATAATAGGCTAGGGTAGAGGAAATCTATCTTTTCTCTTCTGTAGAAGAGAGAGTTTTTCGACATGTGTGCTTGGAATCATTTCAACAAAGCTTGAGGACATTTAGGTCATTTTACATCATCTTTATACGTGCCCTTTCTCTACTTACACAAATACTACGTGTAGTTTTTAGGTTATTCAAGGTGTGGGTTTTTATCCAATTTCTTTACATAACAATTTACAGAGCTTCTCGAGATGATCTTCGGTCCTCCTCATCTCTTCGACTTGCAAGTGCGTTTCTTGCTCTTTAACATCAATTTTGTTGCTTTCTATCTAGGGGTGGGCATTCGGTATTTCGGTTCGGTATTTAAGAATTTCGGTTCGGTATTCGGTTTATCAATTGTGTATACCAAATACCATACCAAAATATTTCGGTACGGTTCGTTATTTCTTAATTTGGTTCGGTACGGTTTCGGTACGGATTCGGCTCCCCTCACTCACCAATATCTTAAACATGTTTGGATTATTTTAAGGAAGAGTTTGGGAACTTAATAAATCATAATGTATTTGCTTACCCTCAAATATCAGTCATACAATTTGGATTCTTCTGTATTTTTTTTTTCATAGCAGCATGTGATATGCTATTATTATTGTCATCATGTTTAAAGGAAGTATACTTAGTACTTGACAACTAATGTCTTCTCTTTATTTTCTATGAGAATAAAGTCAATCATAGCTCCTTTCCAGTTTCCATGAATTGAAAAAGAAACGGAAAATTACTCCTAGTTGAACAGAGACTACACGAAAAAAATTACGTGATAAAAGCTTTAAAATTCACAATTAGTTACCAGAACCAAATATGTAAATTGTTAATCAGTTTGAAAGAAAAGAAAACTGGTTTACAAGTTACAACATATATAAATATTTTGCACAATCACGAATTTCATCCAAGAAGAAAAGAGGGAAAAACATACCTTTGAAAATTGAAATTATCGCAAGTTCACAAGTCGCAACAGCAGCGTGAGTGAGGACTGAGGGGTGAGGAGTGACGAGTCGGAGCTCGGAAGTCTGAAATCGCCAGGAAGTCGGAAATCGCCAAATGCCCAAATCGCCGCTCAAGACTGTATAATGTACTCTCTCTAAGTTTAAATTGATAAATGGCTACTAATGCCCTAAGACCTAAGTCCCTCCCTAACCAGCTAAGCAAGCTAACCCTTAGAAATTAGAGTTTAGAGTGGGCTGGGGCGATGGGCTGGGGCTGGGAATTAAATAAATAAAGGTTGGGCTTGGGCTTTGAGGCTGGGTTATTAAGAAAATGTCTTTTAAAAATCGGTATTTCGGTACCGAAATTTCAGAATTTTAATACCGAGGATCGTACCGAAATACCGAAATTACAGTACCGAATTAGACCGAAAAAAACAAAACCGAAATACCAAATTAATTCGGTTCAGTTCGGAATTCGATTTTTCGGATTTTATGCCCACCCCTATTTCTATCTGTTTCTCCTTCTTTTTTGTTTCAAATTCATGAAAATAGAGTGAATTAAAGACAGATTTTCGAGTTACGGGTTTGATGGATGAAATTGGGGTTTTTTTTTTTTTTTGCGTAGATGAATTGAAATCAAGAAAAACCCTTTATTTTTGTATTAACTTCTGTTGTATTGAAGTTTGGTCTCGGAAGGTTATTTATTTCTCATGAATTTGATCTGAAATTCGGGCTTATACTTACAAGAGCACTTGTTGCCACTGGTTAAGGATTAGCCCATCACTTATGAGATATTCAGAAATATAAAGAATAACGTTGATTTGCTGCTACATTGGGTATATTTATTGGTGTTAAGATTATGTGGATGCTCTTTATTTTTCCCTTCTTTTAATTTTTTGCTCTATCTTTTGGGTTCTCTGCATGAATTTTAATTTTGCAATTCAATGACCGGTGTGTTAAATCGGGTGGTAAATGTGCATTTTACGCTATAACCTTGCTGATTTTTAGAATTTTGTAATTTTTTGTGTTCTTCGTATACTTTTGATTATGCAATTTCATGGCTATTGTGTGTTATATCAGAGTTCAAACATATTGTTATACTGTAACATACTGTAATTGCAGATTATTTTAACATGAAAGAAAGGTTTAATATCAATGCGATTACTTCGGAAATAAAAAAATGGACTTGTAGAGTTCAGGTAGTTGATAAAGGCAGATTTATGGATAACTTAAAAGGTATCAACTTCTGATTATGCATGATGAAAAGGTAGTTTCATAAATTGCCAGCAATAAATGAGTTAATCTACTGCCTGTTTATATATTTGCTTAAAAAATTACAAGACAATCATGAATTTTAGAAAAATATTATTCACGTTATACAGATTTGGGTATCCTAATAGTGTCTTATATTGTCACAGGAAAACCAAGTCCAAGACATTATATTCAATGCTGAAATAACACATTTTGAAGATCTGTTTCATCCTTTCCGTACTTACTTGGTGTTTGTTGCACAAGTTAACGAATAAGATTATATGTGTGGAAATCCAATTAAGAAATTCACTTGAACAATTGATAGGAGCACGTTCGCTCAGCCAATAGAAATGATCAATCCTTGTGAGGACGCCGACGCGACTAACTCGTGCACCATTTGACAGTTTCAAGTATCAACTCAAGGTATCCGAATTTTATAATTGAAGGTTTAACTGTCTGTTCTTTCTGCATCTAAAATTTATTTTTTTAATTATAATATACTGACTTCCATTATCTATTAACTTATTCACCCTTATTTTTTAATTCAAGATGTCCTTGCCATTGTGATTAATAGTAGCCCGTCAAGATATGCTTCAAATGAAAGGAAAATCCAAGAATCTATCATCAGGGACAATCAGTGAGTATATACCTCTGGCTATTTTCACTAATGATTCAACTATGATGTAGTTTTACTTTTTCTCCACTGATCAATTAATCCTCCATTCCCGTGCGCTACTGTGCTAAGGACATGGTATTGTAGATGTGCTTTTTTGTGAATAACACATATCCAAAAAAAATACATTCTGCTCATACATGTGCATGAACATATACAAAAACTAATTTAAGATTTTAACTTACATGCAGGGCCAAACAAATTCGAACTAATGCTTATTGCATACATGGCAAGAGGTACAACTCTAACATGCTCTCTTCTGTTTGTTCCTTTTAAAAAAACATACCAATTACTAATATCCAACGACAATCTCCGGTAAGAATAATAAAAAGTTTTATGTAATCTTCTGAGTTTTCAATTTTAATTTTTGTTCTTCTGGGTATTCTTGAAGTTTCTTATAAAGATCCATAATATAATGCAATATGAGAAGGCTAAAAAGCATTGTGTGCTTATTTTTTCATTCAGGTATTTCGCCCAATATTATAATTCATGTGTACAGTGGTGCATACTATTTCTCCTTCGATATCCAACATGTGATTTTTGTTAATATGACCTCGCGGTGTAATTTAGTTGATGTGTGTGATGACGGAAAATTGCTACAATCTTTTGTGAATTGAAGCACTGTGTTGAAGTATGCTAAATTTCAATTAACTGGATTTTTAAAACGGAAAAAGGTCAAAAATATCCATATCATTTGCTAAATAGTTTATAAATACCCTCTGTCCATCTATCCGTTCAAAAAAATACACGAAGTTAATTCTATTAACAAAAAATGGATATTATTTCAACTCATTTACCTTATCCGACCCCTTTACAAAAATGGGTAGTATCTATCACACTCATTCTCACTCATCTGATCTCCCTCTTTCTTCTTCTCCAATTGGGACATTGCATACACACAATAACAAATTAATTAAAGAATAGATATAACCCAAAATCAAATAACCCGAAATTCAAATCAGATTCTGAAATTTCTCCAATCAAACTCATGATAAGTATTGAAACTCTTAAATGGAAAATCAACAGATACATTTGGGTTGTTAAGTAAGAAGACAAGGATCAAAACAAAACAAAAATCTGAAACAAAAAAAATTGAGCCCAAATGCTAAAATTGTCCAAATATATCAATCAAATCTAGGAGAAATATTGAAACTTTGAAAGGGACAAGTAATGAAAATCCTTGGATTGTTCATAAGAAGACAAAAGAGCCACGAAATAACAGAGAAAAAATAACTACATATAACTGATACAAACACACAAGAAAATTGAAACCAGGGTGCTAAAAAGCTTGAAATTATCACATTCTAGGATAAAGATTGAATCTATTAAAGGTAAAAAAAAAAAAAGTAAAGGGTTACCTTTGGGATGTTCATAAGAAGAAGAGGAGGAGGACAAAAAGCCATGAATTGCAGATGAAGTGAAAGCCAAAGCCATTTTTTCAAACACAAAGAAAGATTTGTTTCAACAAAGAAACGCTAAAAAAAATTTGTGAGATGAGAGTGGGTGTGCTGGGTGATAAGGAAAAAGAGAGGAAAAAAAAAGCAAAGAAAAAGAAAGAAAATAATTAGGCGGGTCAAATAAATAGGGTTGGACCAGGTAAATAGGGAAAAGATTGCAGTAAAAGATTGCCATGTAGCCCAATTAAAAATTGTCATGTCATTAAATGAACGGAAAAGGACCAAAACTATCCTTATCGTTTGCTAAATGGTTTATAAATACTCTCCGTCCATCTATCCGTTCAAAAAAATACACTCCATCAGTTCTGCCGTTAGTCGCGGGGGTATTCTTGATAATAGAACTAACTTCGTGTGTTTTTTTTTTGAACGGATAGATGGACGGAGTGTATTTTTTTGAACGGATAGATAGACGGAAGGTATTTATAAACCATTTAGCAAACGATAGGGATAATTTTGACCCTTATCCGTTTCTAAAATTAAGGGCAAGCTTAAAGTAGTGATTTTGATAAAATATTTGTCTACTGAGTTAACCAATTAATAATGTCCTCTTTGGAAAGAGATAAATTAGAAAGAAAGAAATATGTCAAAATATTTTACATCTTGATAGATCACTTAGCTGCACGTTCTTTTGTAGCTACTCTGACAGATTGCTTATGTTTTTAAAAAAATCACATTATTTTTCATAGTTATTGGATTAGAAGACCAGTAATCTTAGAAACATAGGATTGTCAACACTTAAAGAAATAGAAAGAAAGATAATCTGCAAGGAGGTGAATTTAAGTGAATGAATATCATTGTTTTACTTTTATAGTATGTTTAATGGTTTAGTATTTTCCCGGCTATATTACCTTAATCATTTGCCGTCATAATTGTTCCCTATTTGCATGCCGGAAAATTTACTTTTTCTCGCATCTATTTGTTATAATATGCGAGTCAATAAATGCCTCAAATGGATAAATCACTTATTTCACAGGATCTAACATAGATCGTCTCCAACCCATCTTGAACAATTTGAAATAATCCCATTGATTCCTGTGAAAATAGGAAACTTATATTTGTCATTCACACACCCATCTTTGTTTATGCTACAACTCTCGGTTTGATCCTACTTTGGGTTTATTTTGTTACTAAAAAGGGAGGAGGAAACTCAGAATAGTTTAATAGAAATCACGTGCCTCTAGGTGATATGTCATAGAATACTTTGCTACGAACAAGATTTAACATCTAAAAAGATAATTTGACTGGCTGCACTGTGTTGATTTTGACGCCACTGAAAGATCTTCTGTTACTGTTGTGGGCTGCTGTTGAAGCCACTTTTTGCTTCTATTTCTGAATGTGGTTGATACAACTGGTTACAAATCAAAATCTACATCCCAGCAAAATTATTGCCCGAAAAATTTATTCATCTTTATTTCTTTATATGTATAGATTGTGTTGTCTGGTACTGATTACAAGCAATCTTACTAAAAATACTAAGTATTAAAATTATAAATAACAATGTCCTTTGAAATAACTGTTGCAAATAGAAATTCAAAAGGGTATGATATGTAGTTATTTTGTGCACTCCAATTTTTTTTATTGTTATATCTTTGTAAAATCATTATGCCTAATCAATCCGTATGTGAAGAGCTGTTGAACTTGCACGAAAAAGCTCTTTCTGGTTTTATTTCTTTCTTCATACACATGTCAAATATTTATGATTGTGAGTATTTGTTAGCTCTAAGAATGAGAACTTGGGAAAGTGCAAAAGCTTGTTTATCTTATGTTTCTGGAGGTCTTTTGAGATTGAGAGTTTGTGGCTTGATTAGACCAATTAATAGTTTGTAAAATCAATCTCCCTGCTATTTACTCTGTGTAGCTCTTCTCTAGTAGCAGTGCCCCCCCCCCCCCCCCACCCCCCAAAAAAAAAAAAAAAAAAAACTAAGCTTTGTTACTGCTTACATAGTCAGTTTATTTTTTTAATTAGCTGACTATGGGAAAGTAATTTAAGTTTTAAATTTATTACTGGATGCCTTTGTGGTTATTAAGTATTTTTGGATAGTTCTCATTATACATCATGTGAGCTATTAAAAATTTATGACAGAGACTTTCTTCTATCAATTTTCTAGCTTGCTGAATCTCAGAGTGCTTACTCTTAATACGATGATAATTGCTTAAAGTATTGATATTACATACTTGAGATGCATACTTAGAAAAGATTGTGATAACACGCTTTGCATTTCTTTTCCAAGTTGAATCTGTTGAGATTATTAAAGCGCTTAATCTTTATGCATTTGAGTGCCTCATCTTGTCTACAACCTCGACAACTTCACTAAAGCAAATAAGATTGTCTTGCTTCTTTGTTTACATGCCTTTTTTTTGTCAATACATGCTCGGAAGAAGGCCAAGAAGACTAAACACCACAACTTCATGCAGCACTGTTACCTAATATGTAAATAGCTATGCCAACAATTTAGTTAATTTATAGCTATGCCGTATATGATGTAAATACTACAGATGTTGTCTGGATTATTTATTGCCCATGGATCTGAATAATGTATATTTTGATCCAAATATGTACATAATAGCCAGCAGCTAGCACGTAGAGTTGCCTACCTGATGTGCAACTTTTATTATATGCAATTCCAAATCAAAATAAAATTAAGTAAAAATAATAATTCCAACTTTCATGATATTGGGCCCGTGTTAATAATATCCGCTGTTTTTTCAATTGTAGTTGGTTATACAGAATGTATAAAAGTTTTATTCCTATTATTTACCATTCTGGCTATGGTGTTGGCAAGTTATAATATGATCGTCAACAGATCTCTCTGTCTGTATGATCATTGTCCTTGAGCTTTGGTGGGAAATCATTGTTGTTGAACATCGTTGATGTTTTAGATGATTTCTTTTGCAGATTACGATTGCCAAGGAGGCTGAGAGATTCAATCATTTGTTTGGATTTGATGCAAGTGTTGCTCATATTTTCTCTTGCACGGTTAAGTATTTTCAAGATTCTTTGTCTCCGTTGAAATCTTCGTGGTTCTTTATCATTATTTATTGGATTAGATGAAGTAGATTTGCCGTGAAGTTAATCTGCAATGGTAATACCATTTCATCATTGTTTTATGTCTTGGTCCGCTATTTTTTCAGTTGCAGTTGGTCATACAGTATAAAAGTTTTATTCCTGTTATTTACCATTCTGGCTATGGTGCTGACAAGTTATAATATGATCGTCAACAGATCTCTCTGTCTATATGATCATTGTCCTTGAGCTTTGGTGGGGAAATCATTGTTGTTGAACATCGTTAATACTTTAGATGATTTCTTTTGCAGATTACGACTGCCAAGGAAGCTGAGAGATTCAATCATTTGTTTGGATTTTCAAGATTCTTTCTCATTTGAAATCTTCGTGGTTCTTTATCAATATTTCTTGGATTAGATGGAGTGGATTTGCTGTGAAGTTAATCTGCAATGGATTGTCACCTATTTAAGGTAACTTTAAATTGCCTCTACATGCCTCTTTTCTCATATATGCTATTATACACACTTCTTATCTCCTAGCTTTCCACAACTTATATTAACAAGGTCTATTTTGAGAGAATATTGAAGAAGACTTTGAAATTCCCCTTAAGACATTCCACTGATTAATTATGTTGACATGTAAAGTTCACACCATTTTACTGTGATCTAGGTCGAAATAATATTAAAATACTGTCCAAGGTCATTTCTGTGTGCCTTTCTTTCACAAGATACAATGTGAACCATGTAAATAGTATTGATTTCATTTCCATTTTTGGGTTGATGCTTGTGCATTTATCTGGCATTTTCACCCATATTTACTGATTTCTTTCTTTTTGAATGACATGTCCTTCCAGACGCTACTTGTGACTTGTGGGATTACACTGGTTTTTTTGTTGTTGAATGACATGTCCCTAGCTGTTGGATTGGCTAACCTTTTCTTTGAATTCTAACTTTGCCTTTGCAAATTAGCAGAACTTTAGAGTATATTTTTACGGTAACCAAACGAACAACAAAGTATTGAAAACAAGAAAGTGCTAAATTCTGCACTAAATTTCAATTGGCTACATTTTCTGAATCATCAACGCAACTATTTGAAAAGCGAAGCTTATGACATCTAGATGCAGGTAGAGAGTATGAAGTGCTGCTGAAATTTTGCATTCTATTTATACCTTTCAACTATTTTGGACCTGATTTATACAATTAGCATGATAAAATGGAAAAGGATGCTGCTTGAAAGTTGGTATTGAATAGCTATTTTCTGTTGAATCCTTCCCCGGACCCAGCGCATAGCGGGAGCTTAGTGCACCGGGTTACCCTTTTTTTTATAGTTGAAATACATAACTTAGCTACACTGCTTCTTGATACTTCTCTCATCACATGACATTTCTGTATTTCTTTTGCTTCATACATTCTTATGGACAATAAGTTCCTACCCTGTATGTGTCATGTAACAGGTCTCAGTATGTTTGCCGAAGACCACAACAAGCGAAGCTGACAACTACATACCTTGGTTGACCTTCAAATCGGTGCATCGCATTTTGCTAATATGTAAATTGTCTGTAAATAGTAATCTTTACCTTGCTATATCTTGCTGTAGGATTCTAAGGATATCTTTTTAATTCAATATAAGCAATTCAATTATGCCACAGGGACATGCTCATTTTTTTGACCGAGCTAGACAAGTAAACAAAGGCATGAGTGAATAGGAAATGAAAAGGAGTTACCACTTCTTTAGGTTTTGAGTGGTAGGTAGCTTCAGATTTCAATGGAAGTTGGTTTGATGAACTTGCTATCAACTTTCAAAGATCTATTTGATTACATTTGACCAATATTCAATATAATGAAATACTATAAATCTACTTCACATTGGGCCTGTGCTGGCACAGGCCACCACTACCTAGTATAATTAAAAGCAGAAGACAAAAGCACCTCGTGAAGCCAAATGGCAGAACAATAGAATGATACATGTAAAAAATTTGGACAATCCTCCAACTTTCTTGGAGTTTCAAAATTCCATTCAATTTTATTTAAAAATAGACGTGAAAGACACTTTTTTTTTTCAAAATTCAAGCAATTGAAACTACCAATAAAAACCACTAACTACTCCCACTTCTTCCACTCCCCTTCCTTTTAAAAACTAACTGAATTACACTTTTTTTTTTTTCAAAATTCAAGCAATAGAAACTACCAATAAAAACCACCAACTACTCCCACTTCCCTCCACTCCCCTTCCTTTTAAAAAGTAACTGAATTTCTCCTCTTGTATATATTGAATTAGAAAAAACGTATAGTTGAATTGAATTGACAATCCTCTTCCATTTGTATCTCATATGTCGAAATCGGGTTAGTCTTTTACACCTCTTATGTCAATGTATAATTTAATTCGGATTAGCTTCAGTTTACAACAAGAATTAACTTTTCATAAGATTAAATTTTTTGAGGCTGTCAACTGCAGATCAGAAAATTAAATTCATATCAATGTGCTCTTTTTCTTTGTTGTTTCCCATTCGTGATTTTGTTTGTTTTCTTATATACCACATATGAGAACTTTCGTCGTAGAGGACTAGGAGGAGATAACAGGATCAATGTGTATGACCGGGGGTGCACGAACAACTTTCTTGAAGTATTCTGCTCGAGGATAGAACCTTCGAAAAACAACTTCCGTGGATATGTACATGAAGAGGCATTAAAGTCTAGCAAGGCAGGAAACATTCAAGTAACTGAAGTTGATAACTCCGATGGGGATAGAAGAGTCAAGGTAGAAGAAGATCTTGGGAATATTCTCATTAAAATTCATAATGTATTAGGAATGATTAAACTACATGGATTAAAATTTGTAATTTGCACGACTCTAAATGATGCTCTTTTTTATTCAAGAAGTGCAGGTTTTGCATTTCAATTTTAATTAATTTACTTCTAAGTAGGTTTTGTTTGTTTTGTATTTTTGCAGCATTTTCACAACGAGAATCTGTGAGAGAATTCTTCTAATGTGATCAACGAAGGGAGTATATATTCAGTAGTAAAGTAAGTTTTATTTTGCCTATTTTTCCTTTATTAATCCAATTTGGGTATTATTCTTCTCATTCTATTGAGTTTAATAGTAGCAATTTTTTTGGATCTTCTTCTTTTTCTTCTTTGGGCTAATTCATTCAAGACCTTTGGCAGAAATTCTCTACACTGCTATTTTTACCATTGCGCTAATTGCTAAGAAACTACTTCTACTTGCAGAACAAATAAAAAGAAAATACAATCTCAAAATTTTCATCCAATTGGACCTTCATTAGGAAGAGTCTACTTCAATTCAATGGTGCAAACTTAAGTCATTTCCTAATAACATTGATAAACTGATAAATAGATGACATTCTTTCCCTCTAAATTTAGTGTAGATATATAATAAAAGGATAAGAATACAAAGGGGAAGGAGAATTTAATTTAATTGCTCATAAAAAATAATACAAAATAATAACTATGATGATTATTAGTAGATTTATAATATACAATAAATAATAAAAACAACTTCTATGCTTACTCTTTGAATTAATTCAAGCCCATCCATGTAGAAAAACAATACAATAATATTTGTATTATACATAAATACTAAATGCGAAAAAATTAAAATTTTGATGAACATAAACTAATTTATAAAGAGGAGAATAGATATAATATGATTATATTCACAATTTAAATTTGTTTGATAAATTTAAATAAACAAATAATACTTAAAAATATTGTTGATATATCAATAAATAGAGTAGTTGACAACGATATTAAGCCATGTGGGACTTTTAGGACAAAATCTAATAAGATTTAGGATAAAGTCTAATAATATTTAGAATAAAATATAATAGAAATTAGCACAATATTTACTAAGAATTTTTAATAGATATTTTGAATTGAGTAGTTTGAGATTATGCCAAGTAGCAAGCTAATAAAAAGCCACTTTATAATTTTAAGATAATATATGTTAGACTATATAATAAATTAAAATTGTATTCAACGATAAATTTTTGAATCTATATATATATATACACACACACATAAAAGTAAGAATATAACATCACTATTTACAATCCACATAGCTAATTGAGAGCTACAAGATTTCATAAAATAACTAAATAAGTAAGACCAATAAATCGAGTTACTGAATTAAGAATCTATCAAAAAATAAGTTGAAAATACCTTATAATTCAGTCAAAGATAATTTTCACATTATTTTTTAATTATTAAAAGACATAACATTATTTTTCTCATATGAGACTATTTTTTTTTTATTTGCATCGGGTGTCCGAGTCTCTTCGAGCTCCGACTAATCCCGGGGGTGCACAGGCCCTCGGCAAGGAGTTTCCCGCAAGTGCACCACGGTTAATTCAGGTTTTACCCAGTCCGATGGCCCTCAGAAATTGTTTGCACCCAGTGAGTTTTGAACTTGAGACCTTGAAAGGGAGCAAACCCCAAGG
Source organism: Nicotiana sylvestris (assembly GCF_000393655.2). Classification (NCBI taxonomy): domain Eukaryota; kingdom Viridiplantae; phylum Streptophyta; class Magnoliopsida; order Solanales; family Solanaceae; genus Nicotiana; species Nicotiana sylvestris. Next base: position 10,116,476 of record NC_091068.1, read on the forward strand.
CTCTAAATATACATCTCTTTACAAAAGAAAAACTTTATGATCTTCATTACGAGGACAAAATTAAAGGTTCTAACGATGATTATGATGACAATGATGATCAAATAACAAATAAAGTTATAAAAATAGAAAATCAAGCATTTTTTAGATTCATTAAATTATAATATATTCTAATCTGTGTAGAATCGTGTTATATTTTTAGATTGTGTGGAGCACAAACTATATAATTATTTCACCCGTTTTAATTATGCGGCACTTTTTTCCTTTTTAGTCAGTATAAAAAAGAATGTCACCTTTCCTTACTTAAAAATAATTTTGTTAGTAGAATGTATACTTTACCCCTTAATGAATTGATTTGTAGGCATATAAATATTTATGGTTTATTTTAGACCACAAGTTTTAAAAGTCTTTCTTATTTTTTACTAACTCGAATGCTGCCAGATAAATTGAAAAGAAAGGAGTATGATATTTTAGTATCATCCAAGAGTTATTCGATGATTATATGATTTATTTAATTTAGTTACATATTTTTATTATAAGGGTACTTACATTGAGATAAGACGATAACTACAATTTTGTTAAAATGTATACAAACAAATCAGATCATAAATGTTTGATATGATTAATATTCTTTAATAAAGTCCGTGCATCACGCGGGTAGTAATATTAGTTAGAATTAAAATTGCATAAACTTCATTTTAAAGCTACTAGTTACACAAATAAAAACATTTAAATTTATTAGTTGCATATTAGAAAAAGAAATCGTATAAATGAAATACAAAGTTTTATTAGCATCAAATAATCATTAGGAAAGACTACCGCTTCTTGTCATAGCAACATGTTTTAAAACCTTTTGCGTTGAAATCATGTTCGTGCATGGAAGGTACAAAGATTTCTTGTAAATAAGAAAACTATAAAATTGAGAATATAATATTTTTTATGATTGAGAAAAGCAAGAGCCCAAACTCTTATATTCTCTCTTGTAAATGCATATTGTACAAATAACTATAATTATTAATGAAATTATAATTTGAACCAAATCATCAATATATTCGTGAGGGACAAAAAATGCATGAGTGGTTAATACATGCTCTCTCTCTCCCCCTCTCTCTATCTAACTCTCTCACTATCTGTCCCGATGAACATGACCGCGAACCTTTAATTTTGTTATGTACTAATATTTTAATTTTTTACTAGTCAAAATTCTTAAAAATTACATAAATAATATATTAATGTGCCCTAAATTATAAAATAAAATTAGATGAAAGCCTTCGTGCTTTTGATATAGATAAATAGATAGATAGATAGACATGAATCCTACATAATTCAAATAGAAAATGTTAATAAAAAATTTAGGTAATTGAAAGTCTTAAATATTAAAAAATTAAATAATATTTTAATTTATAGTACATTATTAGATTTTTTTGAAATAAAACTTGTTCAATAAACGACTTTGTGGAATCACACAATTATAATCTTTGTAAATCGTTTGTTTTATCTGTCATTCACTTAATCATACATTATGCTTCTAGAAAATAATATATAACATCAAATACATTATTTAATACATTATTTATATATTTTATATATTTATTAATTCATAATTACTGTTATTACTTTTAGTAAAAAAAAAAGAAATAACATGTCACGACCCAAAATCTACTAAGGGTCGTGATGGCGCCGGACACCATTGTCAAGCAAGCCAACAACAAATAACTAGTAACTTCTCGTTTTAAATATTTCTGAAATCACTTTTTTTATACGTTTAAACAATACATAATAAATTCCACCAAATAAATAATGAAATATTTAACAATTTTAAATTTCTGAATAAACCCATAGACATCCCCGAACCCGGTGTCACAAGTGCATGAGCATTTACTAGTGAATGAAATAAAATACAGTGACTGTCCGAAATACAAGTGGACAGAAATAAAAATACAATGCAATACTCTGAAGGAAACTCTGCTGACTGCGGGGCGTCTCGATAATGTAGCTCACCTAAGTATCCATACCAACCATGCCACTATGCCACTAAGCCACTAGCCACACATAAACCTGTGCAACAAAAATGCACAGCAAGTGTAGTATGAGTACGAAAACAACGTGTACCCAATGAGTATCCCGTCTAATCTCGAAGAAGTAGAGACGAGAGGTCGACTTCGACACTTACTAGTAGTCCAATGATAATATAGTGAAAATGTGAGGAAATCATGGATTTTACAAAGCAATTACAAACTCATAAAGCCTGAAAACCGGTAAACAACTTCTCAAATAATAATAGATTTCCAAAGATTTATTTTTCATTTTCTTTATCAATTTCTCTCAGGCCAGGAAAGACAATTATCAACATCTATAAATCTCAGGCAAGCAATAGAAGCATGCACATATCATGCCGAGGTCGATGGCCCGATCCAACATAAATGTAAAATATGCACTGCCGAGGGTTGAACGGCGCGAACCATAGATGCATCTATTATCCTGCTCGCGAATCATACATGTGACACGGTCAACATAAATAAACAAGCACCCCGCTCGCGAATCATACATGCGACGTGGGCTCACATAGATACACACATTCCAACAGCCAATTAAGAATTTATCAGTGAATATTTACCCAAAGAAAATCCAATTACCTTCTAACGATTTAAGAAAATATAGTTTAATCGTTTTAGAAATTCATTTACTAATTCAATTTGATTTAAGCAATTTAAGTTGTGAAATAGATTACAAATAGTTCAGATATAGCATGCTTTTGGGTCCTAGACTACTCGGACTTAAGCACAATAGTAGCTACGTACGGACTCTCGTCACCTCGTTCGTACGCAGTGGCGGACCCAGAATTTTGTGCAAGCGGGTTGAGTCAGAGAAGTCCATAACTAACATAAGCGGTATAAGTCGTATAAGCGGGTTCAAAAATAATTTCTATACAAAATTTACCTTGTTTTAGCCATAATTTATACATATACACAGTATTATTTTTTGACGAAGCGGGTTCAGTTGAACCCACTTCTCACCACTTGGGTCCGCCCCTATGCGTACGTAATAGGAGAAATTGATTATAAAAAAAATAATATTAACTTTGCATCTAAAAAAAAGTTAGAAAAATAGATTTCAAATAAAAATAAAATATTTTTTATTAATAAAAAAGTTAATGCCCCTCATAAAGCTTGGTTTTAGGCCACGAAATTGGTCGCCCCGGTAATACTTCACAAGAAAGGATCCAGATTATATATTGCTTGGTAAAAGAAATGACCTTCAGGCAGCACCTGCCTTTGCTAGTAACCGGACAAAGTCAAAATTGTTCTTGACATGGCACACTTAAAAGAGAATAAATGAATCAGTAGAAACATTAAGGAGAAAGTCGATAGCGATTTGTAACAGTATATAGCTGATGCATGAGAACACTATGTTACCAGGCGAGCAGGGCAAAATACACATGGGCGACATATGATCCACCACTCATATCAACTAGATAAATGAAACAACTCGTTGCCCATACACTTTGAGATATTAGCGCCAAACCTTTTTTTTTTTTTTTTTTTAATGGTAACAAGTGCCAAAATGTTTTTATGTAACTACATTACTCTAAAGCTATAGTGGATAGCTTGAATCAACAAGCAGAGGCGAATCCAGAATTTTAAGCTTATGGGTTCCTATAACAATTTCAAGTAAATCTACATTAAGACCGGACCAACGTACCGGGTTCCAAACTAAATATTCCTATACTTTTAGTGAATTTTTTAGTATAAATACATATTTTATATAAAAATTACTGGGTTCACGGGAACCCGTACCCTTTGCTTTGCATCCGCCCCTGTCAACAAGGGTGTTAAGGGTGTTCAATATACAGAAAAATTGTGTAGCCTCTTTCAAAAGAAAATTGATGGTTCCATATGTAGCCTCTTTCAAAAATTATCTTCTTACTTACAGTTAACTTCTTACAATTGTGTATTTACAGAAAAATTTACATACTTGCATGTAAGATTTTACAGAATAATAGAAACTGTTTTATGCTAGCCAATTGTGTCTTCTATTTTTTAGTTTAACTATCTAGTATCTAGAACCTACTGATCCAACTAATTCCGGTTAACATTGCATAGCGCCCATCAAAGGGAGAAAGGTTCCATCTCGAGAACTCCAGTTAAAGGTGGAAGGATCCCATCCGTCCCACCATATCCATTGGGGTAACCAATTGTATCATATTCAGGATTCAACAATATGAATAGAAATCACAAAGCATTTCGAGCAACATCTCTTGCATGATGATCATATCATGAAGAACTATTAAAAACTCCACTGCCGAGTACAATCCTAAACTTGTCTATCACCTGCAGAGCAGTTTGAAACATAAAACTAACATTTGTTGAGTATGTTGCAATCAATACAAACCAGAGAAGACAAAAAATTATGGATGAGAAAAGACAATTGAAGCGTGCGGAGAGGATCTTGGAAAGCTCAGGAACTTCTGTTCCATTTTATCCCGAGACACATCATTCCCTATGAATCCAGCAGCAATGACCAACTTTTCTAGCACTGTTGCATTTTTGAGCAGATATTTTACCAATAGAAGTACAAATTTAATTCCACTTAATGATCCAAGAAAGTTACTGAACTTGATGGTCTTCAGATGTGGCAATGAGCAGTTAACATAATGTGTCTCAAACCTCCTGACCTGTTCACCCTCATTTGTGTAACTCAACAGCCGGTCCTGCAGGAAAAATCCGCTATGTTAACCAGTTATTCTCCGAAGATGGAAGTTGAAAGTCAAGAAGTTAATTGTGGATAAAATTAAAAAGGAGATGAATTTTCAGATTTAAGGAGCATGTCAAGTGCTGAGTAAATGTTACAAAGTGCTACATGCAAAAAACAAATAGAATGTTTGAAAGCTTCATTGAAGCTGATGCTTCGTCTCCTCGTGTGAAGGTGAGTACTACCACCCCTTGTTAAACATCTTTATCTACAACTACAACAAAGTTGACTGTAGAACTGGATGAGTCAGAAGCTGATAGTAATAAGATGAAGTTTCTGCCAAAGCAGCTCAAACTGAGCTATTTCCTTGAGGAAAATAACTTGAGAGCAGATTTAGCAAAGAGAAATGATCAACTTTTTAGACTAAAAAGCAGATCCTGAACTCCCTGCAAAGTAGCATTAAAACTTTCAAATACAATTATTGTCGCAGATTGGAAAGTCCTCCAATACAGGAACACTATTTTTACTTACACATTAGAGGCTTATCTCCTACAGTTTTGTCACAGTAGGAGAATCCTCAATCTTGTCTTTACTTGAGGATTGAACCGGTTCAATTCTTACATTTTTTTTTAAGTTAAGGCATTCAAGTCCCCCCTCTTTGTAACCTTTTATTATTATTTATGAAATATACCACCAAGGTGGTTCAAATTTTTTATACCAAAAATTCAGTGACTTTTTTCTCATAAGTACTTAAGAAATATATTGATATATATCGCCTTCTTCTACGACTAATAGTTGCTTGACAAAAATGAAGTAACAAGAATAGAGGTCTAAATGGAACTTACTATTGGTTTGTGATTTTTCCAGTCAATGATCAATGTCTCAAGATCCGATGAACTCTGCAGAAGGCTGTAAATTCCAGCGAAGTCCAAGTGTTTTAAGGCTGCATTAAGCTTTAAGAATTTGCAGCTTGATGGTGGAAATTGCCAACCTCTCAACTCCAGTATGGGAAAGCACTTACGAACCAAATACATAAACCAGAATATGTCAAACAAGGAAATGCGACACACCTAATAAATGACATGCAAATAGTTGAATAATTTGTAAAAACAGCTTGGATTATACGACAGTGTTTTGTCACAAGCCACATCAAAGTGTTCAAGGTTCGTTGGAAATCTAACGTGATCATTAATCACTTAGAAAAACCGATTCACATGACTTAAGAGTATGATCACCGTAAATCAATCGTCCATTGCAGATTCTTTATTCTCACAGCATCATTAAAAAATATGTTAAATAGCCACTGTCCAACTAAATTGGCGATGAGAATGTTATTCTTCAGTAGTTACAAACTTAGCTATCACATTATCCTACGTAGTGGAACTGTTAATGTTGCTAAACTGATAAATTAATAGCAAATAAAAAGTCGCAAAATGAATTTTGGATAATCAAAGAGTCAAGAGTATGAATGAACCTCGATGCACAAGGGACCTAATTCAAGATTCTTGACATGGGCAACACTGAGAAGAAGTTCCTTCAAATATCTACACTCCTTCTCCAATTTCTCTTTTTCATCTTCAAATTCAATAAAATCAACATTAAAATGAAGGACTGCAGTGACAAGTGAAGCCACATTGCTCTCGTGCAAGCGTATCTCATCGTAGAAGAACCCCGAAAGTACCAAATTTTGAATATACGGGGCAATTATTTCGAGCGAATTGGTATCTTCTTCATGCCATTTGTTACAACGATCATTTTCATCATTTTCATCATTTAATATGATCAATTTTCTCAGCTTCACAGAACTGATTTCCAAACGACTAATGCCCAAAACACTATCCAGTTCCAAGCTCTCCAAGTTAGGGCAACCCGACAATATCTTCTCCAACATATTATCCGTCAATTTCAGGTGCCCGATTGAAAGATAAACGAGACTACTCCAGTTCACACTACCAGAAGGGTTTAGCTGGCAGTTGTCTAATACCAAATTCCTTAACGTCGAATTCCTAAACGCAAACTGAGGAAACTTATATGCGAAATCTGGAAAACTGACACACACAAATTTAAGTGTAAACTCTTCAACATTAGCAACCTTATTTGCAAAATGTACCCAAAAATCCACATCTTTAACAATATAATATTTATATCTAAAAGGAAAAACCCTAAATGCTTTGATTTTCCCGTAAGACCTCCAATAGTGAAGCTCTCTACTGGTGGAAGCTACAAAAGTGAGAAGTTCCTTTTTGGTTATTTCATTAGAGGGATTATTGGGGACGCCGAAATTGAGCGACACTGCAACGGACTTCCAAAGAAACCGCCATCGCCGAGATAATACGCTGGTTCTCACAACTTCTTTTCCCTCCGGCAACATAGAGAGGATGTGACGTAGAACTGTGTCGGGTAAATGACTGAGTCGGTCTGGATCTCCTCTCGCCATGATTTTACTCTGCATTTCCATGGAGTTTGATGAGCAATGACTACGAGCGTCGCCGATTTTGTGCATTTTGTATTCCGGAGGGCAATTTCGGGTTTGGGTAAGTGGAGTCAGAAATTGGGCTTAGAATTTGTTATTGGGCTTTTGGGCCCTAAATGTTATACAAAACAATTTTTACCTCCTATAGCAAAAGTTAACACCTTATTTATTTTAAATAAAAATTATTTAAAAAAAATATATTCCATCGATACCTTTTAAGGTTTATAACAACAACAACAACAACAACCCAGTGTAATCCCACAAGTGGGGTCTGGGGAGGGTAATATGTACGCAGACCTTACCTCTGCCCCAAGGGGCAGAGAGGCTGTTTCCAGGAGACCCTCGGCTCGAAGAGGTAACAAGAGACACTATATTAGTACTATCAATATACTCATAATAAAACAACATAAAATACCATAAAAACCATAACATAACATAAATGCCATAAAAAACAAAGTAACAGCAATATAAGAGATATAGGAAATACGAGAAAGATGTAAGGTATATTTAATTTTGGTTAACTCCTAGCCTTAAGCTACTAAATACGCTAATCAGTTACAATATTTTCTTTCTCTCTCTACTTTGATACATCTCATTCTCTTCCCACATCCCATTAAAATTTCCGATACTCTTCTCTGTCTAGTTCGCTTGCGAATTCTATCCTCCATTGTAGTAGGAGAATTGTTAGCAAGAAGTCGATAGCCTCCATTAATTGATTCCTCGATATCCTCCATTAATTGATTCCTTCTCTGCTACGGAGGTAACCAATATACCTGGATTGGTCTCCAAACCAGCCAATTCCGTTAAGAGGCAAGAAAGCAACAGAGGAAGACACCTGAAGAGCAGATCACTATATATATGAGTAGAAGACTAGATGATAGGATTAGGCAATTACTGAGAGTATATTTTTACTGTTTAGCTTTGTAGATTTCTAACTACCCCTATTTTTTTGGATCCATTCTATTAAGATTGAGTAGCAAGTGTCGGATCCTCCATTAATTGATTCCTTCTATTCTACGGACCAAGAAGTTGTCTTGTGGCAGCGTATTTCCATGCCCGCAAACATTAGCGTTATTGCTGGAATTTTAATGGGGATTGTGTAGCAAGTGTCGAATCCGCCAAGGCTTGTCACTGTCGTTTTCCTTCCCATTCTCCTCCTAAACTCGTTCCTCACTGCTGTATAAGCTGGCTCCACTAGCCTCGTGAATACCGTCCCTGCCAATTGAAAAAATTGAGATATGGTGTTGTAGGATGATTTTCTGTTAATATATGTTTATGTATTTTTATGTATTTTATTGTATTCATTGTCTTTTTTTTTCATTGTAATTCAATGTATCTGGTTGCATTCCATGTATTTCATTGTATTCATTGTCTTTTTTTCTCATTGTATTTCAATGTATCCCGCTGTATTCTACGTATTTCATTGTATTCACTATCTCGCTATATGCCATGAATGTATTCATAAGTTTTTTTTAATTAATATAATTTATGTATTCAGATGTATTATATAATTTCTCTGTAGATTGCTATGTTTTTGGGTATTTTTCGGTTGAGAATCTTTTTTATAACTGAAAATACAAATTTATGTATTATAATTGAGTTTGTTGGTTATCTTAGGAGTTTATTATGTTAATTGATTCACTTTCCCTTTTAAAACAGCGTCATCCCCTTTTTCACGCCGTGAATACAGTCGAATACAATAATTTATCCAGCTGTAATCCCATGTTTCACTCCATGAATACAGTCGAATACAATAACTGATTAGCTGGACTTCCCTGATTCACGCCTATTTTTGCTACTGTATTATTCATGAATACAATAGCTTAAATATATCGTATAACCACATAAAATGTATCTATAATCCGTAATATAGTAAATGGTATCTATAGATGACTAATTACTACTAAAAATAGTGCTTTATGAAAATTTTCCTTATACAAATAATATGATTTAATGTAAAAATTGCACGGGGCGCCCTATTTGATCGCCCACATTTAACCTATACCCATTTTTTAAAAACTTTTAATTTGTACCCACTTTTTAAATAACTTCAGCCCTCTTTCTCCTCTTCCTTCTCCTACTTTGTTTTCTTCTTCAAGTTACAAAATAAATTGGTATTTATCTCCAGAAGCAACGCTGCTTTAGTTATAATGTCAATTTTTTTAATTGAACAGTTCGGCAGTTGTACTTCTACTCCAAATTTACAACAAATTAGTCTTAGAAAAAAGTTTAAGTTATCAGTTGGGTTTGTTTTGGATTGCTCACTGTTGGAAAGCGTTTTTGTAAGGCCAATTGTTTGTGTGCCCTTTGGAATTTTATATATATATATATATATATATATATATATATATATATATATATATATATATTTCTTGATATGATTTTTGTGCAGTATATATTCATACGCCTCTCTACTTATTTTTGTTTGTTTGGGCACCATTATTCCTTCTTTTGTCTCAGAGGACATATATCGAGCATCTTGTGGCTTTCTTAAAAACATAACTTGCTCATTCTAGTCCACTTCAGCTAACAACCACTAGCTACAACTAAGGCAAAACAACAAAAATACAGCTAGAAAATTATAATTGACAAATACAGCAAATTAACAAAAACTTCAGCTCTAGATCTGAAGTTCGCCAGTTATAAAGACAAAAACTTCAACTCTAGAGCTGAAGTTTCCCAGTTACAACACAAAAACTAAGTTTCCCAGTTACAACACAAAAACTTCAGCTCTAGAGCTGAAGTTTCCAGTTACAACACAAAAACTTCAGCTCTAGAGCTGAAGTTTGCTAGTTATAAAACAAAAACTTCAGCTCCAGAGCTGAACTTCAGGCCCGGCTACTAGAATGCTGAAGTTTTACGTCATTGCCTTTGCTACTTCAACCCCGTGTGCTGAAGTTATGCGAAAAAGCGGGTACACTTGCAATTTATTTTACAAAGCGAACACAAGTTAAAATGTGATACAAAAATCGGGTATAGATGCAAATGCCCCTGATTTAATAAATTTTCGGACGGGTAATTAAAAAATAATAACATTTGCCAAGTAATTGAAATATAGCTACGATTTTATGCGGAGATAAAATCTAGACAAAAATATCCTAGCTGAAACTCGAAAAGTTACAGCATAATATGTTGGATTATATGGAGCTCCTGCATATAAACTTCCAACATGTTATATTGGAACTCTAACACATTATGCTGAAATCTCATATATAAAAAATTCTAACTCCAACATGTTATATTTGAATTCTTTTGGATTTATATAATGATAAAACCAAGCAAAAAGTACGATTAAGTTGGATTTAAAATAAAACACCACAAAAATTATATAGTGTTGGATTTAGTCTCAAATTCTTTTGAATCGCAATACCTTGAAAGTTACGAATACCAATCTCAAACTACTTTAAGAAATAAAAAAAACTAATGGAAACACATACATCTTGTTCGAAAATTAATTTAATATTTCAACTAAATCTTGCGCATTAGTTCCTTTCCTTATTTTAATTATGTGATATAATAATTTTATAAAATAAAAGTAATGTCAAAAATGAAAATTTTCACAGAGAATAAGTAAAAACATAACTATTACTTGATGTAGGTTTGAATTATTCGTTGTATAAAAATATAATCAATTATTTTTACATAATTTAATTATCTTTAAATAATAAATAAAAGAAAAAAATTAATTGGTAGGAAGCTATAACTAAAATAGATAGTGTCGATCTACTCTCCTTCAATTTTTTTTATTCTTAATTACAAATATATAATCGGTCGTAAAATTAAAACCAATTAGTTTATATAATTTAATTATCTTAGTAAAAATAGAAAATAGAGAAAACAAATTGTGAAAATTTATGTTTAATTGTCCGGGTATAAAATAGTATGTCATTAGCCTTTAATCAAAGGCCTAGAGATTGGCTAAAAGCTAAAAGGAATCCTATTAAGCATTGTAAATATTTACAAAGTAAGGCCTAGAGATTGGCTAAAAGCTAAAAGGAAAAAGGAAAAATAAATCGCATAAAGAGCACTTACAAAGCCAGGGTCATATAGGCTGCATGACAGGAGGTAACAGTAGTTGCAAGGTTAGGAAGATTTCGACCATAGGTCATGATATGAGCAAAAAGACTAAAGGAGGGGGGGGGGGATACCCTGGACTTTAGACTTATTCACAGAACAGTTGCCTAGATGGCAAGGGAAGTTCTAAGGTATTCGAAAGATATAAGTTATGAAAATGATAAGTGCAACTGTCAACATTTTAGGACGAAGAAGTTATATATATACCGAGCCTTATAGGGCCAGACAACTATTTTACTTACTATATTAAGAGAGTTGAGTCAGTATCAACAGGTAAACATATCTTCAGATTATCATTTGACTTCCAACTACTTGCAGTTATTATATTTTCAGTTCAGTTTCAGCTTTCAATATATTGCCTTACATACTCAATACATTATTTTGTACTGACGTCCCTTTTCTAGGGGCACTGCATTTCATACGAGCAAGTTAGACAGACAGACGGGTAGGCCTCCTCAATAAGTGTTGCCCTGAGTTCAGCTTGATCGGTAAGCTCTATGCCTTTCGGAGTTTCCAAGTCTAGAGCCTTATGTACATCTAGTATATATATGTATATATGTTATGAGTAGTTTGGGGAGCTGTTTCAATCACAGTAAGGCTTACAGACATATCTTGTCAGTTAGTGCAACATGTTGAGCTTCCATGCCTTGTGTTTATATTTGGTTGGTTTGTCAGCTGTAATAGCTATGATGGCCTTGTCGGCCTAGTTATATATTGATATTTAGTCAGCATTCGCAGTTATCTTGCAATGTGGCCCATGGCCAAAGTATACCATCATATGTTCAGAGTCCCTTAGTTGCAAGTTAGTACGCAAGGATAGGTGAGGCACTGGGTGTCGGTCTCTCCCCCCAGATTCAGGGCGTGACAATATATCTAGTTGGATTGTGTGTGGCCTTGACAGCTTTCAGTTTTGGATGTATCGTTGTCTATAACAGCCTTGACAGCTCGCCCACTATATTCTGCATGTATACGTACATATGCCTTGAAGGCAGGTTTCCTTCTTGTATGTTATTTTCATAACTCAACAGATGTTATTCAGGCTTGTATCTTAGATGTATGCTTAGGGGTGTTTGACATGTAGGACTCAGGCACCCGTTACGGCCCATCAGTTTGGGTCGTGACAAACGTGTTATCTAAGTAGTTCTATCCTAGGGTTGTCTACAGACCGTGTCTAGTAGAGTCTTGTTTATGGGTGTGTTGTGCACCACACTTATAGACATGAGGCTACCAGACATATAGGATATTATCCTCTCTTCTTATATTAGATCGTGCGATATAAGTATTCATGTTCCTAATGATGCGTTACGTTTTCAGCGATGCCTCCGAAGACTACAGCCGCTAGCATGGGTCAGAAGGCTACAAAGGTGTTAGAAAGAGAGATAAGTTATACTATGGATTCAGACCCATCGGAGATCATGGGTTCTATTGAGTAGGATCCATCCGAGGATCCATATGAGTCATCCGTTTGAGATGTTTAGACCACTCAGACAGTAGATGGGATGAGAGGAGTTCCGACCTCACCAAGGTCCTTAGTTTCACAGCCCGTTGATCAGGGTATGAGGGGAGTAGTGCATGGATTGGCACAACCGGATTCCCTCAGGCTCAAAACTATGTCAAGGTAGTTGCGGACACCAGCTCTTCTGAGATTCCAAATAGTCCACAATCTTGGGAGTCCGTTAATCAAGGTTCGTCGGTGTATGTTATGGGATACACAGAGGAAGAAGATAGTAGTCGGGCTAAGAGGAGGAAGGTAACTGATAAGGGCATGAATATTCCGCTTCGAAGTGTGTCCGATCGAGGTTCTTATATAGGACGAGTCAAGGACTCTCTACTATAGACTTCCTCCAAGTGTCAGTTTTTGGTTGATGAGTTCCACCTCTTCTTGGAATATTACAAAGTCAGGGTTCTAAATGTGTTTGGTTGTTTTATGAGAATGTAGGGAGCCCCATCCCAACTTGTATATATTATGGTTATGCCTACTTAGAGGTTTTGCAGACAATATCCTGTATATAGTTTTGGGTATGATATATCTACGGCCTAGTCGACCCCTATGTATATAAACATTTTTCTAAATTAGTTATGCAAGTTAAGTTTTAATATTATTACATATATATATATATATATATGGATCTGGCCCGAAATGGCCCGTGATAGATTTGATAATAAACAAGGATAAGGTACGTGTTGTTCGATTGGGTAGAACTTGATATTATGATGGGTATGGATTGGTTGGCCTTTTGTTATGCTAACATCAAGTGTAGATCAAAGATAGTCTGATTTTAATTTCCAGGGGAGCCTATTTTGGAATGGGAAGGTAATACGGCGTCGCCGAAACGCAGATTTATTTCTTATCTCAAGGCAAGGAAGATGATCAGTAAGGGTTGTATTTATCACTTAGTTCGGGTTCAGGATACGTAAGTAGAGTCACCAACCATTCAGTCCATCCCAGTAGTTAGTGAGTTTCCCGATGAACTTCCAGGTCTTCTGCCAGAGCGAGAAATTGAGTTTGCCATTGACCTACTACCAGATACTCATCCAATATCTATTCCCCCGATAGAATGTCCCCCGCAGAGCTGAACGAGTTAAAAGAACAACTAAGGGGCTTGCTTGAAAAAGCTTTTATCAGATCTAGTACGTCACCATAGGGAGCACCTGTGTTGTTTGTGAGAAAGGAGGATGGTCCCTTACGAATGTGTATTAAATATAGGCAGTTGAATAAGGTATCAATCAAGAATAAATTCCCACTCCCGAAGATTGAGGATTTATTTGATCAGTTACAAGGTGCCAAGTGTTTTTCAAAGATAGACTTGAGGACCGGGTACCATCAGGTAAGGGTTAAGGAGGAAGATATTCCGAAGACAACATTTAAGACCAGATACGGGCACTTTTAGTTTCATGTTATGTTATTCGGTTTGACCAATGCCCTAGCAGTATTCATGGATTCGATGAACGGTATTTTCAGGCCCTTTTTAAGTTCTGTTCGTAATCATATTTATTGGCGATATATATTGGTATATTCTCGTTCAGAGGTTGAGCATGCAGATCACTTGCGTACTTTGCTTAGAGTTCTACAAAAAGGGAAGTTGTATGCAAAATTCTCTAAATATGAATTCTGGTTGAACTCTGTAGCTCTCCTTGGGCATATCATTTTGGGTGAAGGCATCCGGGTGAATACACAAAAGAGTGAGGCATTGAAAACTTGACCTAGACCCACAACACCGACAAAGGTTCGTAACTTCTCCGTTTGGCAGGTTATTACAGGAAACTTGTAACAGAATTTTCTTCTCTTCTAAGCACCTTCGACCAAAATAGTATGTGGTTTCTCACTTAATATTCCGGATAGCATAAGGAAATTTTTGATGCAAGTAAGTTAAATAAAGGTTGCGAATAAGTATAAATAGATATGTAGGTCACAAGCTAAAGTATAGTAGAGCGACAAAGTTTTAGGAAGACAGGAGGAAGGATAAGAAAAGATGAGTGAAAAGGTAATAGGAATGGGTAAGTCCTTGGGAATAAGTTCATAAGAGAGCTAACAGTTTCTCTAAGTTATAGAAAACTCAGTATAGCTCGAATGAACTCAAAGGAGTCTAAGACTAGTAACATTTAGAATAGATGAAATGCTGCCCTAATAGTGGGATAAGGGCGTAATTGTGATGGATAAAGAATGAAGTTTGGACCTCTGAAGAGGGGAATTTCCTGAATTGTAAAAGATTAGGATGCCCATGTAAGTTAACTCAGAAGGGAACTAAGTTTCAATGGACCAATCCTTGCAAACGGTGTTTCCAAGCATTAAAGGACAGATTAACTTCAGCACCGGTTCTAATGTTCCCAGAAGGGACATATGGTTATGTTATCTATTGTGAAGCTTCAAGCATTGGATTGGGTTGTGTGCTGATACAACATGGTAAGGTTGTGGCTTATGCTTCTAGAAAACTAAAAAAAATCACGAGAAGAACTACCCGACCCACAATTCAAAGTTAGCTGCGGTGATTCATGCACTAAAGATATGGAGACACTACTTGTATGGCATTCATGTTGATATCTATATGGACCATATGAGCCTCCAGTACATCTTCAAGTAAAAGGAATTGAATCTTCATCAAAGGAGATGGTTGGAGCTACTTAAAGACTATGACATTGATATTTTATACCATCTGAGGAAGGCGAACGTAGTAGCTGACGCCCTCAGCCGTAGACCTATGGGTAGCCTGTTGTATTTATGGCCAGAAAAGAGGGAAATAGCCCATGAGGTTCATTAGCTAGCTAGTCTTGGAGTTCAGTTACTGGACTCAAGTGATATTGGAATTACTTTTCAGGATACGTCAACATCCTCTTTAGTAACTGAAGTAAAGGAACCCCAGTACGAGGATCCTATGTTAGTTCATTATAGGGATACCACCCCTCAGAAGGAGAAAGTACCGTTTGAAATTACAGAAGATGGGGTCCTTAGATATCGAGGAAGATTATATGTGCCTAATATTGCAGAGCTGCGTCGACAGGTTATGGGAAAAACTCACTATTCTCGTTATTCTATACATCCAGGAGCAACAAAGATGTATCATGACATTAGGGAAGTATATTGGTGGGACAGAATGAAAAATGATATAGCAGAATTTTTTGCTCAGTGTCCTAACTGTCAACAAGTTAATATTGAGCATCAAAAACCCAGTGGATTATTGCAGGCTATGGAGATTCTGACTTGGAAATGGGAAGTAATCAATATGGACTTCATCATAGGCTTACCTCGTACCTAGTGTAAGTTCGATTCGATATGGGTGATTGTTGATAGGCTTACAAAGTCATTCCATTTTCTAACTATTAGAACTACATGTTCCTCAGAAGATTATGCGAGGCTTTATATCAAGGAGATAGTATGACTGCATGGTGTCCCTGTATGTATTATCTCGAAAATAGGAGCTCAATTTATAGCTAACTTCTGGAGGTCATTCCAAAAAGGATTGGGGACTCAAATAAGTCTTAGTATGGCATTTCATCCCCAGACAGACGAACATGATGAGCATACTATTCAGACACTGGAAGATATGTTACGAGCTTGTGTAATAGACTTCAAAGGTAGCTGGGATGATCATCTGCCGCTTATTGAGTTCGCATATAATAATAGTTACCATTCCAGTATTCAGATGGCTCTATACGAAGCTCTTTATGGACGGAAGTGTTGGTCGCCTATAGGGTGGTTCGATGTTGGAGAATCTAAATTATATGGGCCAGACCTGGTTCAGCAGCCATAAAAAAAGTAAAGCTTATCCGAGATCGACTATTGTCAGCTCAGAGTCATTAGAAGTCATATTCTGACGTGCGACGACAAAATTTAGAGTTCGAGGTTGATGACTTGATATTCTTAAAGGTGGCACCTATGAAGGGTGTGATGAGGTTTGGCAAGAAAGGAAAACTTAGCCCATGGTATATTGGGCCTTATAGGATCATTCGGAGAGTGGTCCAAGTAGCTTATGAGTTAGAATTGCCCTCGGAATTAGAGTCTGTCCATCCGATTTTTCACGTATCAATGTTACGAAAGTGCATTGGAGATCCTACCCGAGTGGTGCCCACGAATGATGTATAGATTATAAAGGACTTGTCATATGAGGAAATTCCGATTACAATTTTAGACCGACAAATCCGCAAGCTACAGAATAAGGAGGTAGCCTCCGTAAAAGTACTTTGGAGGAATAAAAATGTGGAAGAAATGACTTGGAAGGCCGAGGAAGACATGAAGTCTAGATATCCCTACCTATTTCCTCCTCTAGAAAAGGGTCCGACTGAGATGTCATAACCTCAAGGTGCGTGTATAAATTCTTGTGTTGGTTATTATTGTTGGTCATGTGAAGCCATTGTCGTTATTCATAATTATGGCAACATGGACGCTCTCAGATGACAAGATAGATGATATTACTACTAGATATGGCATGATGGGGGTGTAAGTTTCAGAAGGGGGCAATGTGTTTTGATTTATAAATACTTTATTGGTATTACGGAACTCTCCTGGTTGATCGACTATTGATATTCAATTTTGCTTTATGGAATAGAAGAAATTTAGAAGTATTCCTCATGGAATGATCGTGTATGAGAGATGTGTCATATATTCGGGCAGTGGAGTTAGGGTCAGATATGGTGATTCATGGGTTTTATGGATTTGGAGACCGGGAGTTCTCATGAGTGGATGGTTTCGTGGTTGTGGACTGTGAAAATGTAGCCAAGGTTAGTTAGAGGGTGGTATGTATTGTGATTCAGTCATTGTGGACTTTCAGAGGGTTATTTATCTATCTGTGGGTGACTAGAGCTGATTCGGGGGTCCATTGGTAAAACTAATTAGGATGTGTATTCTACACCAAGTTGTATTGGTTGGATCTATACTACTATTGTTGAGGGATGTGCCATTCGGTTGTTGTTGAGCTTATTTGTGTTCTGAAGTGATATGTGAGTTACTCTTCTACGCTACGAAGAGTTGTGATTCGTTGGTTACATGCACATATGGTGCAGTTCTATCTAGGCTTTATAGCGGAGTTTGAGCTAAATGAGTATTTGGGTACTGGAGGATTGATTGCACGTTGGCTATGTTCCTTCTGGATTGTGGTATTATGTTATTTGCTCTCCATAGTTATGGTAATGCACTTTGGGTACTTGATGTCAAATTTCACGTGGTTATTGATTTTGAGCAAGGCAGCTCGAGGTATATAATATGGACCAGCGTTTGGATGGGGTCACACATTACGGTAGAGTTATAATGAGATATGATCCTTTGTGTTAGATTCGCGTGTTATGGTTCTACGGTGTGTGCTAGGCTCTTAGCATGGCGTTGTGATGGTACTTTTAAGTTGGCTGGACAGTTCTCTCATTTGAGTCACTTTCATGATTGAGTACATTTGGAATGTTGATAATTGGTGCACGGGTTGCACAGGTTGTGATTTTAGATTGTATTGATGTGTCATGCCACTAGAGTGAACGGGTTGGATGAGATGAGGTCATTGGACCTAGAATGTATACTATCGGATTTGATTGTGGTATATTTGGAAGGATAATATCGAAAGTCGGCTTAGGATCCTACTATAGTTTTTGTCGAAGGAGAAGGAGCTCCACGACCAGTTGATCTGGTTAATGGTTATGAGTTTTTGCGTGTTTCTTTCATCATTGGCAGTGTATTAAGGTACTAGAACGAGGCCTTGTTTGATATGATGTTATTACTGGTATTGGGTTGATTTGAGCAGCTACTGTGATTAGAAATCATTGCTACGAGCATTTGAGTTATGTGGTATTTGAGTTTTGAGTATTTGAGTTATGGTTACGGCTTGCTACAACTCGTTTAGACTTATACAGAGTGTTGATGCTAGACTTTGAACTTATGGAAATTCTATATGTGGGAATTGAATTAAGAAATTTCAGTTATGTTGTATTATCAGACCTATATGGGATAGGGTGACATAGGATCACCCTCAGGTATATGCATGGTAAGGTTACACGACGATTTGATGGCTTTTGGAATAACTCTTAGCACGTTCAAGGACGAATGTATGTTTTAATGGGGGAGGATGTAATGACCCGACACGACGTTTTGAGCATTTGCACTTCGCTCGATTGTTTGAGGGCATGAGTAGCTCTGTATGATGTATTATGACTTATGTGAATCGTCGGTTTTGGTTTTTAGGTTATTCAGAATTGATTTAGAAGAATGATTCTCAGCTAGAAGCTTTAAATTTGAAAGGTTTGACCAAGTTTGACTTTTTAACATTTGACCTCGAATTGGATTTTTGATGGCTCCGTTAGCTCCGTTGGGTGATTTTGGACTTTGGAGCACCTCCGGATTGTGATTTGGAGGTCCGTAATAGAGTTTGGCTTGAAATGGCAAAAGTTGGAATTTTGTAAAGTTTGACGGAGTGAAATTTTTGATATCGGGGTCGGATTTCGATTCTGGAAGTTAGAGCAGGTCCGTAATGTCAAATGTGACTTGTATGCAAAATTTGAGATCAATCGGACCAGATTTGATACGTTTTGGCATCGGTTGTGGAAGTTTGAAGTTTCAAATTCATTGATTTCGAATTGAGGTGTGATTCATCGTTTCAATGTTGTTATGTGTGTTTTGAAGCCTCAAGTAGGTCTGTGTTATATTATGGAACTTGTTGGTATGTTTGGATGTGGTCCCGAGGGGCTCGGGCATATTTTGGATTGTTTTCGGATCATTTTCCTTCATGTTTTCATTGTTGAGGAGCTACTGGTTCTGGTGTTCTGCACCTGCGACTGATATTGCACAGGTGCGATGGCCGCAGATGCGATTCAAGCATCGCAGATGCGAGATTTCACTGAGGGGTGGTGGTCCGCAGATGTGGAGGTACATGCGGTTAGGGCCATAGCAGAAGCGGCTCTCTCGCAAATGCGAGTCCATCATCTGCAGAAGTGGAGGTCGCAGATGCAATATTTTAACCGCACATGCGGAATATCTGGGATGAATTATAAAAATCGAGGGTTTTGGTTCTTTATTCATATTTTGAGATGTGGGACTCGGATTGAGGCGATTTTTGGAGCAAATTTCATCACAAGGATTGGGGTAAGTGTTCTCTACTCAGTTGTGATTATATTTCATGAATCTATCTTCATTTTTGGCAATTGGTTGTTGAATTTAAAAGAAAAAATTGAGGGTTTTAGCCTAAAGTTTCATAATATGAATTTTTGAGTTTTGAACGCCCATTTAGAGTCGGATTTTGGTAAAACTAGTATGCTCGGACTCGTAATTGAATGGGTTGTCGGATTTTGTGAGTTTTGTCGGGTTCCAAGGTGCGGGCCCGAGTGTGATTTTTTGCCCGGAATCGGGATTTGAGTTAGGATTCGATCTTTATCATTTGGAATTGTCTCCTTGGGCTTTATTTGATGTATTTGAGTTGCTTTTGGATAGATTTGAGCCGCCCGGAGGTTGCTACGCACGTGATGGCATTCTTGGAGCATCGCTTGGCTTGCTCGGTATTGGAATTGACTTGTTCGAGGTAAGTAACTCTTCTACACTTAGTGTTGAGGGTATAAAACCCTGAATTACATGATATGTGATTGATGTTGAGGTGACGCACATGCTAGGTGGCGGGTGTGTGGGCATGCACCCTGTAAATTGTGACTCCGTTGTTTAGTGGCACTGTTTAGTGGCTCTATTTTATTGATATTTGTATTTTCACCATGCGATTAAGTAACGAGCTGTCAATCATGCTAGATATCATGTTTAGGCTTTATGCGGATATTGTTAGGACTCATAGTGTTTGTTTCTTACTGTCATCTCACTAATTTCATTGATATTTCGTACTCAGTCATATTCATGCATTCATATCATATCTCAATCTCAGTTATCTATTGATTCATCATATTATTGTTCCGAGTTTGTTTTTATGACATTGTAAGCACGTGAGTGAGACTGGTGACTGAGTGAGGCCGAGAGCCTGGTTGTAAGTGATAGTTATAGGATCGGGCTTCACGTTGCAACGGTTATATTGATGATTTTGATAGCGTTTGGGCTGTAGGATCCCCTCCGGAGTGTGTACATACTCCTATTGAGCGTGGATGATATTATTGAGGGATGGATTTTCCTGAACATAGATTTGTCCGAAGTACTTAATGCCTGGAGATGGATTTCTCCACAGGGTTAGATTGCCCTTTTTCTTTGGTATTGGGTGACTTATAGTCAGTGTTGTATATGTTCTGGGATAGATTTTCCTGGGTCGTATGGTCCATATACAGTACCGTGTGGTTGAGCATGATGGGTGAAAAGTGTGAGATAATGAGATTGAGTATTCTGAGAGAGTGCGCACATGATTCATCTCTAAGAAACTTGTCATTGACATGCACACATAACATACATGTATAGAGATGCATTTTTTCTTAAGTTGTATGGTATCACGTTATTCATGACTTTTTACACATGTTGATATATGGGCATAGAGAGGTATTTCACACTTGCTATCTGGAAAGAAAATAAAACATCTAATTTATTGTGGAAAGAATTTTTGGAAAAAATTATAGTTTTCAAACTATCTCACATTTTACGACGATTTCGGTAAAGGATTTGAGTTTTCACTGATATTCTTGAAAAGTGAAACTATTTTTGGAAAACTTTGAAAAAGCTGAGCATTTTATTTCTGAGTTACTTTCTTATTTATATTCTCTACGTTATTATGAACTACTATTGGTTATTGGTATTGGACCCGACCTATGTTTTAGCTCGTCACTGCTTTCAACCTAAGATTAAGTTTGTTACTTACTCAGTACATGGGGTCGGTTGTACTGATACTACACTTCTGCACATTGCGTGCAGATGTTGGCTGCTGAGGTTGGTGTGTTCGATGGGAGCTAGATTGAAGATGTACCTGTTGTAGCTGGCTCTTATTCATGGTAGCCGTAAAATTAATAAAAACTCTATTTATACTTTTCAAACAGAAGATATATTTACTTCCTATCAATTTTTTAAACTCTATTTTTAGAAGCTCGTGATTTGTACTGCCAGTCTTTGGAAAAGGTTTAAGATTCAGATAATTCCTTTGTTTGATTGTCTTATTACTATTATTGAAATTTGACAGTTATTAGTTGGCTTACCTAGCGGGATGGGTTAGGTGCCATCATGACTAGCGGATTTTGGGTCATGACCATTTGTAGCCAAACACATTATCTTGCACATATATTTACTTGACGCGAGACACACCTGCAACGCACATACACTAAACTAGTAGTGTAATTAAACAAGGCAGATAAAAGTATAATGATAATGTAATTTTTTTTACTGTTATCAAATCAAAGTGAAATGAAGTTTACATCAAGTTAAGAGTCATCTAGGCAGCAGTATGCACAACGGTTCGACTTGTGAGATTTTCCAGAGGCAGACCTACCTTTGGTAGGGGGTCGTCGTCCCCTGGTAACTTCGGCAGCCTGATGCACTAAACTCATGCGCGAGGTTCTGGAAAAGGTCGGACCACGAATGTCTATTGTATTCAGCCTTACCATGCATGTCTGCATATATATCTTAAATAAAAGGTACTCCTGCCGTTTCAATTTATGTGAACCTGTTTGATTGGGCACGAAGCTTAACAAAAAGAGAAGACTTTTGAATTTGTGATATAGAATGAGACATATATATTTTGTGTGACTACAAATTTGCATGAAGGTAAATTGTTTCCAAATATAGAAATAAGTTATTTTTTTTGGTACAGACTAAAATGAAAATAGGTTCATGTAAATTGAAATGGAAGAAGTACATATTTTGATTGTTACCCTAATATTCAAATCTTAGGCAGCTGCATTGGTCGATTTAGAGAACAAGTTGACTTTAAGTACGATTCCGGCTCCGACATTTGCTCAAACTTATATTCGACATTAGTTACCTTGCCACTTTCAAATCCTTGGTCCCTTTTCTTTTAATGCCACAAAATTGACTGATTAAACTAATCATAGTGATGGTTTAATGTAATTATCACCCTGATAACTAGATTATGTTAGAAGAAACCATTCAAATACCATCCTCTGGTCTTGTTAACCATTTGGAAATGTAATGAAAGGGAAGTGTTGCCCCCAAATTCAGAGACAACAGTTTCTGTTACCTCTTAATTACCTAACTGACATAATGTTAGAAAGAAGGAAGTATATGGATGTATTAAACAATCCGTAAGACATGCACATATATTTTTCTAAGTCTGAGTAAATTTGTTCTCACCCAAACAATTCGTCTTTTAACTCAGTCTTGTTACTGTAACCTCCTATACCTAGTGAGCAGGGGTGGCTCAAGGGAGAGGTCACTAAAGCTTTTGCTTTAGGCCCCCGAACTTTTGGGGCACCAAATATTTTAATAGATTCTCTTAAAAATTATTTTGGCTTAGACAATATTAAAATTCATAGAGAAAAGTACAAATCTTTATTAGCAAGATAGAAATACTGATATTTTTTAACTGTAAAAATATTTTAAAACTTTGAAATAGACTACTCAAATATTCATATTAGTAAATAATACTTTTTTTAACAGAATCCAAGATAACATATTGCAAACACATGGCTTGACTCTTATTAACCCTATTACTATCAGATGTTTATTGTGAATTTGAAGGCTTTATATCTTGTAAAAGTACTCTAATATAAATAAAATATATATATATATATATATAAAAAAAAAAAAGTCTCCCGTTAAATTTGGCTTTAGGCCACTAATTTTCTAGAGCCACCATTGCCAGTGACCATTGAATTGAACTATTAAAGTGTTATTTTTGAGGCAATTCAATAACAATCTATTAAGACAAGACATGCATGCTCATTTTGAGCATAAATTTCTGAGGATTATACAAGTATGAATCCTAACCTTCCAATGCCATCCAAAAATCTTTGACTTATGGAGTGGCAGAGCTTAGAGACTTCAGATGATCACTTGAAACACCTTCATTGCGTGCGTACACCAAAAAAAAAAAGGAAATGGTGAAAAAATTGTTGCCCCATTAAACATCAACTATATTACTGTATTTGTTGAGCAATGGGCCCTTTCTGACCTCTTAATTACCTAACTAGCCTAATTTTCTCTTCTTTTCTACAAAGATAGAAAAAAAATATTATGAAAACAGTTGGCCGAGCACAAAGACCATGCTGGTGAATACAAAAACTATGTAAAGATCAGGCTACTCTTGAACGCAAAGTCTATCATAGAAATAAACTTTTCAGTTTACACCAAAAGGCAAGTGAATTCAAATACTTGTTTTTCAGTCACGACAATTTTTGCATTTCCTTTAAAACACATGCTATTTCTTTCCTTTTGTAATAACCACATCATACATGCTGGGAATAAGTTCCACTACTTTGCTTCCTTCCTAAGGTCATTCACTGTCCAAGTCTAGATATATTTTTTTCACTAATTAAATGAAACAAGTCCTTGGACACAGTGTGAATCTTGAAATACTGTTCTTGCAAAATGATTTTCAACCTTAAATTTTCAACAATATGAATAGAAATCAAACATTTAGAGCAAACTTTCTTACATGATGAACAGAGAATAAATGCGTTGTTACTCAGACATGAAGAACAATACCAACTCCTAGGATATTGACAAGTCAATACTAATCTTGTCTATGAGTTGCAAAACCAGTTGAAAACAAAACTAACAGTGGTTAAGTATGTTGCACTAGATTCGTACAATATGGGCCAAATTAGTACGAAAAGACAATTGAAGCATGTGGAGAGGATCTTGGAAAGTTTAGGAACTCCTGTTCCATATTAACATAATCCCTAGACACATCACTCCCTCTGTATCTAGCAGCAATGATGAACTTTTCTAGCACGATTGTATGATTGAGCAAATATTTTACTAATGGTTGTAAGACCTATTTTCACTTAGTGGTCCATAAAACTTGATCTTGATGGTCTTCATATGTAGCAATGAGGAGATAAAATTATGCGCCTCAAACCTTATACTTTGTTCATCCTCATTTGTGTACTTCAACAGATGATACTGCAAAAAAGAATCCACATTCTTTAAATGGAAGGGTTAAAGAAAGCCAAGGGTTTAATTGTGGATAAAATGAAAGGGTTACGAAAAACACATCAAGTGCTAATCAAAACTTACAAAGTGGTACACGCAAACAACAAAAAGTATTTAAGAGCTTCATTGAAGCTGATGGTTTGTCTCCTCGATCGCAGGAAGGTGAATACAATCCCCTTATTAAATATCTTTTTCCTACAACTACAAAAATGTTAACTGTAGAACTGGTTTTACTCATAGAATCAATCTTGATAGTGACAACATGAAATTTCTGTGAAAGCAACTCATGCTGAACTATTTTCTTAAGGAAAATAAATGAAAGAACAAAAAAGTTCCTTAATGTCTTACACAAAACTCAAAAAATAAGTCCGCTGATGCAAGCAAAGAGAAACCATCAACATCAAGACTAAAAAGCAGATTCTAAAATCCTTGCACATCAGCATTGGAAAGAAATTTCTAGAATATAAACTACGCAGTTTTCGATCAAGCAATACTATAAATTGGTGCAAACCTGATTTAGGATAGGTAAAAATAGACACTGATGGCATTTCACACAAGAACAATGGGGACTAGGTGGTGTAGTAAGGAACTCTTCTAGTGATGGTGATATTATTATGGCAGGTGCACCCACCAGGCCATGGAACAAACAATATGATTGAAGCATTTTCATATTTCTAAGGGTTTAAATGGTTTCTTGAACATTGTATTAGAGACATTTGGAGGAAGCCGACTCTTTACTTATTGTGAATGTTGTCAAGCGAGGTTCATAAACTTCCTGGCACTACAATCTTATGAAAGAGTTGATCCATTAGTCGAGGTGATACAATGTTATAGAGAAGCCAATGGTGTGGCTGATTCTATAGCTGGATAGTCACCTTAGACGCAGAGAATTTTTTTACAACTTTGACTCACTACCTAGAGAAGCTAGAGGGTATTTTAAGGTTGACAAGTGGAAGGTCCCTTCCTTAAGAATTTGAAAGAAAGCCCAAAGCTTACCTCCATTAATGCAAAAAGACAAACTTCCCGGTTAGAACTTCTTTGAGCTCACATGTTACTTGACAATACTCCCTCACTTTTCTCTTTTTCGGTTCGTATGGAAACAATGCACAGGGAGCAAGTCTACCAAAGTTATAAGCTATTGCATAGCTCATCAAGTGCTTAGGCTAGTTATGTTTCACATTGAAAATATGACCCCACCCATACAGAAACACTCTTTTTTGCTTACACATTATAGGCTTATCTCCTACTCTTTTGTCAGAGATTGAACCTTCAAAATATTCACGTTACTTGAGGGTTGAAACATTTTGAATCTTACCTATTTTTTGTAGAGGCAATGCAGTCAAATCCCCTCTTTGTAACCTTTTAGCATTATCTATAAAATATACCACTAAGGTGGGTTTTTAATAAGTATTATGATTTCTTTCCTAGTGTAATGTAAGATCAGAAATATGTTGATATATATCGTCTTCTTCTTCCATTAATAGTTGTTTGATGTTAATACCATGGTGTTAGAAAAATAAATGTATAAAGGAAGCTTAAGAAAAATAAAGGTATAAAGGAAGCTTACTCATCCTTTCTAATTGTACCAGTTAATGACCAATGTCTCAAGTTGCAATGAACTCTATAGAAAGCTACAAACTCCAGGTAAGTCCAACTGTTCTAAGGCTACATCAAGTTTTAAGAATTTTCGGCTTGATGGCGTAGACTTCCACCCTTTCAACTCCAGTATGTACATGCACTTATAAATGTCACAACCCCGGTTCGCCTTCCGTGAACCATCGTGACGGAATCTAGTCTCTACGACTAGGTAATCCTAAAATGCGGAAGATAAACCAATTTGCGGAAGAAAATAATTTAAAACAGAAATAGAGTGATATAACAACGTTTAATAGTGCCGCTCAGCATACACAATATAAATCCTCAAAACTAATACATTTTTCCCAAAACCCGAAAACCCATGAATCCACAAGCCTTGGAATGTCTACCAGTGTCTAACTCCAAAATATCTAACAAGGAAACGGAAATACAGAAGAGCTAACACAATAGAGAGAGTAGAAAGGAACTCCTCGATCTGCGGATGCGGCAAATATAACTCGAAGTCTCTAGAACAGTCGCTTCGCCTCAAGGGTGATAGGACTGAGTCAAGGTACCTGGATCTGCACATGTAAAACATGCGCAGAGAGGGCATGAGTACACCACAACGGTATTTAGTAAGTGCCAAGCCTAACCTCGGTCGGGTAGTGACGAGGAAGGTCAAGGCCCTATTGAGGTAGTCCCAAATATACATATCCAATGGATCTCCCGGGATCCCATCCCGTAGTCCAACTCATAGTGTGCGGGGATCTACCGAAATCCCATTCCGTAGTCCCAAATGTAAATACCCAGTAAATGTAAATACCCAGTACTGGGGGAATCTACCGGGTGCATTCCCATAGTTCCATAAAACTTTGCAGGGGGTCTACCAGAATCCCACATTCGTAGTCCCAAAATAAATAGACAAGGGGGAGCTACCGGAACCCGAAATCCGTAGTCCCAATGTAAATACACAGCAGCAACAGGAAAATATTCAGAAATGACAAATTTTATATTAAGGTATACAAGTAATTCTAGCTAAGCATGTTGCACAGAATTCATGTAAGGCAGTTTGATCAAGTAAAGCAATTAAGTCACTTAGACATGCTTTCCTAAGCTAACAACAGGCCTAATAGTGCATGTAATGAAAACAGGAAAGAAAACATATTAGTAATTACTTAATGAAAACCGGATTTCCAATAATTAGCACAAGTACGCACTCGTCACTTCACGTACAAGGCATTTCAATTACCAAATATACCAAATCCTAAAGGGAAGGTCCCCCCCCCCCACAAGGTTAGGCAAGCCACTTACCTCGAACCGGCTCAATAATCAATCTGAAACCACGCTCTTGCCATGAGTACTCGACTCCAAGTGACCCAAATCTATTCAATTCAATTGCATAAAATAAATAACATTTCAAGTAACTGATTCTACTTAGAAATTTTAAGCTAATACGCGAAATTAGGTAAAATAACCAAAATGCCCCTCGGGCCCACGTCTCGAAATTGGGTAAAATTTATATTTCCAGAATCCTCATACTCTCACAAGTTCATGCATACCAAAATTATCCAAATCTAAGGTCAAATTCCCAATCAAAAGTCGAATTTTTGGTCTAAGAACTTTCTTCCAACTATTTCCCAATTTTCAACTCCAAACCGAAATTAAATGATGAAACTAACTACAGATTGATGGAATATAACTAGAAAGGGTTAAAGAATTGTTACCCAATGATCTTCTCTTCAATTTTCTCTCAAAATCCCCTCTCCGACCTTCAAATTGAATTTCCAACTTTTGAAACTAAACCCTCGAAATTTTATATTTGTCCAGCTATTATCGCATCTGCGGTTCCGCTTTTGCGGACCAATGGTCGCACCTGCGACCCTTCACTTAACGCCAGTTTCCGCTTCTGCGGTGGACCATCCGCACTTGCGGTCTCGCAGGTGCGATTCCCTTCTCGCACCTATGGCTCCTGCTGGACCTCTCCAATTTCATTTCTGCACCTGCGGGACCCAAACCGCAGGTGCAGTTATGACAGAAAACCAGCTGAAGCTGCAATTTCACAACTCTAAAATTCTTCCGTCAACCATCCAAAATCATCCCGAGGCCCCCGGGACCTCAACCAAAGGCACAAACAAGTCTAATAACACTGTCCAAACTCATACCAATCCTTAAAACACCTAAAACAACATCAGAACAACGAATCAACCACAGATTCAAGCCTAAGAACTCCAAAACTCTAAAAATACACTTTCGATCAAAAAGTCTATCAAACCTCGTCCGAATGACCTGAAATTTTGCACACACATCACATTCAACACCACAGAGCTATTCCAACTTTCGGAATTCCATTCTGACCCTCGGATCAAAATCTCACTATCGAACCGAAAACTTCAAAGTTCGACCATTTCGGCATTTCAAGCCTAAATTAGCTACGGACCTCTAAAACACAATCCGAACACGCCCTTAAGCCCGAAATCACCCAACAGAGCTAACGGAACCATCGGATTTCCATTCCGAGGCCGTCTTTACACTGTTCCAACTACGATCAACTTTCCAACACTTAAGCTCTCATTTAGGGACTAAGTGTCCCAAAACTCTCCGAAACTCGAAACCGAACATCTCGGCAAGTCAAAATAGTAGAAATAAACACAGAAAAAGCAGTTAATAGGGGATTGGGGCATAAATTCTTAAGACGACCGGCCGGGTCATCACATACTCCTACACTTAAACATTCGTTCATCCTCGAATGAGCATAAAGACATACCTGAAGTAGTGAAAAGATGGGGGTAACGACTGCGCATATCCTGCTTGGTCTCCCAGGTCGCCTCCTCGACCGGCTAACCCCGCCACTGAACCTTCACTGATGCAATATTCTTTGACCTCAGCTTTCTAACCTGCCTGTCCAATATTGACACTGGCTCCTCAATAGTGCGCTCGAACTGTCCATCTATCCGAGGGTGAAATGTTGTACTCAACTCCACCCGTGTACCCAACTCATGCTGAACGACTCTCCAGAATTGTGATGTGAACTGAGTACCTCTATCTGAAATAATGGAAACTGGAATACCATGCAGATGAACAACTTCCCGGATATAAATCTTCGCCAACTGCTCCGAGGAATAAGTAGTACACGCAGAAATAAAGTGAGCGGACTTGGTCAAGTGATCCAAAATCACCCAAATAGCATCGAACTTCCTCAAAGTTCATGGGAGCCCAACTACAAAGTCCATGGTGATCCGCTCCCACTTCCACTCCGGAATCTCTATCTGTTGAAGCAACCTACCCGGTCTCTGGTGCTCATACTTCACCTGCTGACAGTTGAAGCATCGAGCTACAAATCCAACTATATTCTTCTTCATCCGCCTCCACCAGTAGTCCTGCCTCAAATCCTGATACATTTTCGCGACACTGGATGAATGGAATACCGCGAGCTATGGGCCTCCTCTAGAATCAACTTCCGAAGCCCATCAACATTGGGTACACAAATCCGAACCCACAACCTCAATACACCGTCATCACTAGTGGTCACATCTCTGGCATCACCATGCTGAACCTTGTCCTTGAGGACTAGCAAATGAGGGTAATCATACTGACGCTCCCTGATACGATCAAATAAGGAAGACCGAGAAACCACGAAAGCTAGAACCCGACTGGGATCTGAAAGATCCAATCTCACAAACTGGCTGGCTAAGGCCTGAACATACATCGCCATAGGCCTCTTCGATGCTGGTAAATAAGCCAAACTCCCCAAACTCTCTGCCCGGCTACCCAAAGCATCGGCCACCATATTGGCCTTGCCCGGGTGATACAAAATAGTGATATCATAGTCCTTCAGCAACTCTAACCACTTTCTTTGGTGCAAATTTAGATCCTTTTGCTTGAACAGGTGATGCAAGCTCTGATGGTCAATATAAATCTCACAGGGAACCCCGTATAAGTAATGGCGCCAGATCTTCAGGGCGTGAACAATAGCAGCTAACTCAAGGTTATGGACAGGGTAATTTTTCTCATGTATCTTCAACTGTCTGGACGCGTAGGCAATCACCCTACCGTCCTACATCAACACCGCTCCGAGGCCAATCCTCGAGGCATAACAATAAACCGTATTAGACCCCGAACCTGTAGGCAGAATCAAAATTGGGGTTGTAGTCAAAGCTGTCTTGAGCTTCTGAAAGCTCGCCTCACACTCTTCTATCCACTGGAACAGAGCACCCTTCTGGGTCAGTCTGGCCATAGGGGCTGCAATCGATGAAAACCCCTCAACAAAATGGCCATAGTAACCCTCCAAGCCAAGGAAACTACGGATCTCTGTAGCTGAGGATGGTCTGGGCCAACTCTGCACGACCTCTACTTTCTTCGGATCCACCTGAATACCCTCACTCAATACCACGTGGCCTAGAAATGCCACAGAATCCAACCAAAACTCACATTTTGAGAACTTAGCATATAACTTCTTCTCTCTTAGAGTCTGAAGCACAGTCCTCAGGTGATGCTCATGATCTTCCCGACTTCGGGAGTACACCAGAATATCATCAATAAAGATAATGACGAATGAGTCAAGATACGGCTAGAACACACTGTGCATCAAATGCATAAAGGTTGTTGGGGCATTGGTCAACCCAAATGACATAACAAGGAACTCGTAATGACCATACCAAGTCTTGAAAGCAGTCTTCGGGATATCTGGCTTCCAAATCTTCAACTGATGGTAACCTGAGCGCAAGTCAATCTTAGAAAACACCCGTGCACCCTGAAGCTGGTCAAACCGATCATCAATACGAGGCAAATGATAACGGTTCTTAACTGTAACTTTGTTCAACTGGCGATAATCAATACATATACGCATAGAACCATCATTTTTCTTCACAAACAAGACAAGAGCACCATAATGTGATACACTGGGCCGAATAAAACCCTTATCAAGCAATTCTTGTAACTGATCCTTCAACTCCTTCAACTCAGGAGGAGCCATACGATACAGAGGGATAGAAATGGGTTGAGTACCTAGAAACAGATCAATGCCAAAATCTCTCTATTGGGCTACATGCCTGGAAGATCAGTTGGAAACACATCGGGAAAATCCCGTACTACTGGAACTGAATCAACTGAAAGGGTATCAATACTGACATCTCTCACATAAGCTAAATATGCGTCCACCCCTTCTCAACCATACGCTGAGCTTTAAGAAAAGAAATAACTCTACTGGGAGTGTGATCTAAAGTACCCCTCCACTCAACACGCGGTACACCTAGCATAGCCAGCGTCACGGTTTTGGCATTACAATCAAGGATAACATAGTGGGGCAACAACCAGTCCATGCCCAAGATAATATCAAAATCTACCATGCTGAGCAACAATAAATCAACTCTGGTTCAAAACCACTAAGAGCAACCAAACACGACCGATAAATGTGGTCCACAATAAGAGAATCTCCCACAAGAGTAGAAACATAAATAGGGAACTCAAAGAATCCTAAGATACACCCAGATGCGGAGCAAAATTAGAAGAGACATAAGAATAAGTTGAGCATGGATCGAATAGAACCGATGCATCTCTGTGACAAACCAGTATAACACTTGTGATGATAGAATCGGAGGCAACAACCTCGGTACGGGGAGGAAGGGCATAGTATCTAGCCTGGCCTCCCCCTCTAGGGCAACCTATACCTCCCCGACCTCCACCTCTAGCTGACTGAGCAGGTGGGGTAGCAACTGGAGCTGTAACCATGGCCTGAGAACTCTGCGGGGCATGCTTTGGCTTAGAAGTCTGCGGAGGTGCACCCCTCCCAAGTCTAGGGCAATCCCTCACCATATGGAATATGTCACCATACTCAAAACAAGATCTGTGAGGACTTGGTGATTGTGACTGGATCGGGCTAGGTCTGCTGTACTGACCTCTGAAAGCACCCCGCACAGGAGGTGTGCTAGAAATTGGAGGTGCATAATAAGGCTTCTAAGGTCTAGGAGGAGCTGGAATACCACTGGTTGCTGGAAGAGCTGAATGAACAAGGCAACTCATATAACCCCTACCATGACAACCTGCTGCTGGGGCACGGGCACCAGAGAAATGGCCCGACTCTCGAGACCTCTTGGCCTCCCTCTCCTCTCTCTCCCTAGCATGCATACCCTCAATCCTCCTAGCAATAATCACCACCTACTGATAAGAAATGTCTATCTTTAACTCACGAGCCAGTCTAGACCTGATGTTGGGAATAAGCTCCTCAATAAACCAGCGAACTCTCTCGCGAACAGTAGAAACCAAGACTTGGGGTGTAACGGACAGCATACTCTGAGACAGTCATAGCACCCTGGTGCAAATGCTCAAACTCTGCACGTCGTGTGTCCCTGAGGCTTTGAGGGACATACTCTCTCAGGAACAGATCTGAAAACTGAGTCCAAGTCAGTGAAGCAGCCTCATCCGGACTATCTAACTTATAGGTGTGCCACCACTCATAGGCGGCTCCTCGAAAATGGAAAGTAGTGAAGGAAACCCCGCTCGATCCTGATATACCCATGGTACGGAGAATGCGGTAGCATTCATCTAGAAATCCCAGAGCATCATCCGATGCTAGACTGCTGAAAGCAGGAGGCTTGTACTTCTTGAACCTCTCAAGCCTCAGCTGCTCATCCTCGAAAGTCGATGCCCTATCCTCGGGCTGATCTCGGACTGCAGGCTGTACAGGAATAATCTGAGGGACCTGTTCAACATGCACTCGCTGCTCAGGAGTACGGGAGGCGGGAGTCTGTGCTCTTCCCCCGGCCTGAGACGTAGCTGCAGCAAGGGAAAGCAACCCTACCTAAGCCAAAGTGGTGTACATGCTCATGAACTGTGCCAGAGTCTCCTGAAGAGCTAGAGTAGTAGTAGCAGTAGGCGTATCAGGTGCCTGGACTCCGGCTGGAACTGCTGGTGGTACCTCGGCGGAAGCTCGCGCAGGTGCTCTAGCTGTACCACGTGTGCGTCCTTGGCCTCTACCCCGGCCCCGGCCTCTGACGACTGTAGTAGGGGTGCGGGTGCCTGATCATCTCAGGTAGCGTGTGTCCTCACCATCTATGGGATAATAGAAGACAGAAGCTTAGAATTGTGATGTCAAAATAGTGCACGATAAGTTAGTGAAATGAAGTGGAATTTTCCTAACAGTTACATAGCCTCTCGTAGATAAGTACAGACGTCTCCGTACCGATCAGCGAAACTCTAACAAATCGGCATGCGATTCATAACTCCTATGAACCTAGAGCTCTGATACCAACTTGTCACGACCCCTGTTCGCCCTCCGTGAACCATCGTGATGGCACCTAGTCTCTACGACTAGGTAATCTTAAAATGTGGAAGATAAACTTATTTGCGGAAGAAAACAATTTAAAATAGAAATAGAGTGATATAACATCGTTTAATAGTGCCGCTCGGCATACACAATATAAATCCTCAAAACTAACATTTTTTCCAAAACCCGAAAACCCATGAATCCACAAGCCTTGGAATGTCTACCAGTGTCTAAGTCCAAAATATCTAACAAGGAAAAGGAGATACAGAAGGGCTAATACAATAGGGAGAGTAGAAAGGGACTCCTCGGTCCGCGAACGCGACAGATATATCTTGAAGTCTCTGGAATAGTCGCCTCGCCTCAAGGGTGATAGGACTGAGTAAAGGTACCTGGATCTGCACATGAAAAACATGCGCAGAGATGGCATGAGTATAACACAGCGGTACTCAGTAAGTGCCAAGCCTAACCTCGATCGGGTAGTGACAAGGAAGGTCAGGGCCCTACTAAGGTTAAATAAAATATAAAGTTCAACAGTGTAGAACGAAACAATATAAATAAGTACAGCAATAAAAGTAACACTAGATAAAAAGGGCAACAACAACTATTACATAGACAAGGTAAACACAGAAAGAAATACGGTTCAACACCAAAATAACAATCGGGGATCTCCCAGGATACCGTCCAGTAGTCCCAAATATACATATCCAATGGATCCCCCAGGATCCCGTCCTGTAGTCCAACTCATAGTGCGCAGGGATCTACCGGAATCCCGTTCCCTAGTCGCAAATGTAAATTCCCAGTAATGGGGGAATTTACCGGGTGCATTCCCGTAGTTCCATAAAACTGTGCAGGGGGATCTGCCGGAATCCCACATCCTTAGTCCCAAAATAAATAGACAAGGGGAAGTTACCGGAATCCCACATCCGTAGTCCCAATGTAAATACACAACAACAACGGGAAAATATTCAGAAATGACAAATTTCATATTAAGGCAAACAAGTAATTCTAGCCTAGCATGCTGCACAGAATTCAAGTAAGGCAGTTTAAGCAAGTAAAGCAATTAAGTCACTTAGACATGCTTTCTTACGCTAACAACAGACTTAATAGTGCAAGTAATGAAAACAGGAAAGGAAACATACTAGTAATTACTTAATAAAAATCGGATTTCCAACAATTAGCACAAGTACGCACTCGTCACCTCATGTACAAGGTATTTCAATTACCAAATATACCAAATCCTAAGGGGAAGGTCCCCCATACAAGGTTAGGCAAGCCATTTACCTCGAACCGGCTCAACAATCAATCTGAAACCACGCTTTTGCCACGAGTACTTGACTCCAAATGGCCCAAATCTATTCAATTCAATTGCATAATGTAAATAACACTTCAAGTAACTGATTCTACAAAGAAATTCTAATCTAATACGCGAAATTAGGTAAAATGAACAAAACGCCCCTCGGGCCCACGTCTCGGAATCGGGTAAAATTTATATTTCAAGAATCCTCATACTCTTACGAGATCAAGCATACCATAATTATCCAAATCTAAGGTCAAATTCCAAATCAAAAGTCGAATTTTTGGTCTAAGAACTTTCTTCCAACTTTTCCCCAATTTTCATCTCCAATCCAAAATTAAATGATGAAACTAACTACAGATTAATGGAATATAACTAGAAAGTGTTAAAGAATTGTTACCCAATGATCTCCTCTTCTATTTCCTCTCAAAATCGCCCTCTCCCGAGCTCCAAATCGAATTTTCAACTTTTGAAACTAAACCCTCGAAATTTCATATTTCTGCCCAGCTATTATCGCATCTGCGGTCAAGGGACCACATCTGAAGTCCTGCTTTTGCGGACCAATGGTCACACCTGCGACCTTTCACTTAAGGCCAGTTTTCGCTTCTGCGGCAGACCATCCACACCTACGGTCTCGCAGGTGCGATTCCCTTCTCGCACCTGCGGCTCCTGCTGAACCTCTCCTATTCTGCTTCTACGACCACAGAGCCGCTTCTGCGGCACTGCACCTATGGGACCCAAACCGCATGTGCGGTTATGATAGAAAATCGACTGAAGTTGCAACTTCACAACTCCAAAATTCTTCCGTCAACCATCCGAAATCATCCCGAGGCCCTCGGGACCTCAACCAAAGGCACAAACAAGTCTAATAACACTGTCCAAACTCATACCAATCCTTAAAACACCTAAAATAAAATCAAAACAATGAATCAACCATGGATTCAAGCCTAAGAACTCCAAAATTCTAGAAATACGCTTTCGATAAAAAAGTCTATCAAACTTCGTCCGAATGACCTAAAATTTTGTACACACATCACATTCAACACTACGGAGCTACTTTAACTTCGGGAATTCCATTCCAACCCTTGGATCAAAATCTCACTATCGAACCGGAAACTTCAAAATTCGACCCTTTCGGCATTTCAAGCCTAAATGAGCTACAGACCTCCAAAGCACAATCTGAACATGCCCCTAAGCCCGAAATCACCCAACGGAGCTGACAGAACCATCATCTTTCCATTCCGAGGCCATCTTCATACTATTCCGACTACGGTCAACTTTTCAACACTTAAGCTCTCATTTAGGGATTTAGTGTCTCAAAACTCTCTAAAACTCGAAACCGAACATCCCGGCAAGTCAAATAGCAGAAATAAATACAGAAAAAGCAGTTAATAGGGGATCGGGGCATAAATTCTTAAGACGACCTGTCGGGTCATCACAATAAACCAAATAGATAAACCAGAATATGTCAACATAAAGAAAATGCTACATACTTAATAAATGACATAAAAATTGTTGAATAATTCGTAAAAATAGTTTGGATTATAAGTGTTGATACCCAATTTTTCCTATATTTTATATGTATAAATACCTTCAAAATAGTATATATATACATATATAAGCATGCACACGGTTGTTATAATTTTTTCCTAATTTTAAAGATTTTAAATTGATTTATTTCCTTCCCTTTCACTCATAAAATCCCCAATAATTATCCCTCAAATTATTTTTGGGGTGATTTAGTCATTTAAATTCTATATTTATGCCAAAATATGGTTAAAATATTTTTTGTGCATTTTTATAATTGTATTTTGTATTTTTAAAGCTAAATTGCATATAATTGCAATATTAGCCTTATTAATGTATAATTATATTTATATGCGTAAAATTGATCTTCTATATTTTTAAAATGTTAAATATTTATTTTAAATCATTTTAGTACACAAAATTATTTTCCAAAAATTATTTATTAGTTATTATAAATTATATAGAGATAAATTGGCTATTTAAAACATAGTTAGATTTACATTTCAATTTTAGCCCAATTCCTAATCAGACTACCCGATCTAGGTCTTAATTACCCCTACCCGACCAAAAAACCTATTAAATCCTGGCAAAGACCCCTAACCCTGAGTCATTTTCAAAATCCCTTGCCTCTATATTCTCTCATTTCCTCTCCTCTCTCAGTAATTCAACCTAACCCTAGCCCCATTAACTGCTAACCTCCCTTCTCCGATCTTCTTCGGTGATCTTCCATCAACCCCTAAGCCTCCAACGGCTCATCTAATGTCATGCTTGCCTTCTCTAAGGTCTTCAAGGGCCTAGGGCCATGCCGACTTGCACCTAGGGTTCATCACTGGTTTGTTCTTGGCTACTCCGGTGTGATTTCGAGCAAAATCACATTGTATTTGTCACGATCCTTGGGATTTTAGGCATGTTCTTTCATCACTGTTAAGTGCCGAACATTGAAGGATAAAATCCAGACGTTGATTGACAACAAGGTCATACAAGCAAAGGAAGCCGAACCTAATGTCTGCAACAATCCCCTCCCTGATCACGGAGGTGATGGTGTACATGTGATAGAGACAAATGAAGAATGGGTCCCTGATGGGTCAATCGGGCTTATTCGAGAAGGTGATGACTTTAAGGTTGCAACCACACTTACTCCTATTGTGGTGCAGACTTAGGCACCAATTGATGTTGAGGTAATAGACACCAATTGATGTTGAGGTAACTGTATCAGTTCCATTCGAGGTGGAAGTGGATCCGCCCGCAGCCACCTCCGCTCCATTTGAAGTAGAAGTGGTCACATCTTTTACTATTACAGTATCAACCACACCCCTATTCAACTCAAAAGCAATACCTTGGGATTATGTTGCCGAGGCTCGGCGAAAAAGGAAGACTAAGATAGAGGAATCTGACGCCGCACAAAGAATGACTAGAACCGGAAAAGTCTATACACCTGAACACCTAGAAGGTTCAATTAAGGAGGCCACTACTAGACAACCTATCATTGAGATCAGTCCAGATGACTTGTGGAGGAAAGTATAGGCAAAGGAATATTCTGTTATTGACCATCTGAACAAGTCCCTGTTCAGATATCTATCCTGTCACTATTACAGAATTCAGAGGCACACAAGAACGCTTTGATGAAAGTACTGAGCGAGGCTTATGTACCCAATAACATCACTGGTGGAGAAATGGCTAACATAGTTGGGCAAGTGCTTGAGAGCCATTAGATTATCTTCCACGAAGATGAGCTACCGCCCGAGTTGAATCACAATCGACATTGCATATCACAGTGCAATTTGAAGACAAGTTCATTGCCAGGGTCCTGGTTGATGGAGGTTTGAGCCTAAATATTTGTCCATTGGACACACTAAAAAGGTTGGACAAAGGTTTCCATGAGATATGGGTAGGAAGCATGAATGTGAAGGCTTTCGATGGGTCCTAAAGGGCCACGATCGGGGAAATCAACATTTGCTTGCAGATGGGGCCGACTTGGTTCGACGTTGAATTCCAAGTGCTTGACATACCAGCCTCATATAATCTTGTGTTGGGCTGACCATGGATCCATGCCTTCCACACTACATCAAGCCGTGAAATTCGAATGGAACCGTCAGGAGGTGATCATCCACGGAGATGGGAGTAACCCCATTTACATTAGTCAAACCATCTCGGCCATTGAACATAGAAGAAGTCTAGGAGGGGAAACCTATCATCACATTGAACGGGTCAACGCCGTCGAGAAATATAAGTGGTAGAGTAACAAAATAGAAAGCATACTAGCATGGTCTGGATATGAACCCGGAAAAGGCTTGGAAAGAACCTCCAAGGCATCACCAAACCAATACAACTGAAAAATCAGGGTACCACCTTTGGTCTCGGATACCAATATACATGGAAAGAGTACAATGATTGGTAGCCTCCATGGCGTGGACCATATCACCCTCTTGAGCAGCCATGCCACGTTTGGAACAAGCTTTTCACCAAACTGATACAATATGGGGGACTGCAGAGGAAGAATCACTAGCTGGGTTGAAGAATTTATTCTTGGAAGATGAGGACATGGACTGTGGCGCCATAATTGAGGAGGAGGGGGAAGAAGGCCTCACTATTCAGACTGTAGTGAAGGGAACTGTTCTCAGAAACTGGACCGCCACACTATCCCGAGCCCGCTGAGTCCCTGGGTAGCTTGGCAGAATTTACTTTTATAGCCGTTCTAGGCATTTAAGATTTCCTGTAGTTTTGTTTTAAGCTTTACCTATTTCAAAATAAATGCTCGATTCATCGAGCCGTGCTTTGTCTGAATAATTTTTTCAAAGTTTTAATCAAATGCATTTTGCTCTTTATTATTCACTACTATCTTTACGCTTTTTCTTTCCACAGTGTTATTATTACTTTCCTGATGAATCAGTGACTGTGACATGTAATGAGGCAACGCAACATGAGAATAGTGACTCAGAGGAAGAAGATGAGATACCCGAGGAAATTGTCAGGGAG
The DNA here is from genome assembly GCF_000393655.2 of Nicotiana sylvestris. Lineage (NCBI taxonomy): Eukaryota > Viridiplantae > Streptophyta > Magnoliopsida > Solanales > Solanaceae > Nicotiana > Nicotiana sylvestris. Next base: position 10,155,840 of record NC_091068.1, read on the forward strand.
GTTGAAAATTTTGAGAATAAGCTAAGTCCAACCTGGACGAAACAAAAGTAGTAAATTTAGGACACGCCGAGACCGTCAAAGAGACTCACATTAGCATTCACTTGTCACCAACAGAGAAGGAAGAGTACATTCATTTCCTAAAAGAATATGAGGACATTTTCGCATGGTCATATGATGACATGACTGGTTTGAACACGTCCATAGTGGCTCACAAGTTGCCTACTAATTCCATGTGTCCGCTAGTAAAATAGAAACTCAGAAAGTTCAAACCAGACATGAGCCTAAAAATCAAGGAGGAAATTACCAAACAGATCAAAGCCAAAGTTCTCAGGGTGGTTGAATATCCAACCTGGTTAGCTAACATTGTGCCAGTTCCGAAGAAGGACGAGAAGGTCAGAGTATGTGTTGACTATCAGGATTTAAACAGAGCAAGTCCCAAGGACGACTTCCCACTGCTGAATATACATATCTTGATCGATAACTGCGCCAAGCATGAGCTTCAATCCTTTGTAGATTGCTTCGCGGGTTATCACCGGATTTGGATGGACGAAGAAGATGCAGAGAAGACAACTTTTATTACACCATGGGGTATATGTTGTTACAAGATGATGCCATTCGGTCTGAAGAATGCTGGGACCACTTAAATGAGAGCCATGACAACCATTTTCCATGATATGATACACAAGGAAATAGAGGTGTATGTGGGCGATGTCATTATCAAATCCAAGAGGGCCGCAGATCATATAGCAGACTTGAGGAAGTTCTTCGACAGGCTGAGGAGGTACAATTTGAAATTGAACTACGCAAAGTGTGCATTCGGGGTTCCCGCAGGAAAGTTACTAGGATTTGTCATCAGTCATCGAGGGATCGAACTGGATCCGTCTAAAGTCAAAGCTATTTAGGAGTTACCATCACCTAAGAGCAAAAAGGACGTAATGAGCTTCCTAGGATGGCTCAATTATATCAGTTGCTTCATAGCACAGTCCACAGTCATATGTGAACCCATCTTCAAGATGTTAAGAAAGGATGCCGAAACAAGCTGGACCGAGGATTGCCAGAATGCTTTTGACAAGATCAAGGAGTACTTGTCCACATCACCAGTTCTGGTCCCGCCGGAACCAGGACGACCTTTGCTACTTTATCTATCGGTATTGGATGGGGCCTTCGGATGTGTTTTGGGACAACATGACGAGATAGGAAGAAAGGAGCAGGCCATATACTACTTGAGTAAGAAGTTCACACCTTACGAAGCATGGTATTCTCTGCTTGAATGCACTTGCTGTGCTTTGAGCTGGACAACCCAGAAATTGAGGCATTACTTCTGTGCCTACACTACACACCTCATATCCAGGATGGATCCCCTGAAGTACATATTTCAGAAACCCATGCCTACTGGGAAGTTGGCTAAATGGCAAATACTGCTAAGCGAGTTCTATATCATCTATGTAACTCAAAAGGCGGTCAACGGACAAGCATTAGTAGATCACCTTACTAAAAATCCAGTGGGAGGAGAGTACGAACCCTTAAAAATGTATTTTCCTGATGAAGAAGTATCATTCGTAGGAGAAGACATTACCGAAGCATATGACAGTTGAAGGATGTTCTTTGACGGAGCCACAAATTTCAAAGGAGTGGGCATTGGAGCAGTTTTGGTATCAGAAACGGGTCAATACTATCTGGTATCTTCTAAACTCAAATTTTCTTGCACCAACAACATGGCAGAATATGAAGCTTGCATACTAGGGCTCAACATGGCAGTCGACATGAACGTTCAGGAGTTACTGGTGATCGGTAATTCAGATTTGCTTGTGCACCAGGTACAAGGAGAGTGGGCCACCAAGAATTCCAAGATATTACCATATCTGCACCATGTGCAGGAATTGAGAAAAAGGTTCACAAAGATAGAACTCCGACATATGCACAGAATTCAGAATGAGTTTGCCGACGCATTGGCCACTTTGTCATCCATGATACAACATCCAAATAACAACTACATTGATCCCATTCCGGTGAGGATCCATAATCATCCGACATATTGTGCTCATGTCGAGGAAGAAGCAGATGGAAAGCCTTGATTCCATGACATCAAAGAATACTTATCCAAAGGAGAATACCCGGAGCATGCAAATCACACTTAGAAGTGCGCGCTCCGGATATTGTCAAATCACTTCTTCCGCAACGGAGGAAACTTGTACAAAAGAATTCCTGATTTGGGTTTACTAATATGTGTTGATGCAAAAGAAGCTTCTAAGCTACTTGAGGATTACATGCCGGGACCTGTGGCCCGCACATGAATGGTTTCGTCTTGGCAAAGAAGATCTCAGATCTAGTTGTTTTTGGATGACCATGGAGACAGATTACATCCAGTATGTCCACAATTGCTTTCAATGTCAAGTGCATGCCGACATGATAAAAGTGCCGCCAAATGAGCTCAATGCAACAAGCTCACCTTGGCCATTCGCCTCCTGGGAATGGATGTTATTGGTCCAATCGAGCCCACTACTTCAAACGGACACATGTTTATTTTGGTAACCATTGATTACTTCCCAAAATGGGTAGAGACTGTATCTTACAAAGCTCTGACCAAGAAAGTCATTGCAGACTTTGTCAAGGATCGAATTATTTGCTGATTCGGTGTTCCCGAATCCATTGTCATTGATAATGCCGCCAATCTCAACAGTGATCTTTTGAAAGCTATGTGTGAAACTTTCAAAATCAAGCACAAGAATTCTACAGCCTACAGACCTCAGATGAATGAAGCCGTAGAAGACGCCAACAAAAATATTAAAAAGATACTAAGAAAAATGGTAGAAAACCACAAACAGTGGCATGAGAAGTTACCCTTCGCTTTGTTGGGATACCTCACCACGGTTCGCACATCAACCGGGGCAACTCCCTACATGTTGGTTTATGGTACCGAAGCTATCATCCTAGCCGACGTGGAGATTCCTTCTTTAAAAGTCATACAGGAAGCTGAACTCGGCGATGCAGAGTGGATAAGGAGTCGCTATGAACAATTGTCCCTTATAGATGGAAAGAAGATGAACGCAGTGTGTCACGACCAACTTTATCAGAACCAAATGTCTAGAGCTTTCAACAAAAGGGTCAAATCAAGGCAATTTGCACTGGGTCAGTTGGTGCTGAAGAAGATCTTCTCACATCAAGATGAAGCCAAAAGGAAATTCTCTCCCAACTGGCAAGGTTCGTACATGGTTCACAGTGTGCTAACAGGAGAAGCACTCATACTTGCAGAAATAGATGGGAAAATCTAGCCAAAACCAATCAATTCAAACGCAATCAATAGATACTATGCTTAGATATCTTACGCTTCTTCATTTTATGTAATTGAACTACGCTTGACCTGATTCCCATTTTAGAGGGGATACGTAGCCAACCTTATGGGTTAGATCATATCATAATAAAATTTCCATTTTCCCCAAGATCAGAAATTGGGGCAGAATTTTGAGGAGGGTCCTCAAAATTCCGGAGCAGTCCGGTTAATGCCAACATGTACCAGAAGGTCAATAATCAGCTAAGAAACTGGGGCGAAATTTTGAGAAGGATTCTCAAAATTCCGGAGAAGGTTCAGCAAGATCCATTATCCGCAAACGGTCAAGATCATCTACAAAATTAGGGCAGAATTTTGAGGAGGACCTTCAAAATACCAATATGAGAGAGCTGCAATACCTTCGAGATGTGTTACAGCCACTAGTTCATCAAAAATTATTTGATATATCAATATGTTTCCAAAACAACTCTATTTTTTTTATCAATAATTGCATATTTTCGAAATTCTATTTCCATAATGGTCAGGTGTCACCCAGGGGAACTCAAAAGGCTTTCAGAATGGAGCAAAGTAAAACCAGCCGACAGGAGCACGAACTAACCTTTCCCCCCACAAAACTTACAATTTTTCTTTGAACGCAGGCACATTCGATGTAACAATAGCATTCGCATAACATGTATACACAAAGATAATTCACTATCAATCAGGTCATCAGACACCGAATATATTTCCAACTAAGACATATACTACTCTTATTTGCTACTTGCTCTCTGCACGAGGCTAATCCTTGCCTCAATACTTGCATGAGTCTAATCCCTGACTCCACAACTGCATGAGGCTAATCCTTGCCTCTCCAATTGCATGAGTCTAATCCTTGACTCCATGAGGCTAATCCTTGCCTCCCCATTTGCATGAGTTTAATCCTTGACTCCATGAGGCTAATCCTTGTCTCCCCATTTGCATGAGGCTAATCCTTGTCTCTCCATTTGCATGAGTCTAATCCTTGACTCCATGAGGCTAATCCTTTCCTCCCCATTTGCATGAGTCTAATCCTTGACTCCATGAGGATAATCCTTGCCTCCCATTTGCATGAGGCTAATCTTTGCCTCTCCATTTGCATGAGTTTAATCCTTGACTCCATGAGGCTAATCCTTGCCTCTCCATTTGCATGAGTCTAATCCTTGCCTCCCCATTTGCATGAGTCTAATCCTTGACTCCACGAGGCTAATCCTTGCCTCTCTATTTGCGTGAGTCTAATCCTTTACTCCATGAGGCTAATCCTTGCCTCCCCATTTGCACGAGTCTAAGCCCTGACTCCATACTGGCATGAGGCTAACCCTGCCTCCCTACTTGCATGAGGCTAATACTTGCCTCCCAATTTGCATGAGGCGAATCCTTGCTTCCATACCTACATGAGGCTAATCCTTGCCTCCCCACTTGCATGGGACTAAGCCATGTCCCTCTTTGCACAAATATTGTTCTATTTCTAATACTATCTATTTGCTTTTCAATCGGGCTAAGCTCTACCCTCCATTTCACAAGACTAAGCCTTGTCTTATTAACACCATATTATTGCATATCATGGGCTGAAATATCGCCAACCTATCCAAAGGTGTCATAGTCTAAAGGCATCATCCTCATAGCCGGAAAACACCATGTCATGGCCCAAGACATCATCTTTAACGTCTAAAGACAACCTTCATGGTCCAAAGGGAATTTGCATCATGTTTAATTTTTCGCAAATACACGTTTGTAGCATCCTTTATCTGCAGGTAACCAGTAAGCAACCTCTATCCTAGAAGGAGCAATATCACTCCAGTTCCCTCCAACCGTCCTGAGCTTTAACTTCTCACTGTAGTCGCTTCCGTATCGCGTGTCCTTTCTTGCAGTAATTTCATCGGCATACTCCGCAGATGAATCCAGAACTACACATGGACTGATTCCTGTAAAACCAAGAATATGTAGGAAACTCGAAGACCGGAGTCAGGCCTTTGTCCTTCCAAACATCCCGCCCGGTCAAAATTGACCATCATTTCTTTACCCGAAAACTCTTTCATCATTCCCGTGTAAAGAGGGGCAGCCGTTGATACCCATTTTTCATATATTTTTATATGCATAAATACCTTCAAAATAGCATATATATACATATATAAGCATGCACAAGGTTGTTATAATTTTTTCATAATTTTAAAGATTTTAAATTGATTTATTTCCTCCCCTTTCACTCATAAAATTCCCAATAATTATCCCTCAAATTATTGTTGGGGTGATTTAGTCATTTAAATTCTATATTTATGCCAAAATATATTTAAAATATTTTTTGTGCATTTTTATAATTGCATTTCGTATTTTTAAAGCTAAATTGCATATAATTACAATATTAGCCTTATTAATGTATAATTACATTTATATGCGTAAAATTGATCTTCTAGATTTTTACAATATTAAATATTTATTTTAAATCATTTTAGTACACAAAATTATTTTTCCAAAATTATTTATTATTTATTATAAATTATATAGGAATAAATTGGCTATTTAAAACATCGCCAGATTTGCATTTCAATTTTAGCCCAATTTTAACCCAACCCCAGTCCAATTCCTAATCAGATTACCCGACCCAGGCCCTAATTACCCCTACCTGACCCAAAAACCTATTAAATCCTGGCAAAGACCCCTAACCCTAAGTCATGTTCAAAATCCACTACCTCAATATTCTCTCATCTCCTCTCCTCTCTCAGTAACTCAACCTAACCCTAGCCCATTTAGCCTCTGACCTCCCTTCTCCGGTCTTCTTAGGTGATCTCCCATCAACCCCTAAGCCTCTAATGGCTCCTCTAATGCCATGTTTGCCTTCTCTAAGGTCTTCAAGGGCCTAGGGTCATTCCAACTTGCACCTAGGGTTCATCACTGGTCTATTCTTGGCTACTCCGGTGTGATTCGAGCAAAATCATGCTGTATTTGTCATGATCCTTGGGATTTTAGACAGGTTCTTTCATCTCTATATGGATTTCTTCGGAAACTCTAATTTCTTCGTGTATCTCTTAGATCTATACAGATCTAGGACGATTCGAGTTGGTTTCTTTAGTATTTTACACTGCTCTTGGAACTCTTATACAAGAATCATTGATTTCAAAGTGTTTTCACTTTCTTCTAAAATTAGGGTTTCGGAACTTCTTTTAAAAACTTTGTTTAAACTGATTCTTTATGTCTAAACTTCTATTTCCTGCATATTTCGACTGATTCTATGATTTTTATTACCTTTTTAACTCACCTATGTTGAAAGCCCTAATTTTCTAGATTTCTTCATTTGGTTCTATGTATTAGCATGACTGCTCATTTCTTGTTTAAGTTTCTGTGACTATCTTGCCTCTAATAGGTTCTTACTAAGTTTTTAGCCTAACTTATATCACCTTTGTGTGTTTGTGTTTATCTTGACTGGTCAAGACTTGCCTCTTTGTTTGCTGTGTCTGGTTACTCCTGTCTTACTCTTTTTATATGCTAAAACTCTCTCTTTGATTGACTCTGAACTCCTTGTTTCTTGGCTTGATTTGAAAACTTCCCTTTAGACTTTTGATTCTCCTGTTTTAACTTGTTTATTTGCATATTCATGGGAACCCATGTTACTTTCCTTAAATAAGTAATTTCAAGTCCTTGATTCACTGATTTACTATATGCTGATTTTCGATTATTTCTATATTCTACAACTTTATTTTGTTTTCTTACCTTATTTGGTTAATCGAGTATTTTATTAATTCTTCACTAGTTGTTTCCTTAATTGAACTCTAATGTACTTATCCCTAATTGTCTATTTTATACCTTATGCTCTACTTGATTTATTTCCTTAATCATTTCTGACTATTATCGTTGGTCAATTACCCCTTAATTAAAGGAGTACTTGCATTAATTTGATTCTGATTAGTATTTGGTTCCATAATTACTATGCTACTATGATTCTTGCCTTATTTCTATCTAATTTCAAACTACTATATATACACACTCTCTCATTAACACAAGCACACGAACATTTGATTCAAAACTCTCTCTCACACAAAAAAACTCTCTTTTGCTCTCTTTTCTCTGGTTACTTGCTATTTTTCAAAGTCAGTCGGCTGCAAGCCAAGGCTGATTACTCTACTCTCTTGCTCCTCACTTTGTATTTACTACCTTCTTTACTGGTATGTTTTGACTTCAATACAAGTTCTAAAAATAATATGGTCCTTTTATTACTTCAATTCATCTTGTTTCTAGTCTGCTTTTACTTATGGTTTTGCTGTGAAACATGTAGTTGATATGTTTACATTATTAGCATGTTATGTACTCCCCTTCCTTAGTATCAGTATGAACATATTACCCTCTCTATGTCTGATCAGTTGATTCTGAGCATGTCTGTACCAATTCCAAACACCTCTGCCTGTTACGTGTTTACCATCATGTACTCTATGTATCCCTAATTCCTATCACCCATGTGTGTAGGTTTGTTCCTTCTGTTTGGTTCTGTGCTCTTTAAGTATTGCTGAGTTGGTTTTGGTCTCCCTGTTTGATTTGTTATTGTCTAATCATGTAATTCTCTCTTTTCAAAGTTGGTTTACTGCATGACTCCCTCTTTTATACCACAAAGCTATTTCAAGCAAACCTTTTTTTAATACTGTTTTACCACTAAAACCTTTCAAACTGTGTCAACCACTCTCACTATACTCCTAAGTCAATAGGTTCTGCCCCTCCAGTATGTGTACTGCCTTGGGATCATCTTGAGAACCCTCTTCATACTGAGGCTGGCCTTTCCACACTGCACTTACTTAATTTGGTTACCAAGTCTAAATATAAGCGTTGCCCGAGATTCTTGAGATGCTTAAGGAACTTTGATGCACCTAGACAATGAAATTGTCTATGAAATTTGGGCATTTGAGGCTTTGGAAATCTGGGCATATGTATAGGCTCCCTATAGAATAACTTCTTATTTTCTTATCTACTTATGTAATTCATTCATATGGTCTGTAATAACTTGTAAACAAATATTGGGGTAACTAGTGAAAAAGGGCGGGTAATTACATGTTTGTGGGGTAATACAGGTAGAAACAATGCCTATAGGACTTTACATTTTGATATGATTACCTTACCAAGTAAAAATCATGCCTATAGGACTTTATCTTTTACTGTGTTAGAAATCATGCCTATAGGTCTCAAGTGGTTCCATAATAGAAATCATGTTTATAAGTCTTAAAATCAACTTCACAAGTAGATTCCATGCCTATAAGATATAATCGAATCCAACTTCTGTTATAACAAGTGTTTACACGTGCTTTTCATTTGTCATAATGCCTGCAAGTTTCTAAAATCAGTATTAAATAACTAAATATCATGCCTATAGGGAACAATACCAAAACTTCTGCCTATAGATCTAAACTAGTTTAGTTTAAACAAATCAATCCGGTTAACGATTAGTTCACTTCGAAACTGGTTTAATTAATGGTCTATTTTTCCTAAAGCAAGTTCTTTCAAAATCTGCCTTAATCTATCATTAGACAACATGCCTATAGGTATTCAAGAGTCTGTTTTAAAAAACCTGCCTTGTTTTACTATATAAAATGTAGTTATCAGTATTCCGCGTATAGGCAAGCCTATAGGGCATTTTCAAACTCTTGCAATTCTGAAACTATTTCAGTCACTTGATATTGTTCTGACTTAACATGCTTAATAAATCAGTAGGCAAACTGATAGGGCCATTACTTCTGAGTTTATAAAATGAACTGCCTGTCTTCTATGTCTTGATATTCACTTAGACATCATGCCCTAGGATACTGTTTAACAAAAGGCCCTTATTTGTGCTTGAGTCGTGCTACTTATGTGTATTGTTTGAGGAGGTAAACTTGAGCCTTTAATTGCTCCCTTTTATCTTATGTGCTAAGGTCCTAATTGTTCTTGCATGTCGCCTTAGTATTTCCACCTTCAAAACCTTAGGTCTGTCGAGAACCACCTATAGGTAGAGGTCCTAAATCCCTCCAGGACCATTAAGAAGAGACGGGTAACAGCACGCAATAGAGATCGCTGACCAATACTCGCTTTAATGACCACTAAGGGGGTGAGAAGCGTAGATATGGGATATGATGACTACACGCTAATGTCACGTGTAGCCCCTCATTGAGAAGTGTTTACCAGACATTATGTGGGGTGATCCTATAGGCTAACCAACCTAGGACTCCCCCCCCCCTCCCTTTTCCAAAATTCCATTTGTTTAAACTTTGTTTTATGCAACTTGTTCAAAACCTTTGCCTTCTTATTTGAAGTTATACAACGTCCAACGTGCTTTACTTGTAAATTATTTGATTCAACTATTTATTTGTTAATGAACTAATTCGTGAATATAAGTTCGGTCGGGGCCCACAGTTGTGGACCAAGAGGGGTGCCTAACACCTTCCCCTCAAGGTCATTTCGAGCCCTTACCCTAATCTCTCGTAATGCAAACCAATCCAAGAGTTAATCACTTTAGGTGCCCTAACGCACCATAACACATTAGGTGGAGACTCTTCAAATACTCAATTTTCAAAGGGAAATGATTTATTACCCATGAATATCGAAACCCGGACTTCTCTCTCCGTGGAGGGAAAAAAGGGGGCCGACAATAAGACTGCATTTTGGCACATCAAACTGTTCAAGTTTAGTTTAGAGATCCAAAGATGGACTTTTAAACACTTTGAAAAGCCCCTTCACATGACTTAAGGAGTATGATCAATGTAAATCAATCCAAATTTTACATGTCCCTCAGTCCATTGCAAACTCTTTATTCTCAGCGTTCATCATCCAAAAGATCTGCCACTGTCCAACTAGATTGGCCGTAAGAATATAATTATCTAGTATTTAACAACTAAGTTATCAGATTCCTAAATACTGGCACTATTAATGTTACTAAATTTATGAATTTAATAACAAATAAAAAATCTCAAATCAGGAAAAGAATCTGAAATTGGATAGTGAAGAGTATGAGTAAACCTCGATGCACCAGGGACCTAATTCAAGATTCTCGACACGAGCAACGCTGTGAAGAAGTTTCTTCAAACAGCTATATGCCTTCTCCTCCGATATGACTCCTTATCCTAAATCGATCTTTAAATCTAGGACTGTAGTGACAAGTGAATCCACATTGCTCTGCTGCAAGTGTATCTCGCCGCACACCCCCAGAAGTTGCAAATTTTGAACATTTGGGGCTAATATTTTGAGCCAAGGGACACTTTCCTCATTTTCGCAGTTTTTTATGATCAATTTTCTCAGCTTCAAATTGTTGATTTCCAAAGGATGAATGCCCTCAAAGAGAAAGTAGACTACTCTAGTTCACACTAACAGTGTTCAATGTGCAGTATTTTAAAACCAATTTCTTCAAAGAGGTATTCTTATATACAATTTGAGGCAATTGATATCCTAAGCAATATTCAAGTTTAAATTCTTCAATATTAGCAATTTTAGTCGCAAAATGTACCCAAAAATCAACATCTTTAGCAAAAAAATAAAAGCCGAAATTGAAAATGACCTCGAGTTTTCGGATTTCTGGCAATACCTCCAATAATGAAGCTCCCTATGGGTAGAAGCCATGAAACTAGTAGCCTTCTTTTCGTCATGCCCAGGGAGGACAAACTAGAGTGATACTGGAACTGGTTTCCACAGAAACTGCCATTGTTTAGATAATACACTCGTTCTCACAACTGCTTTACTTTTCAGCAACATAGAGAGGATGTGAATTAGAATTTCGTCGGCCAAATTACTCAGTCGGTCTCGATCTCCTCTCTTAGAATCAGCCATGGAAATGGAGAAGAACAGAGAAGCAGAAAAGCAATTTGGGAAATTTCATTGTTACATTAGCAATAGTGACGTACAGTTTGTTATATACAACTCACTGACTAACTAACTTAACAACAAAACTTTCTAGAATAATAATAAGGGACTCTAACTTCTGTTATTTACAAACTGACCCCTAAGACTTAACAACTAACTAGTACGCTACACTTCAATATCCTCTTTCTTGAGCTGAAGGTCTATTAAAAATAATCTCTTTACTCGCTCTAGGTAGGGTAAGGTTTGTGTACAACATATCCTCTCCAAACCTCATTTATAAAATTTTACGGGGTCGTTATTATTATTGTTGTTATTGTTGCATGAGTTCGCTCTACATTTCGAGTGAGGGTTGTTGTTTGAATTTTGAAGAGTAAAGGATGTGTACAGCAGTAACTGAGTCAAAAAATAAAAACAAGAAATCTGTTGTATACAATTAAAATATTTATTTTATAATATATACCTACTTTATAAAAACTTTTGACCTTGTATACTATTGTATTTTATCAAATTAGGATAAAGAATAAAATATAATAATTTGATAATAAGGAAGGGTAAAATGAGAGAAAAAGGCAAGGTAACAACGCCACCATACCAAATTTGTTGTTATATAAAGTGACTTTTCATCGTTACGTAACGACGGATTTAACAATACGATACAATATATTTAAATAGCAAGCAAAACAAACATTGTATTTAAAGTAACAATACAATATAATACAATAGGTAACAACCATCCTCACAAGGTGTAAATATTTGGTTTGAATACTGTATTCCAAATTAGAATATTGTAATATTGTGATGACCTTCTTGTTTTAAAACAAAATTCTGTGTTCTGAGGCCTTAAAAACCTCTTTTAGCATCACCTCGATTTGCGTGCACAGTCCGGGCGCGTAGCCAGAAAGCCTAGATGTGAAAATCTGTGAAAACTGATAAATTTTGAATGTAAAATGATAAATTCTGAATGTAAAATGAGCTAATTTGACTTCGGTAAATATTATGGGTAAACGGATCTAAACCCATGATTTGACGGTCCCGGAGGGTCCGCAGGAAAATATGGGACTTGGGCGTATGCCCGGAATCAAATTCCGAGGTCCCAAGCCCGAGAAATAAATTTTTAAAGGAAATTATTTTCTGGAATTGTTTAAAGAAATTTGAAATAAAATTTGATTAGAACATGATAGTATCGGGCCCGTATTTTGGTTCTGGTGTCCGGTACAAGTCTTATATATGATTTAAGACATTCCTGTAAAATTTGGTGAAAAACGGATGTCATTTGACGTGATTCAGACCTAAATTGCTAAAGTTGATGTTTTATGAAGTTTGAAAAAAATCCTTTGATTTTGAGGTTTAATTCATTGTTAATGAGGTTATTTTGGCAATTTGATCGCATGGATAAGTTCGTATAATGTTTTTAAGGTTGTGTGTATATTTGGTTTGGAGCCCCGAGGGCTCGAGTGAGTTTTGGATAGGCCACGCGTAGCATTTTGAACTTAGAAATTGCAGAAAATTTTGCTGGTATGAACAGGCCTGCATGCTTCGCATTTGTGAAGCCTGGCTCGCAAATGCGAAGGTTTGCCTATTGGCCCGGGATCGCAAATGCGATGTCTTCTTCGCAAATGTGAAGTCGCAAATGCGAACCCTGTTTCGCATTTCCCTGCTTATTAGGGATCGGGGTTCGCAATTGCGAACCCCTGTTCGTAATTCCCATACATGCAACTTACAACTTTTATACTTAACTGATTTTAAAACCCATTTTTCATATTCCCTCAAACATAAACACACTTAGGTGATTTTTCAAGGATTCCTTCTTCTCCAAATCAATTGTAAGTCATTTTTAACTAGTTTTCTTCAATCATTAACATCTTTTAACATGATTTCAACTTAAAATCAAAGATTTTCATGGGGGAAATTGGGTGTTTTGGGTAGAACCTAAGTTTTTCAAAAAATTGGGGATTTGAACCCTGATTTGAGGTCCGATTTCAAAACAAATCATATATTTGGGTTCGTAGGGGAATGGGTAATCGGGTTTTGGTTCGAACCTCGGGTTTTGACCATGTGGGCCCGGGGGCGAGTTTTGACTTTTTGGGTAAAACTTTGAAAAACTCATTCTTATGCATTGGGGTTGATTCATTTAGCGTTTATTGATGTAATTAAGTAATTTGTGACTAGATACGAGCAAATTGGAGGTGGAATCAAGGGGTAAAGCTATAATTGAACCTTGAGTTGTGTTCGTGGCATCGAGGTAAGTATTTAGTCTAACCTTAGCTTGAGGTATTAAGAGTTGTGTCCTATTTGCTATTTGTTTCTTGTTGAGTACGATGTATAGGCATGGTGACGAGTATCTATACGTTGGTGTCAAGCATGACCGTGAGTCTTGTATTGTGATTTTCATGACTTCGTTGTATTATTCATGCCTTGGTGAAGATTTCTACTTGTTGTGTAAAGTGTGGAAAGAATTGTGACTCATGAACATTGAGGAGTGTTGGCTCCAGTTGTATAACGAATTGTGAAAGTATAAGTGATAATCGAAACTTTAGAGCATTGGCTTGAGTTGTGAAGTGAATTGTGAAGTAAAAGTGAGAAAGAAAAGAGATCATTATGTTGGCCCCTTGCCGAGCTATTGTTGAGTTGAGGTTCCCTTGCATTGTGTTCTTAACTGATATTACTAACGCTTAGGTTGATGATTCTTTGTTTTAGGTGTTGTAACAAGTTTGGTTATAGCTGGGTAGTTAGGTGTTGTAACAAGTTTAGTTATAGCTGAGGTATTTAGATGTTGAAACTAGTTGAGTTATAGTTGAGATAGTTAGATGTTGGAACAAGTTTGGCTATAGTTGTTTCTCCCTTGCCGGGACGTATATACTTGTCCTGTTGAGTTCCCTTACCGGGATGGTGCAGTCTATTGTTGATCCCTTGCCGGGACGGTTAAGTATGATTATTATTGACTGTATATTTGGAACGGGTTGCGCGCTGCAACATTATTATATATATATATATATATATAGATCGGGTTGCACGCCGCAACAGATATTATATTGGATTGGTTTGCACGCCGCAACAGATATTATATGGATCGGGTTGCACGCCGCAACAGATATTATATTGGATCGGGTTGCACGCCGCAACAGATATTATATTGGATCAGGTTGCACGCCGCAAAAGTTATATATGTAGATTGGGTTGCACGCCACAACAATGTTAAATGGTAAGGGATCGGGTTGCGTGCCGCAATAGTATTGTTATTGTATTGTTGTAGACATCAAGTATTCTTTCATACTTTATTAAGTTTCTGTTAGAATGATATGTTTCCCCGAAGCATGTTTCCCCCTCCCTTTTAAACTGTTATTTCCTATTTATATTTCCATTGTATATTATATAACTGTACAGGTTTATCTGGAGTCTGGTCCTAGCCTTGTCACTACCTCGCCGGGGTTAGGCGAGACACTTACCAGCACATGGGGTCGGTTGTGCTGATGCTACACTCTGCACTTATGTGTAGATACAGAAGCAACGCTTGGTCAGTAGCATTAGGAGAGCCAGCCTTCAGTCAACCGAGATACCGAGGTAGTCTTGCAGGCGTCCGCAGGCCCGGTGTCTCCTCTATCTTTTATTATGTTCTGTTATCTCTTGTATCCGAAACAGACAGTGCTTTCTTTCTTTCAAACAATTGTGTGTAGTGATCTTAGTAGTCTGTTGATGTTGTGGCACCAGTTTCTGGGTAGAGGCATATGTGGATTTTTGTATTATTTTGGGTTTTACATTTATTTAAGTCTTCCGCTTAATCTCACATTCCGTTGTATTTAACTATTTATCACTTGTTGATGTAATTTGTAAGAAGATTAAAGCAAAAGAGTTAAGGATTTCTAATTTCGTGGCTTGCCTAGCTTCCACGAGTATGCGCCATCACGACTCCCAAGGGTGGGAAATACGGGTCGTGACAAGTTGGTATCAGAGCTCTAGGTTACATAGGTCTCACAATTCACGGACAAGCTTAGTAGAGTCTGAGGGATCGGTACGGAGATGTCTGTATTTATCCCCATAGGCTACAGAGTTAGGAAAACTTCACATTTGTTCTTTCTCGTCGTGCGGTTTTGTTTCTCAATGCTAATTGAACTTCTACTCTGTTCTTTCGTAGATGGCGAGAACACGCGCTTCCTCATCCACCGCTCAGCAGCCCGAGCCCCCAACAACAGCTCCCATGAGGGGCAGAGGGCGAGGCGAGGCCGTACTAGAGGCCGAGGTAGGGGCAGAGCTCAGCCCCGAGCAGTAGCACTAGTGGCGGAGCCTCAGGTTGACTTTGATGAGGGGGTTCCCGCCCCAGTAGTTCCGGTGGGCCCAGCTCAAGTCCTAGAGGGGTTTATTGCTACCACAGTTCTTCAGGATGTATTGGTCTGACTAGTGGGCCTCATTGAGAGTGTCACCCGGGCAGGCTTGCTTCCTGTAGCACCAGTCGTCTCTTAGGTTGGAGGAGGGGCCCAGACTCCTGCTACTCACACTCCGGAGCAGGTAGCTCCTCAGATTCAGACTCCAGCGGTTCAGCGAGTTGGAGCAGTATAGCCGGGTATGGTAGCTCAGACAGGTGATGGAGCAGTTATGTCTGCCGATGCTTTGTGAAGGCTGGATAGGTTTACCAAGCTCTTCACATCTACTTTCAGCGGTGCATCTACTGAGGATCCCCAGGATTATCTAGACAGTTGCCACGAGGTTCTCAGGAACATGGGTATTGTTGAGACTAATGGGGTCGATTTTGCTACATTTCGCTTGTCTGGATCTGCCAAGATTTGGTGGAGGGATTATTGCTTAGCTAAACCAGCTGGATCACCAGCCTTGACCTGGGAGCAGTTCACACAGCTATTTCTGGAGAAGTTTCTCCCCATTACTCAGAGAGAGGCCTATCGGAGGCAGTTTGAGCGCCTCCAGCAGGGTTCCATGATGGTTACCCAGTATGAGACCAGGTTCATTGACTTAGCTCGCCATGCTCTTGTCATACTTCCTACCGAGAGAGAGAGAGGGTGAGGAGGTTTATTGACGGTCTTATTCAGCTAATTCGTCTTCAGATGGCTAGGGAGGCTGGGAGTGAGATTACTTTTCAGGAGGCGGCTAATGTGGCTCATAGAGTTGAGATGGTCCTATAACAAGTAGGTGGTCATGGGTCGGACAAGAGGCCCCGTCATTCAGGTAGATTTAGTGGTGCCTCGTTTGGAGGCAAAGATTCGTATAGTAGAGGCCATCCTCCTAGGCCTTTTCAGTCAGCCCTTCAGGTTTCTCACGGTGCTTCAGATAACCGTGGTCCGCAGATGCAGTATTCTGATCAGCAGTCCTACCATGCACCACCAACTCCTATCAGTGTACCACCGCTACAGAGTTTTCGGGGTGGTCATTCAGGTCGCCAGGGCCAGTCTCAGTTTCCTCAGCCGCAGCAATCAGATGGATGTTTTGAGTGTGGTGAGTATGATCATATTATGAGGGCTTTTCAAAGGTTAGTGGGTACTCAATCGTAGCAGCAGGGTTCCTACGCTATAGTTCAGGCACCAGGTGTGCCACAGACCACCCAACCAGCTAGAGGTGGGGGTAGATGTGCTAGAGGTGGAGGTAGAGGATTTAGAGGTGGAGCTCAGACTGCCAGAGGTGGAGGCCAGCCAGCTGCAGGCTGTCCCAGAGAGGTAGTCTAGGGTGGTGGGGCCCAGCCCTGATGTTATGCTCTTCCAGCCAGGCCCGAGGCCGAGGCTTCAAATGCGGTGATCATAGGTACTATTCTGGTTTGTGATAGAGATACTTCAGTGTTATTTGATCCAGGGTCTACCTACTCGGTTTCATCTTATTTTGCACCGTATCTGGTCATGCCTAGTGATTCGTTGAGTGTTCCTGTTTATGTGTCTACACCAGTGGGTGATTCTGTTGTGGTAGATCGAGTCCATCGTTCTTGTACTGTAGTGATTTGGGGTCTTGAGACTCGTGTAGATTTGTTGCTTTTAAATATGGTTGATTTCGATATTATATTGGGGATGGACTGGTTATCACCTTACCATGCTATCTTGGACTGTCATGCCAAGACTATGACCTTAGCTTTACCTGGTATGCCTTGTTTAGAGTAGACAAGGATTCCTAGTCATTCTACCCGCATTGTTATGGTCAAGAAGGGGTGTTTGGCCTATTTGGCGTATGTTTGCGATTCTAATGTTGAGGTTCCCTCTATTGATTTTGTGCCCGTTGTTCGTGAGTTTCCTGAGGTATTCCCTTCAGACTTGCCGGGGATGCCACCCGATAGGGATATTGATTTCTGCATTTATTTGGCTCCAGGCACTCAGCCCATTTCTATCCCGTCGTATCGTATGGCCCCGCCTAAGTTAAAAAAGTTGAAGGAGCAGTTGCAAGACTTGCTTGAGAAGGGTTTCATTAGGCCGAGTGTTTCTCCTGGGGTGCACCGGTGTTGTTTGTTAAGAAGAAGGATGGATCGATGAGAATGTGTATTGATTACCAGCAGTTGAACAAGGTTACAATCAAGAATAAGTATCTATTGTCGAGGATTGATGATTAGTTTGATCAGCTTTAGGGTGCCAGGGTATCTTCGAAGATTGACTTGAGATCTGGATACCATCAGTTGAGGATTAGGGCATCCGATGTCCCTAAGACAGCTTTTCGCACTCGGTACGGACATTATGAGTTCTTGGTTATGTCATTCAGGTTGACAAATGCCCCATCAGCTTTTATGGATTTAATGAACTGAGTGTTCAGGCCTTATTTGGATTTGTTCATGATAGTCTTTATTAATGATATTTTGATATATTCTCGCAGCCGGGAGGAGCACGAGCAGCATCTTAGAGTGATTTTTCAAACCTTGAGGGATAGTCAGTTATATGCTAAGTTCTCGAAGTGTGAGTTTTGGTTGAGTTCAATTGCATTTCTGGGTCATGTTGTTTCAGCAGAGGGTATTCATATTGATCCGAAGAAGATTGAGGCAGTCAAGGACTGGCCTAGACCAGCATCAGCTACAGAGATTTGGAGTTTCTTGAGATTGGCAGGCTACTATCGTCAGTTCGTGGAGGGGTTCTCATCTATTGCAGCCCCAATGACCAGGTTGACCCAGAAGGGTGCCCAGTTCAGATGGTCAGACGAGTGTGAGGCGAGCTTTCAGAAGCTCAAGACAGCTCTGACTACGGCACCGGTATTGGTTTTGCCCACAGGTTCAGGGCCTTATACAGTTTATTGTGATGCATCGTGTATTGGGCTTGGTGCAGTGTTGATGCAGGATGGCAAGGTCATTGCCTATGCTTCACGGCAGTTGAAGATTCATGAGAAGAACTATCCGGTTCATGACTTAGAGTTGGCAACCATTGTTCACGCGTTGAAGATTTGAAGGCATTATCTGTATGGTGTGGCATGTGAGGTGTTCACGGATCACAAGAGTCTTCAGTATTTTTTCAAGCAAAATGAGTCGAATTTGAGGCAGAGAAGGTGGTTGGAGTTGTTGAAATATTATGATATCACTATCTTGTATCATCCGGGAAAGGCCAATGTGGTGGCCGATGTGTTGAGTAGGAAGTCAGCCAGTATGGACAGTCTTGCTTATATTCTGGTCGGTGAGAGACCGCTTACTTTGGATGTTCAGGCTTTGGCCAATCGATTTGTGAGGTTGGATATTTCTGAGCCTAGTCGTTTATTGGCTTGCACGGTCGCTCGTTCTTCTTTATTGGAGCGTATCCGTGATCGGCAGTATGATGATCCCCATTTGTGTGTCCTTAGAGACACGGTGCAGCGTGGAGGTGCCAAGCAGTTTACCTTAGATGATGATGGAGTTTTAAGATTGCAAGGTCGAGTTTGTGTGCCTAATGTGGATGGGCTCCGAGAGTTGATTTTAGAGGAGGCCCATAGCTCCCGGTACTCTATTCATCCGGGTGCCACGAAGATGTATCAGGATTTGCGGCAGCATTATTGGTGGCGGAGAATGAAGAAGGATATCGTTGCATATGTAGCTCGGTGTTTGAATTGTCAGCAGGTTAAGTACGAGCATCATAGGCCTGGTGGTTTAATTCAGAGAATTGAGCTTCCCGAGTGGAAGTGGGAGCGGATCACTATGGACTTCGTTACTGGACTCCCGCAGACTCGGAAGAAGTTCGACGCAGTATGGTTCATTGTTGAAAGGCTGACCAAGTTAGCGCATTTTATTCCTATGGCAGTCTCATATTCATCCGAGAGGTTAGCTAAGATATATATCCGGGAGATTGTTCATCTTCATGGTGTGCCTATGTCTATCATTTCGGACCGAGGTACGCAGTTTACCTTGCGTTTCTGGAGAGAAGTACAGCGAGAGTTGGGCACTCAGGTTGAGTTGAGTACAACATTTCTTCCTCAGACGGACGGGCAGTCCGAGCGGACTATTCAGATTTTGGAGGATATGCTCCGAGCTTGTGTCATTGATTTTGGAGGCTCGTGGGATCAGTTTTTGCCTTTAACAGAGTTTGCCTACAACAACAACTACCAGTCAACTATCTATATGGCTCCTTATAAGGCTTTATATGGTAGGCGTTGTCGGTCTCCAGTTGGATGGTTTGAGCTGGGAGAGGCTCGGTTGTTAGGTACGGATCTGGTTCAGGAGGCCTTGGACAAGGTCAGGATTATTCAGGATAGGCTTCGCACAGCTCAGTCCAGGCAAAAGGAGTTATGCAGACTGCAAGGTTCGAGATGTGGCTTTTATGGTCGGTGAGCGGGTGTTACTCCAAGTGTCGCCTATGAAGGGCGTGATGAGATTTGGGAAGAAGGGCAAGCTTAGCCCTAGGTTTATTGGCCCGTTTGAGATTCTTGATCGAGTGGGAGAGGTGGCTTATAGACTTGCATTGCCGTCGAGCTTGTCAGTCGTGCATCCAGTGTTTCATGTGTCCATGCTTCGGAAGTATCACGGCGATCCATCCCACGTGTTAGATTTCAGCACTGTCCATTTGGACAAGAACTTGTCTTATGAGGAGGAGCCGGTGGCTATTCTAGACCGGCAGGTTCGTCAGTTGAGGTCGAAGAGTTTTCCTTTTGTTCGTGTTCAGTTTAGAGGTTAGCCTCCTGAGGCATCAACCTGGGAGTACGAGTCCGATATGCGGAGCCGTTATCCCCATCTTTTCCCTAACTCAAGTACTTCCTTCTTTTGTCCGTTCGAGGACGAACAGTTGTTTTAGAGGTGGAGGATGGTTTTAAAACAAAATTCTATGTTCTGAGGCCTTAAAACCCTCTTTTTAGCATCACCTCGATTTATGTGCGCAGTCTGGATGCGTAGCCGGAAAGCCTAGATGTGAAAATCTATGAAAAATAATAAATTTTGACTGTAAAATATGTTAATTTGACTTCGGTCAATATTTTAGATAAACGGACTCGAACCCGTGATTTGACGGTCCCAGAGGATCCGTAGGAAAATATAGGACATGGGCGTATGCCCAGAATCGAATTCCGAGGTCCCAAGCCCGAGAAATGAATTTTTAAAGGAAATTATTTTCTGGAATTGTTTAAAGAAATTTGAAATGAAATTTTACTAGAACATGATGGTATCGGGCCCGTATTTTGGTTTCGGCACCTGGTACAGGTCTTATATATGATTTAAGACATTCCTGTAAAATTTGGTAAAAAACAGATGTCATTTGACGTGATTCGAACCTAAATTGCTAAAGTTGATGTTTTATGAAGTTTGGAAAAAATCCTTTGCTTTTGAGTTTTAATTCGGTGTTAATGAGGTTATTTTGGCGATTTGATCGCACGGATAAGTTTGTATGATGTTTTTGAGGTTGTGTGTATATTTGATTTGGATCCCGGAGGGCTCGGGTGAGTTTTGGATAGGCCACGCGTTGCATTTTGAACTTAGAAATTGCAGAAAAATTTTGTTGGAATAAACAGGCCTGCAGGCTTCGCATTTGCGAAGCCTGGCTCGCAAATGCGAAGGTTGGATCGCAAATGCAAAACTAGCCCAGTCCTGCCTTGGCTCGCAAATGCGAGGTTTTCTTCGCAAATTGCGAAGGTTTGCCTATTGGCTAAGGATCGCAAATGCGATGTCTTATTCGCAAATGCGAAGTCGCAAATGCGGCAATAGTTTCGCAAATGCGAAAGTTTGGGATTTCTGAAGGGTTCACAAATGCGAACCCTGTTTCGCATTTCCCAACTTATCAGGGGTCGGGGTTCGCAATTACGAACCCCTGTTCGCAATTCTCATGCCTGCAACCTGCAACTTTTATACTTAACCGATTTTAAAACCCATTTTTTATACTCCCTCAAACATAAACACACTTAGGCGATTTTTCAAGGATTCCTTCTTCTCCAAATCAATTGTAAGTCATCTTTAACTAGTTTTCTTCAATCATTAATATCTTTTAACATGATTTCAACTTAAAATCAAAGATTTTCATGGGGAAAATTGGGTGTTTTGGGTAGAACCTAGGTTTTTAAAAAAATGAGGATTTGGACCTCGATTTGAGGTCCGATTTCAAAACAAATCATATATTTGGGTTCGTGGGGGAATGGGTAATCGAATTTTGGTTTGAACCTCGGGTTTTGACCATGTGGGCCCGGAAGCGATTTTTGACTTTTTGGGTAAAACTTTGGAAACTCATTCTTATGCATTGGGGTTGATTCATTTAGCGTGTATTAATGTAATTAAGTAATTTGTGACTAGAAATGAGCGAATTGGCGGTGGAATCAAGGGGTAAAGCTATAATTGAACCTTGAGTTGTGTTTGTGGCATTGAGATAAGTGTTTGGTCTAACCTTAGCTTGAGGGATTAGGAGTTGTGTCCTATTTTCTATTTGTTTCTTGTTGAGTACGACGTATAGGCATGGTGACGAGTATCTATACGTTGGTGTCAAGCATGACCTGAGTCTTGTATTGTGATTTTCATGACTTCGTTGTATTATTCATGCCTTGGTGAAGATTTCTACTTGTTGTGTAAAGTTTGTGGAAAGAATTGTGACTCGTGAACATTGAGGAGCGTTGGCTCCAGTTGGATAACGATTTGTGAAAGTATAAGTGTTAATCGAAACTCTAGAGCATTGGCTCGAGTTGTGAAGTGAATTGTGAAGTAAAAGTGAGAAAGAAAAGAGATCATTATATTGTCCCCTTGCCGAGCTATTGTTGAGTTGAGGCTCCCTTGCATTGTGTTCTTAATTGATATTACTGGCGCTTAGGTTGATGATTCTTTGTGTTAGGTGTTGTAACAAGTTTGGTTATAGTTGGGTAGTTAGGTGTTGTAACAAGTTTAGTTATAGCTGAGGTAGTTAGATGTTGAAACTAGTTGAGCTATAGTTGAGATAGTTAGATGTTGGAACAAGTTTGGTTATAGCTATTTCTCCCTTGCCGGGACGTATATACTTGTACTGTTGAGTTCCCTTGCCGGGATGGTGCAGTCTATTGTTGATCTCTTGCTGGGATGGTTAAGTATGATTATTGTTGACTGTATATTTGGAATGGGTTGTGCGCCGCAATATTATATATATATATATATATATATATATATATATATATATATATATATGAGAATCGGGTTGCACGCCGCAACAAATATTATATTGGATCGTGTTGCATTCCGTAACAGTTATATATGTGGATTGAGTTGCACGCCGCAACAGTTATATATGTGGATCGGGTTGCACGCCGCAACAATGTTAAATGGTAAGGGATTGGGTTGCGCGCCGCAACAGTATTGTTATTGTATTGTTGTAGACATCGAGTGTTCTTTCATACTTTATTAAGTTTCTGTTAGAATTGATATATTTCCCCGAAGCATGTTTCCCCCTCCCTTTTAAACTGTTATTTCCTGTTTATATTTCCGTTGTAATTATTATATAACTGCACTGGTTTATCTGGAGTCTCGTCCTAGCCTCGTCACTACCTCGCCGGGGTTAGGCCAGACACTTACCAACACATGGGGTCGGTTGTGCTGATGCTACACTCTGCACTTATGTGCAAATACAGGAGCAGCGCTTGGTCAGCAGCATTAGGGGAGCCAGCCTTCAGTCCACCGAGATACCGAGGTAGCCTTGCAAGCGTCCGCAGGCCCGACGTCTCCTCTATCTTTTATTATGTTTTGTTATCTCTTGTATCCGAAACAGACAGTGCTTTCTTTCTTTCAAACAGTTGTGTGTAGTGATCTTAGTAGTTCGTGGATGTTGTGACATCAGTTTCTGTGTAGAGACATATGTGGATTTTCGTATTATTTTGGGTTTTACGTTTATTTAAGTCTTCCGCTTAATCTCACATTCCGTTGTATTTAAATATTTATCACTTGTTGATGTAATTTGTAAGAAGATTAAAGCAAAAGAGTTAAGGATTTCTAATTTCGTGGCTTGCCTAGCTTCTACGAGTAGGTGCCATCACGACTCCCGATGATGGAAAATTCAGGTCGTGACAAATATGTTTGATTTGAATATTGTATTCTAAATTAGAATGTTGTGGTATGTTTGGTTTGAATACTATATTCTAAATTAGAATATTATTATATTTGGTTTGGATGGATTCTGTATTCCAAATTAGAACCTTATGGTATGTTTAGTTTGAAAATTATATTTCAAATTAGAATATTATGGTATTTTTGGTTTGAAAATTGTATTCTTCATTAGATTAATATGGTATGTCTGATTTGGATTGTATTCCAAATTAGAATATTATAGTATATTTCAGAATATTTGAGAAGATTTGGAGGCATAAAGTGTAATACTTTTGGGACATTTGATGTAATTTCAGAACTTAAAGTATATCATAAAAGTGAATTTTACAAATGGGTATATTATGAAACTTCCCCTTTATTTTACCACCTGGCCTGTTGGATCAATAGAGTCAAATAATTGGCTGTAATTCTTTCTTTATTATTTGCAGAAAATTATAAAATAGGGATGATTTCAAACGGAGTCAAAAGTTTCAAATCACCCACTTCCAAGGTTATTTGTGTAGTTTTTTTACCCTATTATTTGGCTCAACAATTTTAGTCTGGCTGAGAAATGACAATTAGGCTCATTCCTTTAAGTATAATTAAGGTTTGTTTAGCTCACATATTAATTATGCGGGAATCATAAAGCAGAGATTATTTATATAGTGATTAATAAAGAAAGAAATATGCAATGATTAATAACAGAAAATATTGTTAAGCGGAGATTAATAATGAAGGGATTATTGTTATACAAATATTATTTCTCTAAAGACACATACTTGCATTCCACATTTGACCCACGTAAAATAATATATAAATTCCCCCATAACTTAATGTGATATCATTTGATATCTCTAGCCAATTGCTGCATTGGATAATCCGGTCAAATATTTTACACTATGAAATCTCTGATAAATATTTCTGACGTGGAATTCACAGAATGGCACACAAATAACAGTGACGATTGATGTGCCATAATCAAGTGCTGAAAATTTGACCTTCCAATCATTTTCATTTTAATAATTCACACCTTGTCAACTATTTTAATGTAACAAAAAACGATTTTGTTACGTTATTGTTATAATAAATAAAGTTCAATAAGATTACCTAAAAATTAACCCTAAAGGTTGATGAAATTTAACTTTTATGGACTTGTATGTATGATGTACAAAAGGGTTGACTATCAAAGACCATGCCTATGAGCAGTGGCGAAGCAAAAAAAATTTAAAAGTGTTTAAACTTGAAAGAAGTAAAAAATTCTCCGACAAAGAGTATTCGATATATGTTATATACCTCTAAAACATAATATTTTACCTATATATACTGTGTAATTTTCCGATGAAGAGTGGTCAATTAGACCACCCTATAAGACATGTCGCTTCGCCCCTGCATGTGAGTACAAAAACTATATACAACTAACTCCTGAATGTGAAGTCTATCACAGCAATAGATTCACACTTTACACCATATGCAAGCAAATTCAAACACTTATTTTTCAGTTATGGTTGGCATTTGCTTTTCCTTCAAAAGACTTGCAACTTCTATCCTTATGTAATACCCACAGGCCACAGCATAACACGCTGGGAATAGGTTCCACTGCTGTGGTTCCTTCCTAATGCCTTTCACTGTCCAAGTCCATAAGTATTTATCCACCAATTAAATTTCATAGCATAAAAACGATCAACTCAGCAATATGAATAGTAATAACAAAATATTTAGAGCAAGCTTTCCGCATGGCAATCAGAAAGGAGCCTTTGCATAACTGGTGAAGTTGTTGGTGAAGTTGCTGTCATGTGACCAGTAGGTCACAAGTTCGAGCCGTGAAAACAACCTCTTGCAAAAATGCAGGATAAGACTGCGTACAAAAGACCCTTGTGGTCCGGCCTTCCCCGGACCCCGCACATAGAAGAAACTTAGTGCACATTGAAAAGTACAATCCTAACCTTGTTTATCAGCTACACAACCAGTTTCAAACATAAAGTTACTGCTGTTAAGTATGTTGCGATGAATACAAAGAGGGGCCATAAGAAAAGAGAACCGAAACATGAGGAGAGGATCTCGGAACGCTCAGGAGTTTCTGTTCCATTTTAACATAATTCCGAGGCACATGACTCCCTTTGCATCTGCCAGCAATGATAACTTTTCTAGCACTATTGCATTTTCAAGCAAATACTTTATCAATGGTAGTACGAACTTATTTTCACTCAATGGTCCAACCATGTTAATGAACTTGATGGTCTTCAAATGTACTAAGGAGCAGTTAAAATCATGTATCTCAAACCTCTTGCACCGTTTATCGTTCTTATACACATACTGCAGCAAAGAGTCAGCTAATTAATCAGTTATTCTCCTCAGATCGAAGTAGAAAGCCAAGGAGTTAATTGTGAATAAAATTAAAAAGGTGATGAATTTTTAGATTCAAGGATCATGTTACACATGTCCACAACAAAAACAATGTTTCATAACCCCATTAAAGCGAAGCCTTATCTCCTCGCATGAAGGTGAGCACTATCCCTTCTTAAACATCTTTTTACAACTACAAGAAAGTTCACTGTAGAACTGGCTTATTCATAGAATGAATTTGATAGTGACAACAGAAAATTTCTGTAAAAGCAACTCATAATGAACTATTTTCTTGAGGAAAATAAATAAGAACAAAAAAAAGTTCCTCTAGGCATCTTACACAAAAATAGAATAATAAGCACGCTGCTGCAGCAGATTTAGCAAAGAGAAACCATCAACTTTCAAGACTAAAAAGCAGATTCAGATAGAGCAGTATTGAAATGAAATTTCCAGAATTTGAACTACAAATTCCCTGGAGCAATTTATGTGAACACGGTGAAAAATACTCACCGTAATGACAAGCGTTGTGGTAAAATATTGCAAACATGATCTAGGATGCGTAAAACTAAAAATGAATGGCAGGCAAGGACAAGGCGGAGCAGATGGCATTGCGAGGAACTGTTCAAGATTATATTATTATGGCATATGATATAGCCACCTATTCTTCAGCTTTAACTCACTACTAGTAGTTGCAAACGGGTGGTTCGAGTCGAAAACGGATAATGAAAAAATGAATAAATTATTTGACCCGACCCATATTTAATACGGATAGCAAACGGGTTAACCGGACCATATTATCCACGACTTCTTGCATATGATTACTTTTGGGATAATTCTTAGTCTCCCTAACTTGAGGAACCTCCAATTTGAGGCTTTACAAATGTAAAAGTTAGACCCATTGGATACCCATTGATTATCATTTTCTAAATGGATAATATGGTTCTTATCTATATTTGACACGTTTTTAAAAAGTTCACTATACAACTCATTTTTTAGCAAATAATATGGGTGGTTAACTGTTTTTTTTTAAACCATTTTGTCACCCCTACTCACTACCAAGAGAAGCTAGAGGGCACCTTAAGGGTTGACAAATGGCAGCTCCCTCCTTCTGAATTCGAAGGAAAGCCCAAAACTTACCTCCAATAATGCAACAAGGTGAGCTTCCCGGGTTAGATCTTTTTGTGAGCTCCCGTGTTACTAGAGAATACTCCTCTTACTTTTTCACTTACTTTTTCTGGTTCTTATGGGAAAAGTTAGAAACACTCTTTTTCCTTAGACATTAGAGGCTTATCTCCTACGTGATTGTCAAAGATTGAACCTTCTCAATCTTCTCTTTACTTGAGGATTGAACCAGTTCATTTCTTACTTATATTTAAGCAGATAAGGCAGCTAAGTCCCCCGATCATTATCTAAGAAATTTACCAGAAAGGAGGTTTAAATTTAAAAAAAAAAAAAAAGATTTATGATTTTTCTTTTAAGTACTTAAGATCCTAAACACATTGATACATATCGTCTTCTTCTTCCACTAACAGTTGTTTGATCATAACAAGAAGCAATGAATATAACATTGTTATCAAAGGCTCACTTAAAGTGTGTTTAAGCCCAAAAGCGAGGCTCAAAATATGTTTTGAGCTTCGCCTCGCTTAGCATGGGCTTTACTGTTGTCATTAAGGCTCTAAGATATACTTTTCCTTGCCAATGAGCGTTATCCTGAAGAGATGACACCAAACCATCGATATTTTGCTTTATCATAAATTTTCTTCAATTTCTTTGTCCACATATTTGGTATTCACACATTTGTAGTTTTTTTCTCAATTTGCGCTTTTTTCATTGAAGCCCACGCTTTCAACGCCCCAACAGATCTTAAAGTTTTCGCCTTTGATAGCATTGAAATATAAAGGTCTAAAGGAAACTTATTGTTGGTTTGTGATTGTTCCAGTCAATGACCAATGTCTCAAGCTCCGATGAACTCTATAGGAAGCTGTAAATTCCAAGGAAGTCCAAGCGTTCTAACATTGTATTAAGTTTTAAGAATTTCCGGCTTGATGGTGGAGACTGCCAGCCTTTCATCGCCAGTGTGGACAGGCACTTATAAACAAATAGATAAACCAGAATATATCAAAACAAGGAAATGCGCGAAAGATGGACTTTCAAGCACTTCAAAAAACCTATTCATATGACTTAAAGAGTATGATCAATGTAAATCAATGCACATTTTTCGTGCTGTTCTTTCCATTGCAAGCTCTTTATTCTCACAGTTGATTTTCAATCACCTGCCACTATCCAACCTAATTGGCCATGAGAATGTAATTCTTTAGTTATTACCAAATTAATTATCAGATTATCCTAAGTAATGTCACTGTTAGCGTTGCTAAAGTGATGATTCAATAGAAAATAAAAAGTCCCAAAACAACAAAAGGATCTGAATTTTGGATAGCAAAGAGTATGAACAAACCTGGATGAACCAGGGACTCAATTCAAGATTCTCGACATGGGCAACAGTTTGAAGAAGTTCCTTCAAATTGCTGTACTCCTTCTCCAAGTTGTAGTCTTCATATTCACAATCAACATGTATATGAAGGATTGCACTGACAAGTGAAGGCACATTTCCCTGCTGCAAGTGTATCTCACCAAAGAAACAAGTTGCAAATTTTGAGTATACGAAGCTTCTAATGTTTCGAGCCAAAGATAATTACTCTCATTGCTTATTTTGACATTCCACTGTAAAAATCCGTACTTGTGATATCGTTGTACAATCAATTTTCTCAGCTTCATAGAGCTGATTTTCAAATGATCAATGCCCCAAACTTCACATAGATCCAAGCACTCCAGGTTAGGGCAACCAGATAACACCTTTTCCATTACACCGTCCGTCAATTCCATGCAGCTATTGATTATAAGAGAAAAAAGTTTAAAAAATATTTTTTCCCTATTCCCTCTGTTTATGGTGTTGCTGCCTTGTTAAATCCTACTATGAAATTAGGAGGTCCTCAATTTTGGTATGAAATTGTTTATAATGGTTTGGCGGAATACATACGAAGACACTTAAAGTTGGCACGATCTTTCATTTAGACACATGAACTTAAGAGAGTTCCTATTGAGCACTTATACTACCCAAAACTTATTCCAATTGAGCATTTATTTGACAATCAGCCAAACTTACAAAGTTTGTGCAATGCATTCCCTAGTAAAAAAAAAAAAGAAAAAAACTATGTTAAATCTATTTAATAAACAAAATAATTAGTGGTCTTGGTGTTCTTCATAATTTTCATGTGTGTTCTTGTTCCAAGCACAATTTTAATCCAAATTTTTAAGAGAAACTCCACCAAATTTGTTATAACTTCAGCTAAACATTCCCCACGACGACCCGAAGACAACCCCAATATTAATTTCCCAAACTTTCATCAAATCAACTAACCCATTTTAAACCCTCAAGTTTTTTAAAGACCCATTAATGGTAGATTTCATTTAATTGCAGTTCTCTGCAACAAGGGGATGCGGCTGCTGCTCTTGTCTTCTCCAACCTTAAATCAAATCCAGGATTTACAAGAAAAATAAAAATCCAATAATAAAAAATAAAGAATCAAAAATTGAAGAACATTGAACACTTGTTAAACATTCAGAAAATCCAACATGCAAATAACATCAACTAATTACACCTAGCCTTTAAACTCTTGATATACAAAAAATAAAATTTTTGTGTTCTTATCAAGACAAGATTGCACAATATTTCTAGCTTACCGCTGTCAAACCCATATCGTTTTCCTAGGGGTTTTGGAATTTTTCTGTGACCAGCACGGGAGAAGAAGAGGGGAGCTCGTTGGGTTTTTGGAGAGGATGAAGTCGCCGGTTTCTCTTGCCGAATTCTGGCAGTGAAGAGACAACTGGCAGATCTATTTTGTTTTTGAGGGAGAAGATGAAGGAAATAAAAAAGAAAAAAGAAAAAATCTATTTTTTTGGGTCTTCACGCGCCTATATCGGGTGAAATTCACTTTATGTGTCAACTCAGCAAGAAGTGCTCAATTGGAATAAGTTTCGGATAGTATAAGTGCTCAATATGAACTCTCTTAAGTTCAGGTGTCTAAATGAAAGATTATGCCCACTTTAAGTGTCTCCGTATGTATTTCGCCTAATGGTTTAGCACTTGAAGAAGGGGAGTTGTATAAACTTCCGGAAGCAATAACCTCTCAATTAAAATAAATGGTCAAACTATTTATAATGCTTATCAAGTTGCATTAGATCAGGCTAGACCAAATGTTCCAACCCCATAAACTAAATGAGCTTGAAGTTTATTTGTCACAAGGAATTGAGGAAGTGAATTCTGACGGCTCATTTAATATTTTGGAATGGTGGAAGGACAAAGAAAAGCACTTTTCGATTCTTTCAAGAATGGCCCGAGACAATGTAACTATTGAAGTTTCAACAGTTGCATCAGAGAGCGCTTTCAGTCAAGCAAGACTTCAACTCGGTGATTATAGAGCGTCTATGAGGGAGAGCTTGGAAAAATCAGTACTTTTCAAAGATTGGATCCGTTCGGAAAGAAGAAATTTTGAACTTGCTAAATCACAACCAGGGGTAGACGAAGCTTACGAAGAAATGCTAGCTGAACTTGCGGGGAATTCTGCTTAGCCCGGAAGCGGTAATGACCACGCTTCTTTTCCGCCACCACCAACGGAAATTCCTTCGGACATTAATGGATTTATAAAGTTTGTAAGAGATATCATGTAAATTAATATGTAACTTGTATTTTGGCACATCTTGATTAGTTTCTTTTTCTTCTCAATGGTGGTCTTAGCACCTTGTTGTGCTCATTTCATAGGGGGGAGAAAGACTAAGAAAGATATTGCTATGTTTTATTAATGATATAATAAAAATTATAATGCATTACCTTAGCTATTTTTATTACCATCTTTTTTTTTCTAACTTCTATAAAAAAAATTAAAAAAATAGAAAGTTTATCCGTTGGGCCCACTTAGGCCTGGGACCGGCCCACTTAGCCCGGGACCATTATTTCGAGGTCCCGGGCTAGTTCCTACAAAAAGCCCGTGAATACTGGCCCACTTAGGCCCGTTTAGGACCGGGCCCGGCCCACTTGCCAGAAGAAGGATAACAGTTCAATTTTCCAAGCTCTGTAGTAAGTCTTCTCCTTTGTGATCCTCTATGAAAAACTTCTTAGATTATTTTTTTGACAATGCTCTTGTGATCTGTTTGTTTATCTTGGAAAACCCTGTGATTCCTCTCAATCTAGATATGATAGGCGCATGCGGCCAACGTCATCCTATAAATTTCAGCAATTGCACTTCTCCCTTTGGCATGGTTCTCTGCCCAATTTAGTTCCTCTGGCCAAGACATAATAGTTCTAGCAATCTTTTGCCACTTAAGTAGTTGATTCCACACTTGTGCAGATATCTCACACTTAAAAAATAGGTGAGATATACTTTCAACCTGCGAAGTACATATCAGACACACTTGATTATCAGCAATCCCACATTGCATCAACCTATCTTTTGTAGCCAAACTACCATGAGCTGCTAATCTAAGGATGAAAATCCACTTTGGAGTTCCAAAATTATTGCGCACCAATTTTCTTTAATGTACTTTTGGAAAGTCAGCTCTCACCAGCACATACATGTTCTTTATTGAGAAAGTAGGCATGCTCTACAGGTCTTCTTCACTGATCACATCTTGTTGAACATAGCTTTGAATCTTCATAATCTTTTGCACTACCCAAGATGCTTGCTTAGGAACAACTCCCCACACTTGTTCCCCTTTGATGTAGTAATTGTAGACCCACTTCACCCAGAGTTTATCCTTTCTATAACATATATACCAGAGTAACTTGCTAATAGTTGCTCTTTTCCATACAGCAATATCAAGGATACTCAGTCCACCAGCACTAGTAGGATAGAAAACTTTATCCCAAGCAAGTAGAGATTTCTTTGTTAGCTCCACACCTCTAGTCCAGAGAAACCATCTACATGTGGCTTCAATTAGCTTTATCACTTTAGTAGGCAGTACAAATATTTGCGACCAATAAATCTGGATAGAGAATAAGACATTCTTAAGCAATTGAACCCTTCCTGCATATGAGAGGAATTTTGTTGTCCAGCTTGTGATCCTTCCCAGCATTTTTTCAAGTAAAGGTTGGCATTGACTGACTGACAGTATTTTGGTACCGAGTGGAATTCCTAAATATCTGAAAGGCATCTCTCTTTTGGTGAAACCAAGCATTTCCATAATAGCCTTTTCCATCCCTTCACTCACCCCACCAAAGTATACAGAACTTTTATCCTTATTTGCTACCAAGCCAGATACTTGAAAGAACTATTGATAATAGTCGTAAAACATCTATACAAATATATAATCACCCCTACAAAAGAGGAGGAGATCATCTGCAAACCCAAATTGGATTAGTTTCGGTCTTGAGCATCTAGGGTGATAGTTAAAATCGGGTTGGTCATCTAGTCTTCTCAGCATTCTGGAGAAATAGTCCATGGCAAGAACAAATAAGAAAGGGACATGGGATCCCCCTGTCTAAATTCTCTCCTAGTTGCAAATGGTTATGTTGGCCAGCCATTGATACCAATTGAATAAGACACTGATCTAAGGGAATCCATGACGCATCTTATGTTGCAATTTTTCTGGAGTTTAATGGTGCTTTTATTCAGATTTTATCTTTATATGAAAAAGTGGCTGAATTTCATACATTTGAAACTATGACTATTTTTCAATTATCAATTGTAAATCAAGTTTTTTCCCAGGCGTAATGGCTTCCTGGCCACTTAAACTTGTAGGGCTTTTGAAAGCCGATACACAAACTTTTGTCTTTCCCATTTAAACACTCAAACTCATGAAACCTATAACTAATAAACACATTTTACCCTTGACCATATGCGCGTGTATTACACATTCGCTAACGTGTCCATCCAGTCAGAAAATAACCAATGAGACTGGTACACATCAAGGGCACGAAATTAAACCCGAACTGATTGGGTCCCCCTTTTTTAATCAGTACACCGACAAACCCTCCCCCACTTTTCATCTCTTTTCCTCTCTCTAATCAACCCTCCCCTCTTAAACCTAGGTTAAGCAATGGCTGAAAATTAGTCATCCCCTTCCAAAATAAATCTTAGTCACTCCAAAACCAACTGATTGGGGTCTCCTCTCTTTTAATCAAAAATTGATCGAGCTTCGTTTGGTCTGAGCTTTCGATTTCAGTCATGTTATAGGCTCTGAAGGTTAGTTTGTTTCTTTTGATGTCGTTTTTTTTTTGTCTTCTAATTTCTTGTGAAATAATGTGGGTAATGTTTGATAGTGAAAGCTATTTTTGTCTGCATGCACAATTTTTCATCTGTTATTTTGGGATTTTATATTTGGGGAAACACTCGAATATTCACTCTTTTTTAGGGGTTTTGTCTTTTTCATGACTGATCTGGCATTTGGGGTTAAAAATTTAGGGCTTTTGTCTACATGCACAAATTATGGGATTTTATATTAGAGTTTTGGGGAAAACAGTCGTATGTTCACTTTAATTTAGGGGTTTGTCTTTTTCATGAGTGATATGGCATTTAGGGTTAAAAAACTAGGGATTTTTTTAATATAAAAATATTCTTGTCTCCCACTTTGCTAAAGTTTATGGCTTTTTAGGGTTAAAGTGTATCTGACTTGCCCCCCCCTTTTTTATAGGTTTCAATGACTGTCTATGTGAAATTACAGTTTCATCATCTAGGATAGTTAGTGGCTGACCCAATTATGAGGTATATAAATGGGCAAACTTGGCCAGTTGTTCTTCAAGCTGACATTGATGAATTACATATAATTCATTTTCATAATTGGGCTAAGGATATGGGGTACTTAACAGTAGATAAATATGCATGTAAAATTAACCAAAAAGGAGAATTTAGATTTCTGAAATATGATGTTGATGTGTTAGCTTTCTGTCAAGACCTTAAGGATGAGGATTTTATTAATGTGTATTTATTTCACACAATTAATACACCATGTCTTGATTTAGACCTAGATGAAATGTTAAGTAGTGGTGGTTTAAATGTGTACCCCACTAATATTCAACCATTTGGCTTTAATGAAATGCCACATGGGAAAACAAGCGATGTTAATGCTAGGGCAACACACTCACCTAACAATGATATAAATAGGGGTGATAACACTCATGGGAAGGGTAAAAAGAGGGTCATTGAAAGTGATTCTGAAATAGAAGAGTCTAGTGAAGATAAAGGTGAGTTCAAAAACTTTTATTTAGCAACTGATTAAGAGGGTGATGTTGAGGGTGATGTTGAGGGTGATGAGCTAAGTACTGAGAGTGATAAAGATTTGAGGTTATTTCTGAAGATGATGATGATGATACGTATGAGTCATTATATGGTTCTGATGAGGATATTATTGGAGAGACAAGTGACCTAGAACCTGAAGTTGTTGCTGCTAGACAGGCTAAAGTGAATGCAAAGAGTAGTAAATTAAGATCTAGTGAAGTTAATACTGATGAGATACTTGGTGGACCTGTAGGTATAGATCCTGGTTTTGAAGACATGTATAAAGATATGGGGTCTAAATATGCTGGAAAGTTGGAAGGGGATGAGAAATATCTTGACAGTTCAGATCCAGGTAGTGAGGATACGGATGATGAAGTAGTTGAAGAAGATGGGGTGCATAACCCTCAACCAAGAAGATACAACAGCAGGGTATACTTTGATCCTGCTTGTAAGAAAATTTGTTTCCAGTTGGAAATGGTGTTTGAAAATGTGAAACAGTTCAGATCTGCTTTGCAAGATTATTCTGTACAAAGAAGAGTTCAAATTAAGTTGAGGCCTAATGAGCAACATAGGGTTAGGGCAAAATGTGTGAACTCAACAAGATGTATATGGCATATTTTGGGAAGTTTGGAGGGATACACATGGAATTTCATTGTCAGCAGCTATTATCTTGTTCATAAGTATTTTAGAGCAACCAATAACAAGATGGCTAATACAGCATGGGTAGCTAAACATTTCAAGGACAAGATTATCAACCAACCTGACATAAAGCTTAGGAAGTTGCAGGATTTGATTAGGATAAAGTATGGTGTGTATGTGGGAAAATCCATATGTGCTAGGGCTAAACATCAGGTCATGGGTCAGTATCTTGGTAATTACAAGAAGGAGTTTGCTAGAATATATGATTATGCTGACATGTTGAGGTCTACAAATCCTGGCAGCACTATTGTTGTGAAGACCTTCAAGGCGACAATACCTGGAAAAGGGGTGTTTGTGGGTATCTATATTTGTCTACATGCTTGCAAAGTTGGTTGGTTGGAAGGATGTAGAAATGTTATTGGCTTTGATGGAGCATTTCTGAAGGGTGTGTGTAAGGGTGAGCTACTATCATGCAGGTAAAGATGGTAACAACCAAATGTACCCTGTTGCCTGGGCAGTGGTGGAAAAGGAGACAAAGCAGACAGGTTATGGCTTTTTAGGTGCCTGATGCATGATCTGCAGCTCACTAAATCCCAAGGCGAGGGGCTGACCATCATTTCTGATATGCAGAAGGTATATACTTCACCCCTGTTCTTCCTTTAATTACTTGTCTACTTTATATATGTTTCTGATATTCTAATTGTTATTCTTGTTGCTTAAGGGACTTGTTGCATCTGTTTTTGAGTTGTTACCAAATGCTGAGCACAAAATGTGTACAAGACACATATGGAGCAACTGGAAACAAAAGTGGAAAGGAGAGGAAAGAAGGAAGAAGTTCTGGGCCTGTGCAAAGGCTTCATTTGAAGCATATTTGAAGGCTAAGATAGATGAGCTGGCAGAATTAGGTGATAGTAAGATCATTGAGGACTTGCTGAGATACCCAAAACAATGTTGGTGTAGAGCATTCTTCAAAGACTGGAGCAAATGTGATTTTGTGGAGAACAACATATGTGAGACCTTTAACAATTGGATCTTGTCTGCAAGGCACAAGTCTATCATAACCATGTTAGAAGAGATTAGAGTGAAGGTGATGAAGAGGATGACTACCATGAGAGAATTTGCAACAAGGTGGATTTCTGATGTATCTCCTATGGCAATGGGGTACATAGAGGAACAATCTCAATATGTTGTTAAGCATGAATTTAAATGGAATGGGAACACTGGGTATGAGATACTACATGGGGTTTACAAACATATTGTTGACTTCTCCAACAATACATGCACATGTAGATCATGGCAGCTCAAAGGAATACCATGCTCCCATGCAATATGTGCAATATTTTTTAAGAGATTTGAGCCTGCTGACTATGTAACCCATTGGTACAAGAAAGAAACATACCTGAAGACTTTTAGTTGTTACATACAGCCAGTAACCAACATGGAAATGTGGCCATCAACACAGAATCCAAGTATTGAGCCTCCTGTAATTACCAAGATGCCTGGTAGACCTAAGAAAAATAGAAAAAGAGCTCAAGATGAACCTAAAAAGAAGTTTGGAAAGAGATCAAGGAAAGGGACACCAATGATATGCTCTAATTGTAAGACATTAGGCCATAACAGGAAGGGGTGTCCTATCCTGGTAATGTATTCAATTTGTTTCTGATTGTGTTTTGTACTTTGGTTGTTTCTATATCTCATTTTATATTTTGAAAATTTCAGAAAGGACAATGATCTGGAACAACAGGAACCAGTAATGCTGGTGCTACTCAATTATCACAGGCTGCTCAAACAACAAATCAACAATCAGGTCCTACAAGTGATTCTGGAACTGCCAGGACCAGAAATACTCAACCATCAGCTGTTGCAAGTGCATCTGTAAGTATTCATTTTTTACTTTAGTTAATTTGTATTAGGGCCGTAATTTTTAAATTACTAGATAGTATTTTGTCTTACATCAGGATACTGGAAGTATGAGATCAAAAACTTCTGAGGATATTATAGCTAGTGTTAGAGAAAGGCCAAGAGGTAGTGGACTTCGAGGAAGACCAAGAACTACTGGATTTGGTATATTGTTTAGTGATACAGGAACAGTGATAGAAACGGTAAGACAATTAAGGATTTGAATTTTTATTTATATATTAGTATTTTGGGTACTAATTTGGCTTCATATGCAGTGTGGATCAAGAGATAGGGTACATTCTGCTCCTACAAAAGTAGTGGATGCTGGGCAGACCAATATCGATCTTGGATACAGTGCACCTGGACTAAGATGGCAAGGAAGAAATGCTATATCACAAAGGCAACTTTAACAACAGTTGCGGAGAAGACAAACTCAAGCAAGCCTTAGCCAACCTCAAGTCCATTCTTCATCTCAGCCAAGCCAGTCTTCATGTCCAAACTTGAGCCAATCTCAGCAAAACAGCAACCAATCTCAGCAAAACAGCAACCAATCTCAACCTTGAAGATGACTGAATGTATGTTTTTTTGATAACTTAAGTTTGTTAGTTGCAGAACTTAATTTGTAGGTTAACTTAAGTCTGTTTAAGTATGACTTTTCTTTTGGAACAATGTTTAAACTATTTCTGCTACTAGACAGCAGTTCAGTGCTAATTTTGTCAACCAAGAAGGCTGATCGAACTTGGTTGTTTATATATGTGTGATTGTTTATGTTAAAATTGCTTTTCATTCCACAAAAAATACATCATTCATTCTATCATTATCATTGTACATAGGGTTATGAAGACATTGATTAGTGCTAACTAGATTAAGAAGAAAATTACAATTATTAGTGCTACTACAACAACTAAAGTTACAATGATCGTCACCCTCTTCCTACGCTGTAGTCGATCTCTCTCTCTCTCATTCTTGATAACAGCCCGGAAATCACCTGTTTATAGTAATCTGAAAGAGGTGGGTCAAACCACCTAAAAAATTACAAGAATTGGCTTGACCATAGTTTGAGCACCCATAAAACCTTCTTCCTGGATTTGTTGGCTTCCAAGTGATGCAAATATGAGCTTCAACTCCAAAATGACAAAATACAGGACTTTGATTCATTATCACAATCTGGAAAAAAAGGGAAAAAATAAAGAAAGCTTCAGATTTTAAGAAATATGAAGGAATGGAGCTTCAAATGCATATAATAGAGGGAATGTGTTTTACATTGAAGGAATAAGAACCCACTTAAATAGGCCCCATTTTTTACCGTTGGGCGTTGGGAAGGGGGCTCTCACGCTCCTAAACGTCGTGACACTCACGCAGCAGACTGACTAGGACCAACTTACGCCACATGGGATGAGTCAACGGTCAAATGTGTTTATTAATTATAGGTTTCACGAGTTTGAGCGTTTAAATTGGAAAGACGAAAGTTTGTATATCGGCTTTCAAAAGTCCTACAAGTTTAAGTGGCCAGGAAGCCATTTCGCCTTTTTCCCATGTTCCTCTATAGCAAATCAGAGAAATGCTTCAACCTTCCATGTCACCACCTATAAAGTTGAGTTCAGTTACTAACTGCAGCCATTACTTCCTTCATCAAGCAAGTACAATTAAACCCCTCTTTCTAATTCAGGAAAGGATGCCCGCTGAAGAGCTGAAAGAAAAAGGGCTAATTTGGCAAGTGAAGAGACACTTAATTTTGAAATGTTCATAGTGTATGTTCGAATTCATGAACCAAAATGACCATACTCTCAACCTTTGAATATATACAAGACATAATCTAATTGAAGAAAAATCCAAAAAATTTGTTGAACAAATTTAACTATTTGAGTCTGGGTGAAAATCTGGAGCACTGAAGTATAATATTTCTACAATTCTATACTTTCTTCTTTCTCTGCAATATGGTAAGAAGGAAAGGAGTTTTACTCCAGACACAAACTACCACTAGTAGAAATAGAGCGCTCACTGCAGAACTCTAAGTCCAACGGTATGATCACTACACTACCACAAATTTACAGTTATTTGTTTATTTTTTCCAACTTTTTAAATGGTGACACCGCTTACGAAAATTTTTGCGTACGCCACTGACAACATCAACAAAAAAAAACCAGTGGGGTATGATTTTCTTTTTGTTGATTCCCCTCCCCTTTGATCTCCTTTGTTGGAGCTATTGCTTCTTTAGTGACTCAAACCCACGACCCTAGGGTTGTAGGTGGGCGGTGCTGACCATCTGAGCAACCCCTCTTGTCAGTGGGGTATGATCACTACACTACCCAACTGGGAAAAGTACTTTGTGAAAACATAGCAGTCTTTATCACTACTTTTAGAGATTTATTTGACAGAACCTTCCATCTTTATTGTTGACAAAGCTTCCTACTCAAAACGCTCCTTTCCATCAAGAAGAATGCTCAAATACTTGTACATGTTGCTTTGAATCATCAGCTTGATATCTTAAACTTTTTCAGCAGTTAATCAGCAGTTAACTTGTTTCCATTCAAAAGATTTGCCTGATCAGTAAGGTTGTAGAATAGAAGAAATTGAGTATATGTAACAATAGAAAGAAAAGAAGTACAACTACGAACTTAATGACAAAGGAAAGTCAACATTAACCAATATATTTCGTTTCACCAGCAAAATGCAATATTCGACACGGCGAGGAAGAAGGATAGACAGAGTCAAGAAGGAGAAGAGGAACTGAAATCCAGATCAAATACTCGTTTTGTCTTAAACTTGGATCTTCAGTTTTTTCTTTGTTCTATCCCAAAACAATGTCCACATATGTTTAAAGAACATTGGTTCTAATTCGTAATATACCATAAGATTCCTGGATTTTGATTCAATTTGGGTTGACCATAGAGGCACTTCTTTCAAGCTGCCCAGAGATAGGTCTCCAGAAAACTATCATCCCGATTAAAGCCAAAAGGAACATAGTATTGAGATCTCTTATTTTATCCATATTGGCACAACCTCATCCAGGGATTGCCAGAAGTGAGGAAGTTGTCAATCATGTTTAAATGGATTATACTGGCCCACACTTCTCATCACACTTTCAGACCAATCTCCTATACATGGCCAATCAGGAAGTCGACCATCTAAACCATGCGCTGAATTGTCCTTCAAGAAGGCAAGTAAGAAGCTCAGGTTAGGAAGAAATCCAGCCAGCGTTGCACGCAATATGAAGGATTTCACTCTTTTGTCCAAGCCTCAGCTTTTTTTTTTTGATGAAGTAATAAGTTTTCATTAAAGGCAGCAAGAAGATGCAGACAAAAATTTACAAGAAGGAAAAAGGTGACTGCTCAATACAAAGATTAATCTATAACTAGAGAGCATATACCTTCCAAAAGTTGTTCACAGCTAGATACAGGAGATTGGTTAAGCCAGCTAAATAAATCCACTAAACATTTAGCTTTAAGAGCATGATTTGAAGTTGAGATCCCATCAAAACACCTATCGTTTCGTTCCTTCCATATACACCAAAAGATTGAGGCATGTACCATTAACCATGTCTTTTTGATGGGTTTTCCAACTTTCCAAGAGCACCAACTTTCATATGCATCTTTGATGGAGCTAGGCATGACTCAGGCTATCCCAAAAATTGACAGGAACATGTTCCAAATGTCTGCTGCTACCGTCCAAGCCTCAGCTTCTTCTTATTAATGATATTCCTTCCATACATTTTATATAACGACATTGATGGAACATGGAGTTTAAGATGTTAATTTCACTTTATATTATGGTATTGGAACAAAAACATTAAAATAATGGTTGAAAAGTTAGTTCGAAAGAGAACATGCATCAAAGTTTAAAATATGAACTGTTAGATGGATAGAATTCTTGAAAGTTGTATAGAATAGTATTATTATAGGAATAGTGAATATCTTGGCACATTCAAAGATGGAAAAATCATATAAATAGGGTTGGAAGAAGAAAAAAGTTCTATGATTGTTTCATATGTGCATGGCTTGTATCAGAGGTTACAGCAGACACGTATTCATGATTTTAATACTATGGGTGCACTATTATCTTTACATTATATAAAATTTTATGATGACGACAAGTTGACGGGCAAACTATATTAATATTATATTCGCAAAAAAATATCATTCACTTTACAATTGTCCTCGATGAGTTTTTACACTTTGAAAACGGTCAATAATAGCATCATTACTTATAGTTTTAAATATCTCACGTTATATATAGCAAACTAAACGATCATTCAAAAAAGTTTTTAAAAGCGGCGCTTAATATTGCGCAGGGGATTTTGCTGATTTGAATCCACAGAGAGCCTCAGAGACGAGTCATGAGTACTCTGTTTTTAGGGATTTCAAAGTTTTGTACTCAAAAGAATGATTAAGAGAAGAAAAATAAAAAAGACGTACGCAAAAGGGAATTTTAAGAAAGTAAAAAAAACGTGTTTGTTCATTAATTGGAAAGAAGAAAAGTGTGCAAGGATTTGTTGTTCATTGAAAAGGGCATGCGGAATTGAGAATTTATTTATTAATTAATTATAAAGGGAATTAATCAAATAGAATTGTATGGGGATCTAACCACTGGCCTTGAGGACAAAAAGGAGACAAGAAGGGAACTTAGTCACCACCTAAGTTGCGCGGACTCTTCGATTTTGGTGTCGTCCCTGTCCCAATACGAGACGGGGGCGGCAACGGGATACTTCCCGGATTCGGTCAACTGACTTCGGACACTTTGACCGGAGTCCATCAACAAACTTGGGAGAAAAATTGAGATTTTGATTTCCCAAAATCAAAAATAAAACAGATTTAGGACAATGAAAGAATAATGTCCATCTTGGAGAATGAAAGATTGAATTCTATAATATTCATGTAAGTTTTTCACGGAATATAGCAAATACAATATTTTTATAGCTCTATTTTTATTAGCCGAATCACCGCACCCGTATCCATATCCGGATCTGCACCTCCAAATCTTAAAATTTAGATTTTGCCGAATCCGAGGAACTTAGGTCCGAGCAACTTAGGTCACACTGCACCACACGAGTCGCTTGAGCATGGGTGGTCACATATATATTTACCCACATAATTGAAAAAATTACTAGTACTTTATACATAGCCTAGGGAGAGGAACATGGGTGCATGTACCCCACCATCCCTCCACATAAATCCGTCCCTCGGTTACGGGAATATGATTGGATACCATTTCATTCTCACACTTAGTCATATGTTTTTGGTGTGGAGCAGGAAAAACAACCTTCAATATAATGCAAACAAATTTACTTGCACCAAATGATTGTGTGATCAAAGCAGTTTCCTTCTCTTAAACAAACGAGGAAGAGTCAACAGACAAATGAGCAAGCTGTATATGGACATCTTAGAATGTTTGCATACGCAGAAACACAACAGAAATTTTCACGAAAATTTCTTAGAGATGCCACATATAGAAGCTTGACTTAAGCTATAAAAAAGATTAATGAAGAACACATGTTTCTTCTAACAAGTGGTATGCAATAAATAACTTAGATAGATCCGAAAAGGCAATACCTGTTTGAAAATAATGCTTGTTCTTGAATTTTCAAGTCCAAGTAAAAGCTGCTTCTGAAAACTTTTTTGCTCTAAATTATTAGGAATAGTATTATAATTGCTAGGTTCATCTCTCCATCCATGGGGCCGACCATGAGGTACCGGCAAGGATAACTGCGAGCAGATAAAGCGCGTAAACGAACAAATTGTAGATAATTAATAACCGACTAGCCAAAATATCAGAGACAAAGTGCAGTCTAAATCAACTTTTTATTGCTATCTTTTCCCATATGTCACCCTGAATATTACTTTGGCCTTCTTCCCTGTTGCGACCCAAAAGTTAGTGGCATGTCGACATTGCACATTTGCAAGCTGAAATAAAAGATAAAAACGATTCACTGCAGAAAAGCTGTTGTAAACAGTTCCAGTTTAATAAGACTATAAGAGACATTTTCCCAAGAGCCATAGCTGAATGTACATAACTTTGTCAAATAAACATCTCATATCAGCATCACTGGACTCTGCTTTTCCAAGTATGCAGCTTCTTTTATAGCTTTATTTCCCTATTGAACTTTTGTTTTCTGGTGAATTAGGTAAAATCTCGAACATAATACATCCTTCAAAGATTTCCAAGACAGCAAAGACTAAGGTAATACGAGACTTTCCTCGTCAATTAATGCTATCTATCATTTCTGAAAAAGACAACTGCAATCTACTAAAACAGGTACTAGATTCCTGCCAAATAGGCAGCCAGTACTTCTTGCATACATCTAGAAAATTCTCTTACTTCATCAATAAATAAAAAAAGTAAGATAGCAAAATCACAATGAATTACGACTAGGAAACCAACTTTATAGTTTGGCAGCTTAAAAACGACAACAGTTATAAAACATAAGGCACATTCCATTTCCAACTCACTCTTAGAACAATAATATCAGAGATATAAATGATTACTTTTTTCCCCTTCCTCCAAGAACTCCCCACAACCTCTTAAATGATTGCTAGCTTAAATGATTACTCTTGGGGTGACTCGAACTCACAACCTCTTGGTTGGAAGTGAA
This sequence comes from Nicotiana sylvestris, assembly GCF_000393655.2. Classification (NCBI taxonomy): domain Eukaryota; kingdom Viridiplantae; phylum Streptophyta; class Magnoliopsida; order Solanales; family Solanaceae; genus Nicotiana; species Nicotiana sylvestris. The sequence goes on from NC_091068.1 coordinate 10,199,081, forward strand.
GGGTGCTCACCACTAGAGCAACCCACTCTTGTCGGATATAAATGATTACTTGGATGTATATTTCAGTAACTTCACAGCATATCCCTAAAACTAGCCAACATTTTTGAAGGACAAACCAAGAACAACTGATTGCAGCAGTAATAGGGTAAGAAAAAATTAATGCTGCAACCAAAACTTGGTGAAACAACAACAACGACGACGACCTAGTAAAGTCCCATAAGTGGGGTCTGAGGAGGGTAGTGTGTACGCAGACCTTACCTCTACCCGAGGGGGTAGAGAGGCTGTTTCAGATAGACCCTCAGTTCGAGAAACACTTGGTGAAAGATATCCATAAAAGAAACAGCATGACAATAAGCGACATAAACTTCAAGTAAAAAAGAGGAGATATCTTTCACCACGTAAAAACAGGAAAACTTCAAGTGCAAAGACATAAACTTTGGATAGTAATTAGAAGGTAACCATTAGCTTAGGATTTAAATAGTGGACAGTAATGGTTCTAGGACAAGTTATTGCCCCAAAATATGAACGGAAACTTAGTTGTAGTACAAACAACATAACTTCAGAACCTTAAGTTCCAGTTTAGTTATCTCTCAGCCACTAATATAGACCTGTGTGGTTCCATTGCTTGCATGCAGACAAAGTTTCCCAGTAAAATTCAGGTCTGAATTCACAATTCTGTCGGGGTTTTCTCCTTCCTGTTAAATTAAGAAGCCAAAGCTGCATTAGCTTTCTTACTTCCCGATAGGGATTACAATGAAAAATTAGTTAAACTTCAACAACAAAGTTACCTCTCCCCAAAGTCCAGATTCCTTTCCTTGGAAGTCCAACATACTCTGGAAAGACTTGATTCTCAATGTCTACCACTTTTGATTCAGATCTATTAATAGTATTGAAAAATGACCATAGGGGTCTTCTCCCCTCATTGGCAGAACGTCTTGCAGCATTCTCGGAGGGGCTGTGCTCAGACACCTGGGACTCTGAACCATCCGAAATGCTTGGACATTGACTTGGTCGACTGGTCACAGCAGCAATCTGAGATACGTCCAACTGGATTGGCTCCATAACAGGTGCGACGTCCCTGCCTGCGGATATTCTTGATATGGAAAGAGATCTCGCTAGATGCTCTGGGAATTGCACCAGAATTCAATATCAAGGGGCTCTATTCTAGGAAGCTCATAATATTGGACGATCAAAATACTCTAACTACTAAGTAATCCATGTGAGCACCTTCTTTAGTGAGGGGAACTCCTGGAGCAAGAATCCTCCTCACAATACAATAACAACAACATACTCAGTATAATCCCACATAGTGGGGTCGGTGGAGGGTAGTGTGTACGCAGACCTTACCCCTACCTTGTGGAGATAGAGGGGCTAATCCTCCTCACAATCTCCCTCCAGTTTTTCATTGAGAAAAGAAACTATTCTAATTGGCGGAAGGTTGGTGGAGAACTAAAATACTTTAAAGTTTCATTGGCACCAAATAAAAATAACATAGGCAAAGAAGTATGTCCTTGAACACATAATGAATCATGATATACTATTTTCGCAAAATGATTTTTACTAAAATTTTCATAGTATAAAAACATTATCAAGATTCAGGAATATGAATAGAAATCACAAAAAAATTAGAGCAAGCTTTCTTAAGAGATGATCACAGAATAAACACACTGTTACTTAGACATGAACAACAATTAACAACTCCTTGGATGCTGACAGGTACAATCCTGACCTCGTCTATCAGCTATAAACCAGTTTCAAACATAAAGTTACAGCTGTTTAGTATGTTGCAATCAATGCAAACGAGAGGGGCCAAAGATTATTGATAAGAAAAGACAACTGAAGCATGCGGAGAGGATCTTGGAAAGCTTAGGAACTGCTGTGTCATTTTAACATAATCCGGAGACACATCACTCCCTCCGAATATGGCGTCAATAACGAACTTTTCGAGCACAGTTGCATGCTTGAGAAAATATTTCACCAATGGAAGAAGAGACTTATTTTCACTAAGTGGTCCATGAAAGTTAATGATCTCGATGGTCTTCAGATGTGGAAATGAGCAGTTAAAATTACATGTTTCAAACTTCCTGCTCTGTTCATCCTCATTTGTGTACCTTGACAGCAGGTTCTGCATGAAAGGAATCCGTTATATTAGCCACTTATTCTCCTTAGAATCTTAGATGGAAGTAGCAAGCCAAGGAGTTGACTGTGGATAGAATTAAAAATGTGATGAATTTTTAAATTCATGGAGCATGTCAAGTGCTTGGAAAATGTTACAAAGTGGTATACAGAAACAACAAAAAAAAAAGTTTTAAAGCTTCATTGAAGTTGATCTTGTATCACCTCGGTGAAGCTGAGTACTATCCCTTGTTAAAAAACTTTTTCCTACAACTACAAAAAAAGCTAGACTATAGAATTGAGTTACTCATAGAATCAATTTAGATAGTAACAACATGAAATTTCTGCCAAAGCAGCACAAGTTGGACTATGTTCTTGAGAAAAATAAATTGAGAGAAAAAAAGAGTTCCGCTAAATGTCTTACACAAAAATGAAACAATAAGCAAGCTGCTGCAGCAGATTTAGCAAAGAGAAACCATCAACTTTCAACATTAAAAAGCAGATTTTGAAATCCATGCAAAGCAGCATTAGTTGAAATTTCCAGAATTTGAACTACCAATTCCCTGGAGCAATTTCATTGAACACATTGAGAAATATTCACCTCGATGGACAAGCATTATTGTAAAATAGTGCAACACTGATCTAAGATCGGTAGTAAAACTAGGCGTGGATGGCAGTTGTGGACAAGGACAATGTTGACCAGGTGGCATGGCGAGAACTCTTTCGGTGATATTATTATTGGCATATGCAGTCCCACTATGCCATGGACAAACTAAATCACTGAAGCATTTGCACTTTCCTATGTGCTTACAAGGTGTCTTGAATATTGTATTAGAAACATTTGGGTGGAAGCTGACTCTTACTTATCGTGAATGTGAGTTGCAAAATCTTCTTGGCATTATGAACCTATTATTGAAGAGATTAAAGAGTTGATTCAGAGTGAAGAAATCAAGGTGACACATTGTCACAGAAAAGCCAATGGTGTGGCTGATTCTTTAGCTGGATACAGTCACCTTTTGGACACAGAGAATACTTCAGCTTTAACTCATTACCAAGAGAAGCTAGAGGGCAGTTAAGGGTTGACAAGTGGCAGCTCCTTTCCTCCAAAATCCGGAAAAAAACCTAAAGCTTACCTCTTTTCCTAAAGTACTTAAGATTAAGGTGGTCTAAATTAAAAAAATCATGATTATTTTCCTAAAGTACTTAAGCTTAAAAATATGTTGATACAAAAATCATTTTCTTCTTCCATCAATAGTTGCTTGATATGGATAACATGAAGTAAGAAAAAAAAGGTCTAACGGAAACTTACTCTTTCTTCATAATCGTACCACCAGTCAATGACCAATGTCTCAAGATCCGATGAACTCTGTAGAAAGCTGCAAACTCCAGGGAAGTCCAACTGTTCTAAGGCTGCATTAAGTTTTAAGAATTTCCGGCTTGATGGTGGAGGATGCCACCCTTTCAACTCCAGAATGGACAGGAACTTATAAACAAAATAGGTAAACCATATTATGTCAAATTAAGAAAATATGACATACTTAACAAATGAAATGCAAACTGTTGAATAATTCATAAAAGCAGCTTGGATTACACGACTGCGTTTTGCCACATCCAATTGCTCATGGTTGGTTTGAAAATTCAAAGATGGACTTTTAAACACTTGGAAAAACCCATTCACATGATTTAAATAGTATGATCAATGTAAATCAATCCAAATTTTACATGTTGTTCTGTCCATTGCAAACTCTTTATTCGGAGCGTTCAGCCAAAATTTTTGTTCAAAGGTCTTGCTTCAATCTGCTGCGAGTGTTCAACCAAATGGCCATGAGAATATAATTCTTTATTACCTATGGAAAAGGGCCAAAACTGCCCCTAACCTATTCGCTTTGGTTTAAAAATACCCCTCATCCACCTATTTTGTTAAAACTGCTCTCACCATTAAAAATCTGGCCCATTTATCCCTAGAAACTAAAGGCCCTGTTTTGATTAAGAAAATTTTTTATTACTTATTATGTGTCAATTTCCTATTGGCTTAAATTAAACCGCACATCCACTAATTAGCCCACCCCATGACCCAAAACATCCATACCCGACCCATGACCCGCTTTTTAAAATGTCCTAACTTCACCTCTCAACTTCTCCTCTTCCATCCCTACCCTCCCACTCCACATTTTCTCTAATCATCCTCCTCCATGACTAAAGCACAATAACTCACCATTGCCGATAGAGGACCACCATCGTTTTCAACTTTCAGATCTTCACCTTTCAACACCCACGGATCTCCCTCTCCCACTCAGATTTTTCGGTCTTAATTTAATTTCTAAATTGATATTTTTTTTGTAAAATCAATTTTCTGAGTGAAATCTGGTATTCTTTGGAATCAAATTGATAGTTCATTTTAAGATTTTATGGTTGAATAAGTTATCTTTCTTCCAATGTTATATTTGTTGTTCCACCATGTAGCTTTTTGGAGTTAATTAAAATCATGTGAGCAAATTAGCTTCACAGTTCGTTGGCGGTGATTTGGTTGGAAAACTGTCGACGGTGATTAAGTTGGGGAAGAAGCATAGGGAAAAGATAGGGTACCAAATAATAAATTAATAAAAACAAAAAATATGAAATTTTGACAAATGAAACCTAAATAACGATTAGAACATGAGTTGGGTATGGAATCAGGTGTTTGAGGGGCTAAAAGGGTTTAACGGATTGGAACGATTAAGATGGGTCGTGGGTGGGTTATTTACGGATCAGATTTAGATTTGGGTTAGAGTGGGATTTTTAATTTTGACCAATAAGCAATTGCCACGTCATAATAAGGGCATGAATGGTCCAGATTTTTAACGGCGAGGGCAATTTTAACAAAATAGGTGGACGAAGGATATTTTTAAACCAAAGCGAATAGGTTAGGGGAAGTTTTGGCCCTTTTCTTAGGTAGTTGCACTGTAAATGGTACTAAAGTGATGATCCAATAGCAAGTAAAAAGTCTCAAAACAAAAAAGATAGTGAAGAGTATGAATAAACCTCGATGCACCAAGGACCCAATTCAAGATTTTCGACATGGGCAACGCTCTGAAGAAGCTCCTTCAAATATCTACACTCCTTATCTAAGTTGCCTTCTACATCATCAAAAGCAAAATTAACCCGAAGGACTGCAGTGACAAGTGAAGCCACATTTCTCTGCCGGATGCGTATCTCACTGCAGTATCCAAAAAGTTTCAAAGTTTGAATATAGGGGGCTAATATTTCGAGCTCAAGGTCATTATTCTCGTTTGCATAATCTTCTATGATCAATTCTCTCAGCTTCACAGAGCTGATTTCCAAATGATGAATTCCCCCAACACCTTCTAGGTTCAAGCGCTCCAAGTTAGGACAACCAGATAATACTTTTTCTATGACACCCTCTGTCAATTCCAGGCACCCAAATGAAAGAGAAACGAGACTACTCCAGTTAACACTACCAGAAGGGTTGAGTTGGCAGTACCATAAAGCCAAATTCCTCACTGAAGTATTTTTATATGCAAATTGAGGAAGCTCATATCTTTGGCGATTCGTATCGATAATTCCAAGTTCAAAACTTTCAACACTGGCAACTTTAATTGCAAAATGTACCCACAAATCAGTATCTTTAGCAAATCGATCCTCGTACCTAAGGCGCCAGACCCTGAATGATCGGATTTCTGGCAATTCCTCCAATAATAAAGCTCTCTATGGATGGAAGTCAGGTAAAAGAGATTTTCATTTTCGCTTTCACAAATGGGGAAGTCAAAATGGAGTGATATTGGGACGGACTTCCAAAGAAACCTCCATCGTCTAGATAATACGCTGCTTCTCACAACTTCTTTATTGTGCCACCCCGGCAACATAGAGAGGATGTGAATTAGAATTGCGTCGGGCAAATTACTGAGTCGGTCTTCTCTAGCCGTGATTTCCATCTGCATTTCCATGAGTCCAACTTTCACTTGAGGGAGCTTGCTGTTTGAATTTGGAGAGCAAATGGAAGTTTAGGGGATGCGCCTGAGGGGTGGAGGGGCGAATTTCGGGTAATTATTGGGCTTTGACCAGTCGGTCCATTGGGTAAGTGGAGTCGGCTAACTGGGTTTGGTTAAAAATTTCATCGTCTAGGTCTGGTTGGACTAAAATTTGAGGATAGCACAATCCGCCAAATTCTTATCGAGCTTTAATTAATATGTTTTATTTTTGCTTTAATTAATATATTTTATTTTTTTATAATTACTAAATAAGACTATTTTTCTTTTGTTATGGTCATATTAACAAAAACAAATCATATCTAAGATATTTTGGTAAAATTACGTAAAAATAGCACGTGCTAGCCAGTTTTCGGATTGGTCATTCAAAAATAGGCAGCGTTTGCAAAGTCATTAAAAAATAGCCACTATTTTGCTGCAACAGAGACCGGTCCAGCATAATATACTAGAGATCGATGCACCTGTGTATGAACTTCCAGCATATTATGCTGGAACTCCAACACACGGAAAGTTCCAGCATAATATATTGGAGATTGGAGCACATATGTATGAACTTCCAGCATATTATGTTGGACCGGTATATTATACTGAAACTTTTAGTATATTATGCTGGAGTTCCAGTATACTTATGCTGGAACTCTAGTATAATATACTGAGTATTTTCCGAATTTTGAACAATGTTTTTGTTCAGATTTATCTTTACATGAAAAGTGGTTAAATTTCGATTACTATTAAAACTGTGGTCTATTTTTGAATGACCATTTGTAAATCTGGTTATTTTAAATTACCCCCTAAAATTACTCATTGATCAATTTGGGCTAGAAATCAACCAAACGTTAATTGGGTTGAGATGGATTGGGTTAAGAGGGGCTGAGTTTAACAAATGGGCGGGTCAATTATCAGTCCAACATTGGACAGATTGGAAGTGTTATTTGGGCTTGGGCCAGATTTGACAGCCCTACGTTTGAGATTAGCAAAACTTCATCATAAAATAATGTAGTCGTAGCTTATTGGCTTGAGATTCTCCATTGACTTCATATGACCACACTAATCGTGGAAAAAATTTTCAATTTTATCCCAACTTTTAACTATGGTTTAAATTACACCTCAATTGGAGTTCGATCAGGGATAAAGGGGGGGAAATCCTAACGAAAAGAGTAATATTAGACCAAAAGTCTAACTAGGAAAGTATCTTTTATTTATTGCCCCTACTCATTAGATCTTGAAGAAAATTTCTTGAACTAAGAATTTTTTCTGGGACTTGTGAACATGAGAATTTTCCAGTATAATATATTATAAAATATTGGTCATTTGTGTCCAGAATGCTCATCTTGAGAACACATTTCAGAGTCTTTAAAAGGGAAATTACAGCAAACGAATAAAACCATACAAGATATTCTGCTAATGTCACTAAAAGCCACTCTAACTTTTACAACAGGCATTGATCATACAAAAGGATTACATGAGGAAAATTACAGCAAAGGAATAAAACCATCAAAAGGAGCGAGTGTCTGTCGTGCTCATGTTAAGGTACCGGGTAACTCGATCTACCAAAGCTTGGGTAATCTCACTTCCCTTTTTCTTTGCCCCATACAAATATCAAGATATGTCTTACACTATTTAACTCCTGCCAGATAAACATTGAAGAGCTAAGATAATAACATAGGCCAACATAAACACGCCCTTGGACACGTAATGAATCTTGAAATACTATTTTCGCAAAATAATTTTTCAACTTAATTTTAATTGTATAAAAAAAAGATGAGGATTCTGCAATAAGAATAGAAATCCCAAAACAATTAGAGAAGGCTCCCTTACATGATGATTAGAGAATAAACATGCTGTTACTTAGACTGAAGAAATATCAACAACTCCTTGGACACTGAAAAGTACAATCCTAACCTTGTTTATCAGCTACATAACCAGTTTCAAACATAAAGTACAACAACAATCCAGTATAATCTCACTAGTAGGGTCTGAGGAGGGTAGTGTGTACGCAAACCTTACCACTACCCTGGGGTAGGGAGGTTGTTTCCGATAGACCCTCGGCATCTCCCGCTCCAACAACTCCCCACCATGCTTTTGGAATGACTCGAACTCACAACCTCTTGGTTGAAAGTGGAGGGTGCTCACCACTAGAGCAACCCACTCGTGTCAGTTTCAGACATAAAGTAACAGCTATTAAGTATATTGCAATCAATACAAACGAGAGGGGCAAAAGATTATCGATAAGAAAAGACAACAGAAGCCTGCGGAGAGGATCTTGGAAAGCTTAGTAACTCCTGTGTCATTTCGAAATGATCCAGCATATCACTCTCTTTGAATATGGCGTCAATGACGAACTTTTCAAGCACAGTTGCATGCTTGAGAAAATATTTTACCAATGGCAGCAGCGACTTATTTTCACTTAGTGGTCCATGAAAGTTAATGATCTCGATGGTCTTCAAATTTGGAAATGAGCAGTTAAAATTACGTGTTTCAAACCTCCTGATCTGTTCATCCTCATTTGTGTACCTTGACAGTAGGTCCTGCATGAAAGAATCCGGTATATTAGCCAGTTATTCTCCTTAGAATCTTAGACGGAAGTAGAATGCCAAGGAGTTGATTGTGGATAGAAAAAAGAGGTGACGAATTTTAAGATTCAAGGAACATGTCAAGTGCTTAGAAAACGTTACAAAGTGGTACACACAAACAACAAAAAATGTTTCAAAGTTTAATTGAAGTTGATCATGTATCTCCTCGGATGAAGGTGAGTAACATCCCTTGTTAAAAATCTTTTTCCTACAACTACAAAAAAGTTGTCTGTAGAATTGACTTACTCGTAGAATCAATTTTGACAGTGACAACATGAAATTTCTGCCAAAGTAACTCAAGCTGGACTATTTTCTTGAGAAAAATAAAATTGAGAGAACAAAAGAATTCCGCTAAATTTCTTACACAAAAAAGGAACAATACGCATGCTGCTGCAGCAGATTTAGCAAAAATAAACCATCAACTTTCAACACTAAAAAGCAGATTCTGAAATCCATGCAAAGCAGCATTCAATTGAAATTTCCAGAATTTGAACTACCAATTCCCTAGAGCAATTTCATTGAACACATTGAGAAATACTCACCTTGATGGACAAGCATTATTGTAACACTGATCTACGATTGGTAAAACTAAACATGGATGGAAGTTACGGCCAAGGAAAATGTGGATGAGGCGGAATAGTGAGGAACTCTGGTGATATTATTATGGCATATGTAGTCCCCCCTGGGCCATGGAACAAACAATACGGCTGAAGCATTTGCACTTTCTTATGGGCTTAAATGCTATCCTGAACATTGTATTAGAAACATTTGGGTGGAAGCTGACTCTCACTTATCGTTTTATGTTGTCTGGAATTGCAAAACCTTCTTGGCACTATGAACCTATTATTGAAGAGATTAAAGACTTTATTCAAAGTGAAAAAGTCAGGGTGACACACTATCACAGAGAAGCAATGGTGTGGCTGATTCTTCAGCTGGGTACAGCCACCTATTAGACGCAGAGAAGAAATATTTCAGCTTTAACTCTACCAAGAGAAGTTGGGGGCACTTAAGGGTTGACAAGTGGAAGCTCCTTTCCTTCAAAATTGGGAAAAAGGCCCAAAACTTACCTCCAATAATCAACAAGAGGAGCCTCCCGGTTAGAACCTTCTGTGAGCTCACATGATACTTGAGAATACTGCTCTCACCTGTTCTCTTTTCTATAGCATGTTCGGCCAAGCTTCTCCGTGCTTTTTTTTCAAAGTTGAGGTGTTGGCCAAGCTTTTGGAAGGAAAAAAAAAGTGCTTTTGAGTAGAAGCAGAAGCATTTTTTGTGAGGCACAAAAAAATAGTTTCTCCCCAAAAGCACTTTTAAGAAAAATAAACTTAGAGTCCCTTGGACCAAGCTGCCAAAAACTACTTATTTTGAAAAGTACTTTTGAAAATTAGCAGTTTGTGTTTGGCCAATTTGTTTGAGAAGTACTTTTTGCAAAATTTAATAAGCAAATTGTGTTTGGCCAATCTTTTCAAAAACTACTTTGGAGTGTCAAATTACTATAAAGGACAATAAAAGTTTGTTTACAATTAGCATTATTTAAAAAGAGAAATTTTAAATTTTTATTATAAAATAATTTAACTAATTTTTTATTTTTATGTACTTAGAATATAAAATATAAAGTAATATGTATTACAGATTTTAATCAATATAAAATATACGTATATAAAAGCAGTAATATTGGTAGGAACATATATGCTTACATGTTACCTGTATGAAAAACACTATCAATTCTTGAGAAAATAACAAACTAGGTAGTATTACATTGTGTCAATTATATTATATGCATGCACGCAAAAAAAGTACAAATAAACTACAAACTGGAGATCCTATAATATTGGTATATTATAAAAGAAAGAATCATATACCTTATGAAGAAAATGCTTGAATTTGGTGATTAGCCTTGTTATTTCAAAGAGTAGTAGGAGACGAAGAAAAGAAGAAACAACAAAAGGGAAAAGAAGAGATATATTTATATTAGAGAGATTATTCCGCAGAGGAATAAGAGAACAAAGAATAAAAACACGGTAAAAATAGAAACAAGAAGAAAAGATGGTAGAGAAAAAAAAAAGTAAAGGTTAAATTAATAAGGGATAATTTAGGAAATATAATTTTATGGTAAAGATATTTTTGTCTTGAAAACATTAATTTTCTGCCTCTGCTACTTGGAAGAAGCTAGAATTTGTAGCTTCTTCCCAAAAGCAGAAAAACTGCTTCTACTGCTGCTCAAAAGTACTTTTCTATTTTTGCCAAACACCTCATATTTCCAAATAAATACTTCTTTTGACAAAAAAGCGCTTTTGGCCTCCCAACAGCTTGGCCAAACATGCTCTTAGAAGCACTTTTTAAAAGCTTGGTCAAACATTAATGGCTGCTGAAAAGTAATTAGCTAAACACAAACTGCTTCTCACCAAAAATACTTTTTTAAAAAGCACTTTCGAAAAAAGTAATTCTCAAAATAAGCTGATTTAAGAAGCTTGGCCAAACAGGCTATTAGTCTTATGGAAACAGTATACAGGGTAGCAAGTCTCCACAAGCCAGACGTTATTCTTGTAAAGCTCATTAAGTACGTAGGCTAGCTATGTTTCACACTGCAAATAGGAGTCTTCCTAATCAGAAATTCTTTTTGCTTACTCCTTAGAGGCTTATCTCCTACACTATTGTCAAAGATTAAACCTCCTCAATCTTCGCCTTACTTGAGGATTAAACCGGTTCAAGTCTTACCTTTTTTGAAGAGGTAAGGCAGTCAATCCCCCTCTTTGTAACCTTTTATCATTATCTATAAAATATATCACTAAGGTGGTCTAACTTAAGAAACTATGATTATTTTCATAAAATACTTAAAATTAGAAATATGTTGGAATAAGTATTGTTTTCTTCTGCCATCAATAGTTGTTTGATATGGATAACATGAAGTAACAAAAATAAAGGTCTAACGGAAACTTACTCTTTCTTCATCATTGTATCTCCAGTCAATGACCAATGCCTCAAGATCCAATGAACACGGGAGAAAGCTGCAAAGTCCAGGTAAGTCCAACTGTTGTAAGGCTGGAAGTTCTAAGAATTTCCAGTTTGATGGTGGAGGCTGCCACCCTTTCAACTCCAGTACGGACAGGAACTTATAAACAAAATATACATAAACCGCAGTATGTCAAAACAAGGAAATATGACATACTTAATAAATGAAATGCAAATTGTTGAATAATTCATAAAACAGCTTGGACTAGATGACTGCGTTTTGCCACATCTTAGTGTTCATGATAGGTTTGAAAATTCAAAGATGGACTTCTAAACACTTGGAAAACCCCATTCACATGATTTAAAGAGTATGATCAATGTAAATCAATCCAAATTTTACTTCTTGTTCTGTCCATTGCAAAACTCTTTATTCTCAGTGCTCATCAGCCAAATTTTGTTGGAAAGGTCTTAATTCAACGTGCTGCCACTGTCCAGCCATATTGGCCATGAGAATGTAATTCTTTAGTACGTACCAACTTAATTATCAGATTATCCTAAGTAGCGGAACTGTTAATGTTACTAAAGTGATGATTCAATAGCAAGTAAGAAATCCCAAAACAAAAAAGATAGAGAAGAGTATGAATAAACCTCGATGCACCATGGACCCAATTCAAGATTCTCGACATGGGCAATACCGTGAAGAAGTTCCTTCAAATAGCTACCCTCCTTCTCCAAGTCGTGATTCCCAAAATCAAAAATTAAATGAAGGGCTGCAGTGACAAGTGAAGCCACATTTCTCTGTCGGATACATATGTTAATGCAATACCCAGAAAGTTGCAAATTTTGAATATACGGAGCTAATATTTCGAGCCAAAGGTCAGGATTCTCACTTAGGTAATTGCGTATGGTCAATTTTGTCAGCTTCACAGAGCTGATTTCCAAACGATGAATGCCCGAAACACTATCCAGTTCCAAGCATTCCAAGTTAGGGCAACCAGATAATACCTTTTCCATTACACCATCAGTCAAAGGCAAAGACCCAAGTGAAAGAGAAACGAGATTACTCCAATTAACACTACCAGTAGGGTTGAGTTGGCAGTACCATAAAGCCAAATAACTCAACGATGCATTTTTATATGCAAATTGAGGGAACTCATATCTTTGGTGATTTGTATCGATAATTCCAAGTGCAAAACTTTCAACATTAGCAACTTTAATTGCAAAATGTACCCATAAATCAATATCTTTAGCAAAACGATCCTCGTACCTAAGGCGCCAGACCCTGAATTTCTGTATTTTCTCGCAATTCCTCCAATAATAAAGCTCTCTATGAATGGAAGCCAGGTAAAGGAGATTGTCATTTTCGCTTTCACGAATGGGGAAGTCGAAATCGAGTGATATTGGGACGGACTTCCAAAGAAATCTCCACCGTCTAGATAATACGCTGCTTCTCACAACTTCTTTATTGTGCCACCTCGGCAACATAGAGAGGATGTGAATTAGAATTTCATCGGGCAAATTACTAAGTCGGTCTTCTCTAGCCGTGATTTTTCTCTGCATTTCCATGGAGCTTTGTTTGAATTCGGAGAGCAAAGGGTTTTCTTTTTCCGCGTAAGAGCAAAGGGTCTGTCACCGATTTCGGGGTGCGCAAGGGGTTGGGGGCGCATTTCGGGTAATTGGGCTTTGACCAGTCACCCGATTGGACAAGGATGCTATTTAAATATTAGCCAATATTATTTTGTCCTAAAATTTATATTATATTAAAAGAAGAGTGGTGAAGCATGTGGTTAAGCCAAGTGGCAAGCTAAAATGAAGTCACTTGGCAATTTTAAGACAATATTAATTATTAAAAATTATAAATAGAAATATAACTAATGGAAGTAATTTAATGAATCTTATACATAATCTAAATAGATCTTATACAAATCTAATTTATATATCTATATTTATATGTATATTTGTATCTATATGTATATCAATATTTATATCTATATATTGATTCATTCATAGATTTTCTTCTATATTAGCTAGAATATGGAAGTGAAAAATTAATTAAACATTAAAAACTATAATAGAAAAAAATAAAAAAAAATACAGAAATACGTAAATTGAGATAATCTATGACTATTTATATTTTGGACTATGTTAAATATAAAATAAAATTAAAATTTATTTATGATATTAAAAATTTATTGAGTATAATAATTAAATAAATTCAAGCAACAAAATAAGATCTTACTCAATCTATCTATATTATATTAAAAGGAGAGTAATGAAGAATGAGGTTATGCCAAGTGGCGTATTGAGAAAAAGCCACTTGGCACTTTTATGAAATCTATTTGTTGGATTCTATTTGTATAACATTGAAAAAAATATTATTTGATATTCTTTTGTATCTAATTATTAATTGGATAAAAAATCTGTTGGGAAAGAAAGATGAAATCGAGCTATCCGTGAACATATATCACCATATCTATATTATATTATATATAAGTTCATGGTTTCCGGCAAAAAATTATTATTTGATGTTCTTTTGTATCTAATTAATAATTAAATATTTTTTGGTGGGAATGAAACATGAAATAGAGTTGTCCGTGAACATATATAACCATATTTGGAGTAATATTACATATAACAAATATTCTGTTGAAATATGAAATTAATGCTTTGAGTTAATATGGGTAAGAGAAAAAGGTATGAAATATTCTGCTGACATAAAAATGGAAAGAAAAAATTCTTTTCAAAAAACTTGTTATGGACCAAAGTCCAAAAATAAGTAAAAGAAAAAGATCATTGTGATATGACAACATATGATTACTCACACTTGCCATACAAAATTACAGGATCATCGACTTATAATACTATTAAGGATTTCTTTTATGGTAGGCATCCTTTTTCGAGAAAGATCAATTAAAATTTTATTTTGTATCTTACACATTAATTTTAAGTTGAAATAATAACTCTATATTTAGTACAAACTTTGTATCTGACCTTATTTGCGAACAATATACATTAATATATGTATCATATACATTACTATAAGTATCTTTAATTAAATTTTGTGTATAAATTCAGTTATGGTACATATTCTTTTTTTAAAAAGAATTGATTAAATAAATGTTTTGTCTTACATTTTATATTATACTAAAGAAAATAGACTGAAAAATTTAAGAAAGAATTACATAAACTAAAATGTTCTCTTTTTTATTACCAAAGTAGAATCTTCTGGTCGTACAAAAAAAAAGACGTAAACAGACTAATATATTGTAATTACAGATATCTTTAATTAAATTTTATGTATAATTCAGTTATGGTAGGTATTCTTTTTTTTTTTTTTTTGAGAAAGAATCAATACAATTTCGTTTTGTATCTTACACATTAATTTTAAGTTGAAATAATAATTCTATATTTAGTACAAGCTTTGTATCTGACCTTATTTACGAACAATATACATTATTATAGATATCTTTAATTAAATTTTGTGTATAATTCAGTTATTGTATGTATTCTTTTTTAAGAAAGAAATAATTAAATAAATATTTTTATATACATCTATATTATATTAAAGGAAATAATATTGAAAAATGAACAAGAGGACAAAGGAAAAAAGACAAGAAAAATTAAGGCTTGGTGATTAACAAATTATAATTAACCACAAAAAAAACGTTGAAAATTAAAATAAGCCAAAAGCTAAAAAATGAAGATCCGTATCATTTTTTGCGCACTCACTCATACAAATTGATTTACACATACCTTTTTAAATATTAGAATTTCATATACTTAAAAATTGATTTACTAGATTGTCTTCCCTTAGAAATCTTTATTTAAATAACTTTTGCTTAGGTTTGGCTTCTTTACATTACTTAGGGTTTAGCTTCCACACAAACTTTTACAAATTATAGCTCCAAACTATAATTATATCAGCGAAATATTAATGTCCAAAATGAGTTGGAATTTAAAGGGTCGTGTTGTTAGATTATGGCACATTCCAGACCGCGAGAAACCAAAAATTCTAATTTAATTGAATTAATTATTCAAGATGAAAAGGTGCATACTCTTTTACATGTTATTTTTTTCGAGTTGTGATGTATTTTCTTCAACTTATGCACCTTACTAACTTAAATTTCTTTTCAATTTTTTTATTTTAGGGAGATCGAATTCATGCAACTATTGGGATTTTCGTACTTTCAATACAAGCATTAGGAAATGTAAGGTGTCTTACGCATAATTAGGTTTTCAATTTTCCAAAATGTTAGTGACAGGGGTTTACCAGAAATTCTTGAGTTTTTACCCATGTCTTTTTGTAGTGATAAACCTCAATACAGAGGACAACTTCTGAAAAATGCACTGCAATATGTCATGAGCATTTGCTACAAAAATGTTCCCTTAGGCACGTGCTACATATCAAGCAAATTGTATAGCATCATTATTTTTTGTGGAACATTCATATCAAACAAATTGTATAGTATCATTATTTTTATGGAACATTTATTAGGAGATGAAATAAAAGTTTTACTAGAGTCTTAAAATATTTTTAATGTTTGGTAAAGATGGTATTAACACTAACATATTAAACTTTATGGTGTAGGTCATTCTTTTTAATTATTCGCGCATCGCGCGGGTACTAATACTAGTTTTAAACTAAAAATCTTAACTTCAGGACAATTCAAGATACTTTTGTCCCGAAAAATTAAACTAAAAAATTAAAATTTAGGATGCACCGACTAATTCTGAAATAACAACCCTTTAGAATGGCTACCTGGTATCATTTCTACTTGGTTTAGGGGTAAGTGGGGTAATTGGACTTTGGCTCAACAATTTTTGCGTTGATTTACAAGAATGACCTTGGAAATGGATATTTTTCAACTTCGTTTGTCCTATGAGCATAACTTCAAGTTTAATAAGTGATATTTTTCACTGTCTCTATGGATAACGCTTTTGACTTTTGGTCTTAAAAGTTTGCTCACGAGGCAACCAGGTGGCAAAAAAGTAAGACCATCTATTTTTTAGGACATTTGATGTAATTTGAGTGACCGAGAGATAAGGCCCGTTCCTTCTAATCTTTATTTTTGGAAGATATGCAAAAATAGGATATTTACATACCATTATTTTAAGAAATTTATGCAAAATAGTTCGAGCATAACTTTTCTTGCTAGATTGGCAAGATTTACCCTATTTGCAAGTTATGACGGACGGAAGTTGTATAAGAAACTGAAAATTTTTATGACCAAATTTTGTCTAAATTCACACATGATTGCAAACTTTAGACTACATTATATAGTTATCGTCAAGGATGAATTCACACAAGTTCAATTGAGAACTTTAGACATGGTATTGCAGTCCTGTTAATTTTTTGCAATTATCAAGATATGATGTTGTTTAACTTATCGAAGATATGACCCCGAAAAGAATGTGTGGAGGTCGAGAATTAGGGCAGAAGATTAATAGGTAGTTGTGCGTCTCTCTTGTCCTGACCAATAATATTAGTGTTAGTCTTGTATTTCTTTTTCAAAATTCTATTATTATTTGTTGGTTCTTTCGCTTTGGTTATTTTGTTATCTTGCTGACGTTACTATTTCTTGTTACTGCTTTCCTTTGTCATCTTTTCTTAAGCCGAGAGTCTATTAAAAATAGTTTCTCCATCTTCAAGACAGGGGTGACGTCTGCCCCACTTGTGAGATTACACAAAATTTCTTGTTATTGTTGGCGTCGTTATTTTTGTAATAAAGGAATGGACAATATATAAGGCCAATTGTATTCAAATTCAACCCCTTGTTTGAGTTGCTTGCAGCATGGTAGGTTCAAGTAGCCAATTAATTGGACTAGCAAGAATTTTTCTTATTCTAATTAGTGTTTTTTTTCTATCAAAATTTAGATCACAAATTTTAAATTTTATTTTGTTTTAAAAATTTCTTGACCAATCAAAGAATGCCACATTGAGTATCTCACTTTGCACACAAGAGAGATTGTATTGGTATTATAGCAAACAATATAATGGTCCTCCATATGAACTTTAACGTCAAAAAAAGATCTTTCAGGAGTTAATTTATGAAGAAGAATGCACCTCAGAAAACACCCGAAGACATTTATAATAAATAAAATGACTCAATAAATATTTTGGGGAACTAAAGCATAGTTGTTAATTTAGAGGGAAATATAGAATTTGAAGTTTATGAATTCTTACAGCAATCTCATATCAATATATAATAATAGCAATTGATTCACAACTACTAGATTCTCATAAACCCCATAAATTACGAGCTAGATCTGCCTCTAGTTGTTATTATTATTTTTCTTTGTTATTCTATTTTTTAATTATAAATATTACATACATATAAGAGCGGGGAGGAGAAATGGAAAACGGAATTACAAGGTGAATTCAAACTATTACTTACAAGATAAGTAACAACTAGTTGTTTGACCAAAAAGTATAAACTTTTGGTTAAACTATTATTTTTATGTAATAAAGGGCTAAACTTAGTTAATAATAATATCTCTAGATATAGATCTTAAAAACACGGATAATGTAAGACAGAGTCAATGAGAGATTGAAAATAACATGCACTTAATATTCTAAAAGGTATGAACAATAATGGAGGAGTAACTAGCAATAAATGACATTTAAGTAAATAAGGAGAGTGATTCACCCAATAATGAATGAGGTAGATGATTGTTCCTCCTAACAATGTGAGTGACAGACAACTCTTAAAATATTCGAACTATTCTTCCGATGAAAAAGTATGGAATAATGTGAGTAAGAATATTGATGAAAAGGTAAAGTTTGTATCTTTGCTAGAGAGAATCTTCTCTAAAAGGTGTTCTTATCAAGTGAATATTACATTCCCTATCCCATTATCTTTTTTTCTATTTATACGAGACATGTCTCTAACAAACTTTAATAGTACAAGTGCAGAGAATATCGATAGAATATTCTCTTTAATATCCTATTTCAAACACTAGCCATTACTGTTCTTTACAGGATGCTCGACCTCGATCATGGTGACATCTCGGCCATAAACCTGGTTGCTTTTTGGTCGACCTCGACCAACTCTTTCTTTAATGTCATATTACGCTAAATGTCCTTAGGGCAGATTTTGGCCTATATAGTTAGTCCATCTACTTATTAAGGCCGACCCCAAATGGCCTTGATGAGCGGACTTTGTTTATCATGGTTGGTAAGATTGGGCAAGCAAGCCGAGTAGTGGCGTTTCAGACGAGATGACAGCATGACCTTTCGTGAGTCGCAACCTTTAAGGTCGTATTCATAATGACGTCATGACATCATGCGTCATTATACATTTTCCCGATGTTTTGCATCGTTTCTCGTGCCTCTACCTTTTCGATACATGCGCTGGGTAATGATGGCCTAATTTCTCAATCCTGATGCTTGGACTCTTATAAATAAGGATACGAGACCATTCGTTTGTATTTTGCATATTCTTAATATCAAATCTTTGTGTCATCTTCTTTATTCTTCATATTGAATCATTGTCTTCTCTTTGCTTCATTATTGTGTATCTACTCCCCTGATTCCGGTGATTCCAGCTGCTTACAACCATTCTGCACTTAAAACATCCTCTCTAAAAAATATGGCTAACGTATCCTCTTATTCTGGCATGGAAACTGACCCTATCCCTTTGGCGGTGTGTATGCCTCCTTATGATGATAATGTTTCTGTTGTCGTTGAAGACGAGAATTTTCCTACGGTAGAGGAAATAATCCCTCATAGTGAAAAAGTTAGGTCCGACTTTTTGAAGGTGCATGAGGACGGCCCTTAGTCTCGGAGTCAGCGATGAAATATGTCGATCTCGCTAAGCTTAGGGCAAAGTTCAAAATTCCTAACCACATCAATTTGATCCCAGCAGAGCGTGATGTGGTACAAATACACCGCTCCAGGTATTGCGGGTCCTATGCGTACACTTTCTACGTTGGCTATTCCTTTCCTCTTCTACCATTGGCAGAGAAATTTTGTTGTTATTACGACATTTGCCCGACCCAACTCTCTCCATACATCTACAAGCTTATCCATATGTTTACGAAATATGCGGAGTTGACCGGTGTCGGGGTCTCACTCCTCTATTCGATGCATTTCTTCGCCCCTAGTTTATATAGGGGACGATGTTGCACCTTCGCCAATGAGGAAGTAAATATCTGGTGGTGAAGAATGGACGACAAGGAAAATCGTTACTTCTGGCTCAACTATTTTTCGTCAAAACCGTAGACATGGTGGCCAGCGCGAGCGGATTCCATGAGACTTGGAATTACGCCCGTAAGTATCTCTTTTGTTTCAAGCATTTGTTTCGCCTGTTTTAGTCGTAGTTTGACGTTCTGTCCCTTCTTCGTGCAGCCGAGACTGCGCCCCCCTCCTTTGGTCGGGGACACTCATTACTTGGTCAGCCAGG
This sequence comes from Nicotiana sylvestris, assembly GCF_000393655.2. NCBI lineage: Eukaryota > Viridiplantae > Streptophyta > Magnoliopsida > Solanales > Solanaceae > Nicotiana > Nicotiana sylvestris. The sequence continues at coordinate 10,219,106 of NC_091068.1, forward strand.
TTTTTCCTCACACATTGAGGATTCGTGAATGGTCGACCTTTCTTAAGAGGTTCGAGCCTGCGTCTTCCGTGACCAATGAGTTCATCTATTTTTATCTATACTATTTTGACCTCATGAATGCTTACTCTTTATAGTTTTGTATCGGATGTGACAATTTTTTAATCTTTCTTTTTCATCTTGAGGATCTTCGAGGAGACCGAGGGCTCCTCCTTCTGTATTTCGTAAGAGGAAGGTTGCTTCTTCTTCGGAATTTGTTCCCATTGTGCCTACAACTAGGCCTGCCAGGTTGTCTGCTTCTATTCCTTTTCCTCCTGCGGCTAGGTCTGCTCGGTCATTGACTACATCTGCAACATAACTCCCGACTTCCCCTTTGCATCATCTAGTAGATGAATAAGAGGAGCCATCGTCGAACGACAGAGGTTTGGTTTCCCACAAAAAGAGATCGGTGGGCGCGAATGATAGGGCCATCTATCCCGTGGATTCCGTAAGGGGTGATCCTGAAATGAAGACCGTAGTGCTTGAAGATGACGTTGAGTTGTCATTTGAGATCCCGCCATCAACTGAGGCTGCATAGGGCGTATCCTTTCTCGATGCCGAGACTGGAGTTAGAGGTCCATCTATGGGAGTTTTGGGTCCTCTACAGCGAGATAAGCCATCGTCCTCGTGACCGGCTGATGTTCCTTCTTCGCCAGCCGATGGAAGAGGTAAGGGTGTCCCCGAGGATGGTTATGAAATGGGCTCCAACCTTGATGCCGACGAGGTGAGGATGATGGGGAAAGGGTTTACTCGGCTTGAAGTGAGATTGGAGGGGTCCACACGGGCCATTGCGATCTCATGGATCGAGATTTACTAGTGAATATGGAGAAAATAGTTCCTTCCCTGGGTCTCCTCTGCTCCGCGTGGAGGGTAAAATTGTAACACTCCAGACTTTAGACCAAGTCTCACATCGGCAAAATACAAGAGGGATGTTGGGTATATAAGTTAACAAGCCTTAGACCCTAATGACGCATTTTAAACCCGTGAGGGCCTAGGCCTAGAGCAAACAATATCACTAGCGGGCTAGACTATTACAGATGGTATCAGAGCCACTCTTGTGTCAGCCATGCCGATGGTGGGTCAGAGTTTAACTGAGTTTAGGCAAATCCCGATTAGGCACGGCAAACCTCAGTGTTGAGTCTAGGCGAATCCCATGCGGTGGGGCAAACCTTAGCAAGGACGCACGTCCATAAGAGGGGGTGTATATAACACCCCAGACTTTAGACCGAGTCCCACATCGACAAAACACAAGAGGGATGCTGGGTATATAAGTTAACAAGCCTTAGCCCCTAGTGACGCATTTTAAACCCGTGAGGGCCTAAGCCTAAAGCGGACAATATCACTAGCGGGCCGAGTTGTTACAAAAACTCTTGAAAAACTGGACATTGTTACCCTATAAAGGAGTATAGTCGGCCTCTCCCTCGGGGTAAGCTTTTCGACTTTTATTTCTCAAGTTCAATGCTTTGTTCTTCGTTCTTACTTTTTGTTCTCCTCTTTTTTCTCTTTTTTTAGACTGTGGTTTTGGAAATTGAGAGCGCCCGACTAGAGGAGAGGCATAAGGATATTTTCAAAATATGGAGCGAAAAAATATCGTGAGTACCGTAACAAGCACCGCGAGATCTGCAGACGGTTCAGTACGAGCGACACTTTCCAGGCTCTCCAAGGTGAACTGAAAGAGAAGGATGACGAGTTGGGAAGAGTCATCGGAAAATGTAGCGTTCTTGAGGGGCGTTAAGGGATAAAGAAGAAGAACTTGAGGTGATTAAGGGGGTCGAGGTCCAATGTGACGATCTTCAAGCACAAGTTATCTCATTGAGTGCCGAGATCGAGGAGTGTTAAATTAAAGGGGACGCTCTAAGTGGAGAGGTCGCTGAGAAGGCAACGGATTTAGAGAAGGCGGAGTTGGTCCGATTGGGGGCTGCAAGGAAAGCGAAGGCTTTGGAGATCATGATCTGCATCCTTCGTTCTGAGCGGGAGAGTGATTTGGAGACGGCCAGGCTCAGAGAGGAGTGACTTGATGAACGGATAGGGGAGCTGGAAAATGAGGCTTCAGGCCTTTGTGATCGAATTTCTGTTCTCAAGGCCGAGAAGGCACTGTTATTGGCTCAGCCGTATTCTTCCTGTACTTCTGCTTTTCTTGATGTTCTGCAGGATTTTTATGAGAAATGGATTCACACTGAGGCCCAGGTGTCGCACCTCCTTTTCCGCGCCCGCGAGGGTGCGTAGGGAGTTTTTTCCAATTAAAGGACAGTCGAAACGGGATTTATTTCTTTATTTCAGAGTCGCCACTTGGGAGATTTAGGGTGTCCCAAGTCACCTATTTTAATCCCGAATCGAGGAAAAGAATATGACTCTGTCTATTTAACAGTCTGTGCACCAGAAATCCGGATAAGGAATTCTGTTAACCCGGGAGAAGGTGTTAGGCATTCCCGAGTTCCGTGGTTCTAGCACGGTCGCTCAACTGTTATATTCGGCTTGATTATTTTGATTTGTTAAATACATTTTTATTGCATGATTTTATTGTTACCGCTTCTATTTAGATTTAAAGACCCTTCTTTGAATCGAATCACGCGTACGTATATTCGTGTTATAAATTATATTTTTTAAAACATGCGGAGTTGTGTCACGCGCACGTGTACACGTGTACACAATAATATAGATAATATTTTTATTAAAATAATCATTTTCGAAATTATGCTTTAAATAAAATCAAGAACATTCGCCCTTTGGTATAATTAAGTAGTGAACATCACATCTCGGGTTTTTATGAAATTAATAATGATATTCTCCGAGAAATCTCTTTTTAGTAAAAATTTGCTCGAAGTTGCGCGAACGCATAATCCGAATCGCCTTTAGAAGTATAATCAAGTCACGCGAACGCATCCTTAATTATGCAAATATTCTTGACAGTAATATAAATTCTCTACAAATGTTTATTGCATCCATCTATTTTTAAATGTAAGAGTCATGAGAAATCACTATTTGAGATGCCTCTAAATTCCTTGAAAAGAATTCACAATTCATTAAGTGTTGACCGCAAATTATATTTTTTACGTGTGAATTATATTCCTCAAAAACCATGAGTTTAAAGAGTAAAATAAAAATAAAATAAAAATAAACAACGTGTGATTAATACTACCATTTTTATGGTAAATACAATATTTATCTACCCAAAAAGCGAATTGCGTATAAAACTTAGGAAAACAATTGATTTAATAAATGAAGTAATATTTTTTGAAGAATTTTCATTGTTATATTTGGAGCAAACGCTATTTACACATTTTTTGACTTAAAAAGTTACAATCTATAAATCTCATCCTTCTTTTACACCACTTGTTTTTAGTCCGAGGTTATAATTGTTTGGTTAATTTTGCTTACGAAGATTGGGTTTGAGATAAATAAACCAATTCTTATATTCTGCCTATGCGAATATTTGCAAACACTAACTCTATATTTTGTAAAAAATCATTGACATTATTTCATATATTAAAAGAAATGAGTTGATCGCGTTCCTAAAATAACTAAGCCATTTGTTATTAAGAAAGAGAACTAATCTACCAATTGATTTAATACTATATTAACCAACTAAAACAAAACTGAAACTTAAACTAATAAAATTTAAATGAGTAGAAAACATCCTTATAATCAAACTTCATTTACTTGCCATGTTGAAGCTTTTCATGACATGAATTTTCAGATATGTACCTGATATTGGAAGCAAAAGAAAATGATGATGAGAATCAGCAGCAATAATAACAGTACAATAGCAACAACTGCCCAGCAACAGTAACAACCCAGTAACAGACCGGTGGAGTAGTAATCCCAAAAACAAAAGCTTTAAGCTTTAAATGAAACAACAACCATTAATACTAATTTCAAACAAAGAAAGAAAGCAGTAGATTTTTTTTTAGTTTTATTTTTTATTTTGAAAGCTTAAATATTTTTCGGAATTTTTCTCTCTATCTGTGTATGTATTTTTTTCGTATCTCTCTCCCTATTTCTCTCTCTGTATTTCTTGTTATTCTCGTATCTCTCTCTGTTGTCTTGTGTTCAAGACTTCTTCTTATAACCCATCCCATAAACCTTTCAATTAATTAAAATCCATACTTTTTCTCTACCCAACCCATTATCTTTCCACTCATCCCCATTACATTAAATAAACATATCACACCACCCCATTATATTTTGTCCCCCATGCTTCATTTAAAATAATGCAAGATTCCCCTTTAAATTAAATCTTGTCCCCCCTTTATATTAAATAATCATATCACAACCCACCCCATTTCATTTTGTCCCCCATGCTTCAAATAAACAATTTCAAAATGTACAATTCCTAAACTACCCCCTCCGACCTTACTGAAATTACCAAACTACCCCTGAACGTACTACAAATTTACCAAACTACCCATCAACTATAACACATCAATTAATCAAACTTAACCAAAATATAGACAATATGATCAATTTCTAACAATGTTCAAACAACAATATGAACACGGATGAACATCATAACAACAATATCACATGAACACGATTTTAACAACATTTCAACAACAAATCACATGAACACAAATTGAACAACAAAGAACAACTAAAATTTGATTGAACAATATTTTAGCAACAAACAATCCTATTTTCGGATTCAACAACTACAACAAACAAGTATATTTAGATTTCTAACTTCAATCATATTGAACTTAAAATCAATTCTAACAACATTACAACCAACAATTCCTATATTAAACTTTATGAGACAAATTCAAGAAATAATCACAAATGGTAAACAAGAAATCAAGCTATACAAATTTCGGATTCAAGAACAAACAAACATAATATGAACATGAATTAAATCTAAAAATAAAAACGATGGATTCAAATGATTAAAACCAACATACTTCCCTTATTACAACTAAATTCTTTAGACAAATAACAAGATCGACGAAGAAACAATTATGAACTTAAACTTGAACTTAACAATATTAACAATTTCTAACAATACATAAACACATGAAACAAATTGAAGAAATAGTTAATTAAATTTCAATTTGAATCTAACAAACATCAAACTAACAAATATTCACTTAAACAATAATACAAACATGAAATGAATATGAAAACAACTAATTAAACTTCTATTTTGAAATCTGAAAATTAATTTAACAAACAACATGAACATGAACAAAACCAAAAATCAAATATCTAAGCATAGACATGAACAAAACAAACATTCGCCGATTTTAGATTCGAAAAATATCAAAACAAAATACGGACAAACATAAAACTCAAAATCTACTAACCGGATCGAACGACATACGTACGGACTGTTTTGACGACCCAAGCATCGAGCGAATGACGATGAACTTGGATGGAAACAATCTGTCCGGAAACGAATCTCGCACCAAGATAACTTGACGCCGAAGACGACCACGAATGGACGACCAAAGAAGGTGGTCGTTTGGCATCGTTGCCCGTCACGAAAAATGGCAGCCCGTCACAAGCAGAAGGTAGCAGCAGCTCGATTAGCGAAGAAGACGCATCTACGGCAGCCATGGATGGAGGTCGAAGCTCGAGCTTTGACGAAGAACGGAGAAGATGAAAGCAACCACCATGGATGACGATGGCAGAAGCTGTGACGGGCAGTCGCGGGGAGCTTGGTGTTGAAGATGATGAGCGCGATGCAGCAGCTCGGAGACAGAAGTAGTCGCGGAAATCTCAACTGTGAGCTTTCATGGTGGAGCTCGACGGATTGGTTGTTGGTTCGGTCGCGTTTGGAGGTCGTTTGGTTGAGCTGGGGTTGTGAGGGTGACGTGCGTGTGTGTGTGTGAGTGTGACGTTGGGCAGCCATGGTTGAGCTTTGAGGGGGAAGCCATGGATGACCTTGGAGAAACTTGAGGAAGAAGAAGAAGATAGGAGGGGGGCGGATGACTTCTTAGTCTTTTTAGGGTTTTTTCTTCTTTTTTCTTTTGTTTTGTGTTGTAAAATGTAAGACAAAGGGGTTTGGGTCTTTTGGATTATGGACTGGGTCGACCCAGTTCGAAATGGACTGGGTCGTAGGGAAGATTGGGCCATTTTTTGGGCCTATGGCTTGAAATCGAAGAAGAGGCCCAATTCCGACTTTCTTTATATTTTCGCTCTTTTTTCTTCTTTTATTTCTCTAAAACTAAATTATAAAAATACTTAAACTATTATTAAGAATTAAATTAAGTTATAAAAGCGCAAATTAACTCCCAATAACAATTAACGCACAATTAAGTAATAATTAAGCATAAAATTGTATATTTGGACATTAAATGCTAAAAATGCAAACGATGCCTATTTTTGTAATTTTTAATTTTTGTAAAACAAATTTAATTACTAACAACTATAGAATTAAATCCTACATGCAAAATGCGACATATTTTTGTATTTTTTATTAATTTATCAAATAAACACGCACAGACAAATACAAATAATTATTCAAAATATCACAAAATATCACAAAATTGCACACCAAAGAAAAATCATTTTATTTTTGGATTTTTTGGGAGTAATTCTCATATAGGGCAAAAATCACGTGCTTACAGCTGCCCCTCTTTGCCCGGATACACGAAGGGTTTTCGTGCAAAGATAAAGCGAGCGATTTTTGCCCATCCGAGTACTCCGTGTGAAGCATTTTTTGAAAAAGATTTGACCGAACCTTTGCTTCAAAGGTTTCCTACATATCCTGGGCTAAACAGGAATCAGGTCAATGTAGTTCGAGAAATTTTGGTAGCTGGGACTACCGTTGGACTGCAATGTTACTGTTGTTGCATGCTATTACTACTGCTTACCGATCTCCTTGTTACACCGTGCTTAAAAAAACAAGAAGCTAGGCTAGAGTACAATTTGTTTTTGTTGCCTTGCTTCCTTGTCTGCTTGCATTTCTTTCGGTGCTTTACTTCTTTTGACACATGTACTTGAGTTTGTACTGTGACCTCTTGTTGCAACCTTCTGTTTCCCGGTGCCGGGGAATTTTATTGTTTCCTGCTGGGGATTCCTATTGTAACCCTCTGTTTTATTGTCCTCTGACTTGATCTTGAAATGTATGCCTCTGTTATCTGGGCGGGCTCCCAACTTCAATACTTGAAAATTAAAGACTTGAAATGTATGCCTCTGTTATCTGGGCGGGCTCCCAAGTTCAATGCTTGAAAATTAAAGACTGAAATGTATGCCTCTGTTCTATGGGCGGGCTCCCAACTTCAACAACAAAAATGAATGTCATTCCTCTCTTCAGGCGGGCTCCTAACTTCAACAACTTTGAAAATAATTGCCATTCCTCTCTTCAGGCGGGCTCCTGACTTCAAATCACACATCGCCATTCCTTTCTTTAGGTTGGCAAGATTTCAACAACTTTTTAAAAATGTCTTTCCTCTCTTCATGCGGGCTCCTGACTTCAACAACAACTTTGAAAATAATTCACCATTCCTCTCTTCAGGCGGGCTCCTGACTTCAACAAATTCATCGCCATTCCTTTCTTTAGGTTGACGAGATTTCAACAACTTTTAAAAATGCCTTTCCTCTCTTCAGGCGGGCTCCTGACTTCAACAACTTTTAAAAATAAAATCCTATTCGAGGGCGGATGAACCCAAAATATCCTATTCGAGGGCGGATGAACCCAAATATCCTATTCGAGGGCGGATGAACCCAAAATATCCTATTCGAGGGCGGATGAACCCAAAAATATCCTATTCGAGGGCGGATGAACCCAAAATATCCTATTCGAGGGCGGATGAACCCAAAAGATCCTATTCGAGGGCGGATGAACCCAAAAGATCCTATTCGAGGGCGGATGAACCCAAAAGATCCTATTCGAGGGCGGATGAACCCAAAATATCCTATTCGAGGGCGGATGAACCCAAATATCCTATTCGAGGGCGGATGAACCCAATATATCCTATTCGAGGGCGGATGAACCCAAAATATCCTATTCGAGGGCGGATGAACCCAGAATATCCTATTCGAAGGCGGATGAACCCAAAAGATCCTATTCGAGGGCGGATGAACCCAAAATATCCTATTCGAGGGCGGATGAACCCATAATATCCTGTTCGAGGGCGGATGATCCCATTTTCAAAATCTTGGAATTGTCTTACCTCCGACTGTTTTTCTTCGAATCGTGTCGTCTTGCTATCTCTTAAAACTTGAATTGATTTCCTCGTTCTTCTGAGAAAATTTTCGACCATGGCAGAAAATCTTCTGCCCCAGTTTTGGTGCTTTTCCTTGTTCTCCAGGTGAACGCCTGACTTCTGATATTTCAACTCTTCTTCCTTGTTCTCCAGGTGGATTCCTGATTGCTATTTCAACTGTCCTTCCTTGTTCTCCAGGTGGACGCCTGATTTCTGATAATTCAACTGTTTTCCCTTGTTCTCCAGGTGAGCGCCTGATTTCTTCTTCGATTTTTCATCCTCATTCTCCAGGTGGACGCCTGACTTCTTTTTCAATTTTTCATTTTTTTTAATTATTATCCTAGGAGAAAATTCATTAGGCTAGGATTTGATATCTTATCTTAGGAGAAAGATTCATCTGACTAAGATTTTATCTTGGGAGAAAAATTTCATCAGACCAAGATTTTGACTCTAGGAGATAAATCGTCAGACTAGGTCCATTTGTTGTGATCTTAGGAGAAAGATTCATCCGACTAAGATTTTATCTTGGGAGAACAATTTCATCAGACCAAGATTTTGACTCTAGGAGATAAATCGTCAGACTAGGTCCACTTGTTGTGATCTTAGGAGAAAGATTCATCCGACTAAGATTTTATCTTGGGAGAACAATTTCATCAGACCAAGATTTTGACTCTAGGAGATAAATCGTCAGACTAGGTCCATTTGTTGTGATCTTAGGAGAAAGATTCATCCGACTAAGATTTTATCTTGGGAGAACAATTTCATCAGACCAAGATTTTGACTCTAGGAGATAAATCGTCAGACTAGGTCCATTTTGTTGTGATCTTAGGAGAAAGATTCATCCGACTAAGATTTGATATCTTATCTTGGGAGAAAAATTTCATCAGACCAAGATTGTGACTCTAGGAGATAAATCGTCAGACTAGGTCCATTTTGTTGTGATCTTAGGAGAAAGATTCATCCGACTAAGATTTTATCTTGGGAGAACAATTTCATCAGACCAAGATTTTGACTCTAGGAGATAAATCGTCAGACTAGGTCCATTTTGTTGTGATCTTAGGAGAAAGATTCATCCGACTAAGATTTTATCTTGGGAGAACAATTTCATCAGACCAAGATTTTGACTCTAGGAGATAAATCGTCAGACTAGGTCCATTTTGTTGTGATCTTAGGAGAAAGATTCATCCGACTAAGATTTGATATCTTATCTTGAGAGAAAAATTTCATCGGACCAAGATTGTATCGGGAGGTAAATTCATCAGACTAGGACTTTTTATCCTAGGAGAAAAATGTAGTAAAGATCAATGATTTGAGAAACTTACCTTCGTAATTTCTTCTTTTCTTTTCTCCTTCCTTTGCGCTGCTTTGTTCTTGCTTGCTGGGGATAATACCATTGTGGGAGTCTCCTTTCTTCCCCTCCTTCAAATTCAATTTTTTTTTTTTTCAGAATTTATTTTCGCTCAACACTGCTAGGGATAAAAGTGTTATCTTCTTGGGATAACGTTGTTGAGGATAATGCTGCTGGGGAATTTTATCCCTTCAAATCGATGCTTCATTCTTCTGGAAGCTGCTGAGGATGATAATGGTTTTTGCTTTTCTGAGCACAAATGTCATCCCTTTGTTCTGTCTACTGGGGAACAACTTCTTTTATTAAAACTTGTTATGCTGGGGGTAAAACTGGTTCAAACACCACTTCCCTTGAGACTGGTGCTATATTCATTTTACCCTAAATGGGTATCTGACTTCCAGAAAATTTTCCAAATGAAAGGAAAATTTTCTGCCCCAGTTTGACAGTCTCCCTTATGGCCTGCATTTCCGACATCAATGCCATTTCCTTTACCTGTCTTAAACAAAATTTGTTAGTTTAAAACGCGGTGGTTGGTTGTGATACTCCTACTTGGGATGGCTTTCCCCTTTCTCCTTCCTTGCTCTGCATTCCACAAGGGACGATATTATTTGCTGAGGATAATCCTTTTCTGCTAGGGATATCCCTCTTCTTTCGTGGCATGGCTCGGAGACTTGCATTTTTCCGACCTTTTAGTCTCGCATGAATTTTCCAAGTCATGCTTATTGCTCTCCTTGTTTGTCCACGGGCCTTGGCCTTGAGGTTTTAATAACCTCTGATTTTGGCAAGGATATCCCTCTTTGACACTCGTCAATCCTTTTGTCAATTCCCTTTTGCTGGGGATATCTTTCTTGACACTGGCCTTGTGCTTGTTCCTTGCTGACTATACCACTTGGATGTACTAGCCAGATCTTATCTTGGAAAGCTGATGGCCTATTTTGAAGTCATTTCCCACTGGTTCTGACCAAACAGACTCTACTGGGGAAATTTCTATGAAAGGAAAAGATAAAAGGAAACAGAATAAAAGACAACGGAAAAAGATGACTCTTTAATAAAAGAAACTATAAATAAAAACCTATCAAACGCAAATACGACTCTAATGGTTATGACATGCATATGTGGTCTATCCTCTGCCATCAATCATTTTTCGAGACCTTCAATTGGCAATTCCCCATCTGATTCTCAATCTTATTCGACTTGTAGTGCCCAAAAGGTTTTCACTATCAAGTCTCTCTAATTTTGGTTTTTCTCTCAGCTTTCATCGCCTTATGGTGCCTGTGAAGGTTTTCACCGATAAGACTCTCTCATTTATATCACTTTCCAGCTGGGGATTTGGAATGTTGCCGGTATGACTCTCTTTGCTGGAGATTAGAGTCCTTTCTGCTGTGGAACAGAATGTTATGTTCGCCGGTAAGACTCTCATTTGTCTGACTTGGCATCTTTTGCAGAATGGTCAGAAGGTCTTTCTTTGGACCGTAATGTGGGTTTTTTGGATAGGTTTAGAAAGAAAGGGTATTAAAGGCTCAAAAAACAAAATAAATTTGGGGTTTTAAAATTACAACCTTCGGAACCAATTTTGCTTACCACGAGCGCAACCCTTGCCCCAGTTTCTTGCTTGGGGATTATTTATTTATAATTTTTTTTTACTTTTTAACACTTTTAACACCATGCACACCATGCACACTATGCATACTATGCACCCTATGACCGAGCCGTGAAGCGCCTACGTATCCTCTTTGAGGAATCAGGTCAAACGTAGTTCCCAATTCCTCTTTTTTCATTTGACTTTCTTTTGTTTTTTTTTTCATTTTTCTTTTTCTTTTTCGTTTTTTGTTGATTTTTGTTTTTTGATTTTTTTTCTTTACCTTCCAGGCTCGTATTTTCTAGTCATTGCTATTGATTCCGAACGAGGGGTATGAAAGAAAAATAAATAAGGCTCAAAAGGGGTAACGAAGGATAAAGTGTTTAGGTAGCAGAATAAAATGCCTTCGTCATTCCAGTCTTCAAAACATGCCAAGTGCAAACAACACAATTGAACAATAGATTTATAGTCTCTTCCGATGGTGCTGGACTTGACAATTATATTCAACATCTGTTTGTTCATTTGTCACTTCTAAAGCACCGTTGGGCGACACTCTCATTCTCATTATTATGAACGACCCTCATGCCAATTTAGGCGAATCTTTCTTTAACGGTTTTCTTTGTGTTTAACTTGCCCCAGTTCCACATGACTCGGGCTCCAAATAATCTCAAACCGTTCTTATTTCCTTTAAATGCTTTGATCACCTTCCCAGGGTTTTATGATTAACTTTTAAGACTAGGCCCAAACTGGGTGCGCATGTCATGTCCCTAGAATCGGCATTGAACAAAATGATAAAAGGACTAAACAAAAGATGACTGGAAACAATAAAAGACCGGCTTTTGTATTAGACTACCGGTGAAATGGTTTGAATAATAAAACAAACAAAACAACCAGAATAAAATCTTAACACAACCTTGACAAAACTTAAACAAATTGATATGACAAACTGGAAAGATAAGAAGGTTTGACACAAGACAATATTCGGATTACAACCCTAAGAATAATCCGGACAACAGAAATGACAACAAAATAAGACACCACCAGCTTCTCTTTTGCTAACCAAGGAACGGAGCGTCCTCCCACTTTATCAAAATTGGCATCTTAGCCACTTGAGCGTTCGCATCAATACTGCCAAGACCATTATCAGCTTTAATATCATCAACCTTAGTCAACAAGTCCCAATAGGATTCGAGTGCTTCTGTTATCAAGCCTGATCCCTGCAAAGTGTGCTTCTGGGTCTTGTATTTCCGGCTTACCACAAACCAACCACCTTAACTTTCTTTGTGATTCAAAGCGAAACAGGTTAGAATGGACTCCGTTGGTCCCCATTATTAACAACATTTTTTCCTTTTTCTTTTTTTTCGATTTTTTTTTTCATTTTTTTTCTTTTTCTTTTTCATTCTTTTTTTTTTCTTTTTCATTCTCTTTTTTTTGCTTTTTTTTTGTTGTGGTCGAATCTTATGGAGATTGCCTACGTATCATGACCCCGCATGAATCAGACCTTGCGTAGTCGGACCAATAAAAGATAAACAATATTAATCATTTTTTTTTTCAATTTTCATATTAAAATAAACTGGGTTTTAAAGGTTTGAAGATGACCTACAAACTCGAAAATCAAACAACCCACATATTCTAATTAAAGATTTATAACCTCGAAACAAAAAGGTCAGCTTCCTTTCCCCGTTTGACAAATGCAACCAAATGGCTATTTTTGCAAATGTGGCCCCTTCCAAATCTCACATGAATTTTGAGGCCGGGGAGGATTATTTTGACACTTTACAAACTTGTTCGTTCTTTTACGAAAATAGCCTTTCGACAACTGAAAGATACTCTAAGGCTATTTTGGCAAGAACGGTTTAAGACACTGTCGAAGCTAGCTCGGCTTATTTTTGACTAAAAAAATTCACCTGACCGTTGATTCTTTGTTTTTTTTTTTCAAATTATAATAAAAACCAGGTGTTGCAACACGGCCCTTCAGCGCCTCGGGGACGAAGATTTTTTAAGGCTGTGTGGGTCAACTGAACCAAATTTTAAAAAATGACCCAAAGGTGGCTGTTTATGCAAAGTCAGCCTTCCGGCGTCCCTTTCGGGGACATTCGGCTATGTCTTGATAAAACAGCGTCACCCGACTTCTTTATGACAAAACTAAAATTTGACATATTTTTTTTGGCTATTTTGTTTTAGCAAAAAGTGGAGGCTAGACACTACCCGACTTATTTATGAAAAAATTAAAATTTTGATATGTTTTTTATTTATTTATTGGTTTTGGCTAATTTAGCAAAAATGGGGGTTGGACCCGATGAGAGTTGCCTACGTATCTCACATCCGGTGAGAATCAAACCCGCGTAGTTCGGGCAGGTCATGAATAAAGTAAGTAAACTAATTTTAAATTATTATTATTATTTTGAATTTGTAAAAGAACTGCTTTGAAAGAAGAAATGAAGTATATATATTTCTTTTGAATTTTTGATTGATTTTCTTTTTGAAATAAAGACTTCTAAGAATTCCTTTTCTTTTGATTTGAACTTTGAGAATTTCAAAAGTAAAAGGAAGATTTTTTTTGTTCTTTCTTATTCTAAGAAGAAAGAAAATATTTTTTTGGAATTTTACCTTTAATAAATGAAATGCTTTCTAAAAAAAATATTTTTTTTTGAATTTTGAATTTTCTTTTCAATTTTTAAAGAAGAAGGAAAATATTTTCGAATTTGTTTTATTTTATTATATATATATATATATATATATATTTTTAATAATTAAAAAGACTTTCTTAAAGAAGTCAATAATGGAAAATATTTTTGGATTTTTTGTTTTGAAAATTGGGAGTCTAAAAAAAAACTTTTCTAGACTTTTTGGCAGGACAAATATTTTTGCAACAAATAAAGATATATATACATTTTTGGAAATAAAGAAAAACTTTTTGGATTTATATATATATATATATATATATATATATATATATATATATATATATATATATATATATTTGCAACAAATAATAAAACCACTTTCAACGCGACTCTTTTTATTTTATTATTTTGAATTTTTCAGAAACGAATAAAAAAAAACTATTTTAAAAGTAAGACTCTTTTTCATTGTCATTTTCAGGGGAAGACAAACTATTTTCCTTTATATATATATATATATATATATATATATATATATATATATATATTTTTATTTTATTTTTTATTTTTTTGAAAAATAAGACAAAACAACGATTTTTTTTTCTTTCTATTTTTTCTTTGGTTTTAATAAAACAAACTAATAAGACATTTTGTTCCCCAAAATTTCGGCAGAGTTTTGACAGTATTTGGGCATTGTTTTTTTTTTCAAAAATAAACAGTCAATTCCCTAACCGCTATTTCTTTTTTTCAATTTTAAAATATTATTCATGATATTCAAAAGTCAGTCAACACACAAATCCGGATCAAATAAATGCGCAAGTAGCAGCAAGTAAGATGCATCAGGATGGTCATTTTTTTGGTACACCTGTCCTAGACAGACCCAACCCCTGTGTTGAGTCTCCAAAGTCAAATGCACGTGATGCAAACAATCGCTCCTACTAGGGATCCGGCATGAAGCTGAGTTATTCTAAGTGAAAAAACCTGAGGCATATTGATCTAGCCCTGGCTTACCCAAACGGACAGTTTGAGCCGAAGCGGGGGCAACGTACCGGGAGCACGAAAGTCTACCCGGCCTAGTTACTTGTCCCAACTTCGTCTTATTTGGTATGACTTTAACAGAAAGGTGGGCCACGCGCACGTGTGCACCATAAATTTAGAAGACTCAGAAAGAAGGGGGTTTCGTAGCAGTTGTATATATTCATAATTCAAATAATATTAAAGCGGTAAAAGTGTCATTTAGCACATTGGGCATATATCATGTAAAAAAATCAGATAATAAATAAAGCCAACTATAACAATTATTTTAAGCTCGAATTCTTGAACCCTGAACCAGTGGTTCTGGGTTAAGTCCCCAGCAGAGTCGCCAGAGCTATCGCACCTCCTTTTCCGCGCCCGCGAGGGTGCGTAGAGAGTTTTTTCCAATTAAAGGACAGTCGAAACGGGATTTATTTCTTTATTTCAGAGTCGCCACTTGGGAGATTTAGGGTGTCCCAAGTCACCTATTTTAATCCCGAATCGAGGAAAAGAATATGACTCTGTCTATTTAACAGTCTGTGCACCAGAAATCCGGATAAGGAATTCTGTTAACCCGGGAGAAGGTGTTAGGCATTCCCGAGTTCCGTGGTTCTAGCACGGTCGCTCAACTGTTATATTCGGCTTGATTATTTTGATTTGTTAAATACATTTTTATTGCATGATTTTATTGTTACCGCTTCTATTTAGATTTAAAGACCCTTCTTTGAATCGAATCACGCGTACGTATATTCGTGTTATAAATTATATATTTTTTTAAAACATGCGGAGTTGTGTCACGCGCACGTGTACACAATGATATTGATAATATAATTATTATTATTTTCGAATTTTTTTTATTATAAAAAATAGACTTAAGTTCGAAATTGTGCTTAAATAAAATTAAGAACGTATGTCGCTCTTGTATGATTAAATAGTGAACTGCACATCTCGGGTTATATGAAATTAATATTGATGATCTCTGAAGAACCCCTTTTTATTAAAAATTTGCTCGAAGTTGCGCGAACGCATAATCCGAATCGCCTTTAGAAGTATAATCAAGTCACGCGAACGCATCCTTAATTATGCAAATATTCTTGACAGTAATATAAATTCTCTACAAATGTTTATTGCATCCATCTATTTTTAAATGTAAGAGTCATGAGAAATCACTATTTGAGATGCCTCTAAATTCCTTGAAAAGAATTCACAATTCATTAAGTGTTGACCGCAAATTATATTTTTACGTGTGAATTATATTCCTCAAAAACCATGAGTTTAAAGAGTAAAATAAAAATAAAATAAAAATAAACAACGTGTGATTAATACTACCATTTTTATGGTAAATACAATATTTATCTACCCAAAAAGCGAATTGCGTATAAAACTTAGGAAAACAATTGATTTAATAAATGAAGTAATATTTTTTGAAGAATTTTCATTGTTATATTTGGAGCAAACGCTATTTACACATTTTTTGACTTAAAAAGTTACAATCTATAAATCTCATCCTTCTTTTACACCACTTGTTTTTAGTCCGAGGTTATAATTGTTTGGTTAATTTTGCTTACGAAGATTGGGTTTGAGATAAATAAACCAATTCTTATATTCTGCCTATGCGAATATTTGCAAACACTAACTCTATATTTTGTAAAAAATCATTGACATTATTTCATATATTAAAAGAAATGAGTTGATCGCGTTCCTAAAATAACTAAGCCATTTGTTATTAAGAAAGAGAACTAATCTACCAATTGATTTAATACTATATTAACCAACTAAAACAAAACTGAAACTTAAACTAATAAAATTTAAATGAGTAGAAAACATCCTTATAATCAAACTTCATTTACTTGCCATGTTGAAGCTTTTCATGACATGAATTTTCAGATATGTACCTGATATTGGAAGCAAAAGAAAATGATGATGAGAATCAGCAGCAATAATAACAGTACAATAGCAACAACTGCCCAGCAACAGTAACAACCCAGTAACATACCAGTGGAGTAGTAATCCCAAAAACAAAAGCTTTTAAGCTTTAAATGAAACAACAACCATTAATACTAATTTCAAACAAAGAAAGAAAGCAGTAGATTTTTTTTTAGTTTTATTTTTTATTTTGAAAGCTTAAATATTTTTCGGAATTTTTCTCTCTATCTGTGTATGTATTTTTTTCGTATCTCTCTCCCTATTTCTCTCTCTGTATTTCTTGTTATTCTCGTATCTCTCTCTGTTGTCTTGTGTTCAAGACTTCTTCTTATAACCCATCCCATAAACCTTTTCAATTAATTAAAATTCATACTTTTTCTCTACCCAACCCATTATCTTTCCACTCATCCTCATTACATTAAATAAACATATCACACCACCCCATTATATTTTGTCCCCCATGCTTCATTTAAAATAATGCAAGATTCCCCTTTAAATTAAATCTTGTCCCCCCTTTATATTAAATAATCATATCACAACCCACCCCATTTCATTTTGTCCCCCATGCTTCAAATAAACAATTTCAAAATGTACAATTCCTAAACTACCCCCTCCGACCTTACTGAAATTACCAAACTACCCCTGAACGTACTACAAATTTACCAAACTACCCATCAACTATAACACATCAATTAATCAAACTTAACCAAAATATAGACAATATGATCAATTTCTAACAATGTTCAAACAACAATATGAACACGGATGAACATCATAACAACAATATCACATGAACACGATTTTAACAACATTTCAACAACAAATCACATGAACACAAATTGAACAACAAAGAACAACTAAAATTTGATTGAACAATATTTTAGCAACAAACAATCCTATTTTCGGATTCAACAACTACAACAAACAAGTATATTTAGATTTCTAACTTCAATCATATTGAACTTAAAATCAATTCTAACAACATTACAACCAACAATTCCTATATTAAACTTTATGAGACAAATTCAAGAAATAATCACAAATGGTAAACAAGAAATCAAGCTATACAAATTTCGGATTCAAGAACAAACAAACATAATATGAACATGAATTAAATCTAAAAATAAAAACGATGGATTCAAATGATTAAAACCAACATACTTCCCTTATTACAACTAAATTCTTTAGACAAATAACAAGATCGACGAAGAAACAATTATGAACTTAAACTTGAACTTAACAATATTAACAATTTCTAACAATACATAAACACATGAAACAAATTGAAGAAATAGTTAATTAAATTTCAATTTGAATCTAACAAACATCAAACTAACAAATATTCACTTAAACAATAATACAAACATGAAATGAATATGAAAACAACTAATTAAACTTCTATTTTGAAATCTGAAAATTAATTTAACAAACAACATGAACATGAACAAAACCAAAAATCAAATATCTAAGCATAGACATGAACAAAACAAACATTCGCCGATTTTAGATTCGAAAAATATCAAAACAAAATACGGACAAACATAAAACTCAAAATCTACTAACCGGATCGAACGACATACGTACGGACTGTTTTGATGACCCAAGCATCGAGCGAATGACGATGAACTTGGATGGAAACAATCTGTCCGGAAACGAATCTCGCACCAAGATAACTTGACGCCGAAGACGACCACGAATGGACGACCAAAGAAGGTGGTCATTTGGCATCGTTGCCCGTCACGAAAAATGGCAGCCCGTCACAAGCAGAAGGTAGCAGCAGCTCGATTAGCGAAGAAGACGCATCTACGGCAGCCATGGATGGAGGTCGAAGCTCGAGCTTTGACGAAGAACGGAGAAGATGAAAGCAACCACCATGGATGACGATGGCAGAAGCTGTGACGGGCAGTCGCGGGGAGCTTGGTGTTGAAGATGATGAGCGCGATGCAGCAGCTCGGAGACAGAAGTAGTCGCGGAAATCTCAACTGTGAGCTTTCATGGTGGAGCTCGACGGATTGGTTGTTGGTTCGGTCGCGTTTGGAGGTCGTTTGGTTGAGCTGGGGTCGTGAGGGTGACGTATGTGTGTGTGTGTGAGTGTGACGTTGGGCAGCCATGGTTGAGCTTTGAGGGGGAAGCCATGGATGACTTTGGAGAAACTTGAGGAAGAAGAAGAAGATAGGATAGGAGGGGGGGCGGATGACTTCTTAGTCTTTTTAGGGTTTTTTCTTCTTTTTTCTTTTGTTTTGTGTTGTAAAATGTAAGACAAAGGGGTTTGGGTCTTTTGGATTATGGACTGGGTCGACCCAGTTCGAAATGGACTGGGTCGTAGGGAAGATTGGGCCATTTTTTGGGCCTATGGCTTGAAATCGAAGACGAGGCCCAATTTCGACTTTCTTTATATTTTCGCTCTTTTTTTCTTCTTTTATTTCTCTAAAACTAAATTATAAAAATACTTAAACTATTATTAAGAATTAAATTAAGTTATAAAAGTGCAAATTAACTCCCAATAACAATTAACGCACAATTAAGTAATAATTAAGCATAAAATTGTATATTTGGACATTAAATGCTAAAAATGCAAACGATGCCTATTTTTGTAATTTTTAATTTTTGTAAAACAAATTTAATTACTAACAACTATAGAATTAAATCCTACATGCAAAATGCGACATATTTTTGTATTTTTTATTAATTTATCAAATAAACACGCACAAACAAATACAAATAATTATTCAAAATATCACAAAATATCACAAAATTGCACACCAAAGAAAAATCATTTTATTTTTGGATTTTTTGGGAGTAATTCTCATATAGGGCAAAAATCACGTGCTTACACCAGGTGGATATATTTAGAGATCTAATGGGGGCAGGAACTGTTTCAGAGGCCGACTTCGAGGATGCTCGTGTCAAGCCACGTGGAGCTCGAGTTGCTTGTGGTTATACTCCCGCTACACCATAGGTCGATGATGACGAGGAGGGTGCGGGCGTGGATCAGATTGAAGAGGATCCTGGTATGAGGATGAGTATCCCGATGGCGATAGTGACAGCAAAGAGGCAGATGGAGATGGCCTGGGCGATCAAGCTGATGGCGCTGCTGGGCCCGGCCACGATTAGTTATTTTTCCTTATTTTTTATTTAGCCACAGACTTGTGCATTTTTTGTGGGCATCTTTTCGAACCTTTGTAAAAAATATTCTAAGTATGAAATGCTAGTTGTGTTACTTGTACTTGATTCTTTTTCTTCTGTTCGAGTTTGTATGTTTTTTTTATTTTGTTGCTTGGTTGCCTTAGTTATTATAACTTAGCTCAAGCAGGTTGAACATGGTTGAAACAAAACCGTGGCCGAGGGCTAGTAGGTGTTGTTCGAACGAGGTTGAATATATTGCATGTTTATTTATGGCTGAGGTCCGATTAGGTGTTGATTCAAATGAGGTCGAATATAACCTATATTCAGTTATGACTGAGGGACAAAAAGGTGTTAATTCGGACAAGGTCAAATATAACCTATATTTAGTTATGGCCGACGACCAATTAGGTGTTGATTCGAACGAGGTCGAATATAATATAACCTATATTTAGTTATGGTCGAGGGCCAATTAGGTGTTGATTCGAACTAGGTCGAATGTAACATATATTTAGTTATCGCCGAGGGCCAATTAGGTGTTGATTCGAACGAGGTCGAATATAACCTATATTTAGATATGGTCGACGAGCAATTAGGTGTTGATTCGAAATGGGGTCGAATATAACCTATATTTAGTTATGGCCTAGGGCCAATTAGATGTTGATTCGAATGAGGTCAAATGTAACCTATATTTAGTTATGGCCGAGGGCCAATTAGGTGTTGATTCGAACGAGGTCGAATGTAACCTATATTTAGTTATCGTTGAGGTATAATTAGGTGTTTATTAGAATGAGGTCGAATGTAACATATATTTAGTTATGGCCGAGGTCCAATTAGGTATTGATTCGAACAAAGTCGAATGTAACCTATATTTAGTTATGGTCGAGGGCCAATTAGGTGTTAATTCGAATATGGTCGAATATAACCTATATTTAGTTTTGGCCGAGGGCCAATTAGATGTTGATTCGAATGAGGTCAAATGTAACCTTTATCTAGTTATAGCCGAGGGCCAATTAGGTGTTGACTTGAACGAGGTCAAATGTAACCTTTATCTAGTTATGACTGAGGGCCAACTAGGTATTGATTCGAACAAGGTCGAATGTAACCTTTATTTAGTTATGGCCGAGGGCTAATTAGGTGTTGATTCGAACAAGGTTGAATGTAACCTTTATCTAATTATGGTCGAGGGCCAATTAGGTGATGATTCGAACAAGGTCGAATGTAACATTTATTTAGTCATGGCCGAGGGTCAATTAGGTGTTGATTCGAACGAGGTCGAATATAACCTATATTTAGTTATGGTCGAGGGCCAATTAGGTGTTGAGGTGACATTGCTCTGGCTGTACGTTTGGCGAAAATATGGGTAAACTTCATGATTTGTGTTTTGTTCATACACTTGGAGAAATTTACACATTTTTCAGGCTGGTATTCCAGTCCCAGTCTATCTAGTATTAGCTGGCATTCTAGTCTCAGTCTATTTAGTCCCTTCATTGGTCGACCTGGAGAAGTACATTGAGAGGTTGAGCAATGAACTAGTTATCCTATGCCTCCATCTTTTTGCACTTCAATTTGAAGTGTCCCCTTCGTCGCCTCGTTAAAAACCTCCTCGAGAAAACCTAATTGGGTCAAAACTCAAGCGAGGAAAAAAAGTACGACTTGAAGGATGCTTTTTCTTAAAAGTTAAAGTACTTGAGGTGGGTGATATTCTAGTTATTTGATAGTAGTTTTCCTTCCATTATTTCTAGTTGGAATGACCCTTTCTTTGCTATTGCCGTGATTTTGTATGGGTCGTCCCAATTTGTTTCCAGTTTACCTTCTCATGGGTCTTTGCTTCCTTGTGTTTTAGCTTTGAGCACGTAGTCCCCAAATTTGAGTGTCCTGCCTATTGTTTTTGGGTGATCATCCTTATGTAGGCCATATCCCCTTTGTTCCTCGGCTTCGTCGAGCTCTTGCCTTCTGCTTTCGTCATTCCTTATCCCGCTCTCGTGGGAGTATCTCAGACTATGCTCTTCGACTTCGGCCGGTATTACAACATCAATCCCATAGACAAATGAGTAAGGCGTCTCTCTTGTGCTCATCTTCGGCGTTGTTTGGTAGGCCCAAAGTACTTCTGGTAGTAATTTCGGCCATAGCTCCTTGGCATCTTCGACTTTTTTTCTTCATGATGTTCAGTATCGATTTGTTGGAGGACTCTGCTTTCCCGTTACCCGCGGGGTGATACGGTGTTGAGAGTATTCTTTTGATATGCCATTTCTCAAAAAAATTGGCGACCTTTTATCCTGCAAATTGGGGTCCATTATTGCAACTGATCTCTTTGGGAAGGCTGAAATGACATACGATATTTTTCCAATTGAAGGCGATCACTTCCTGTTCGCATATTTGGGTGAATACTCTTACTTCTACCATTTAGAAAAATAGTCAATTAAAACCAAAAGAAATCATACGTTACCTCGCCTTGCCATGAGGGGCCCACGATGTCCGTTCCCCATTTGATAAACGGTCAAGGGGAAGTGATTGAATAGAGGTGCTCGCCTGCTTGGTGGATCATTATAGCGTACTTTGGCACTGCTTGCATTTTTTTATGAAATCTGCGGCCTTATTTTTCATGGTGGGCAGTAATATCCTGCTAGTATGAGGCATCTGACCAAAGCTTGATTGCCAGAATGAGCTCCCCAATGACCTTCGTGGACTTTTTCAAGGACGCACCTTTGTCGAAGCATATTTACGACCTCCTATATTAGGGCGATGCAATCCTCGGTTTTGTGTCCTCGTTCTTGGTGGAACTCTCAAAGGGCATTTGACTTTCTTGTGCTCGGATCTGACCTCATCTTTTGTGGACATTTTGCCTTTGGTCTAAGCTTCTCCAATGCGTAGACTATTTCTGAAGGTGACACACAAAAGTCATGAGCATATAACAAAGGGAGAATACCTCTTTCGTTCCAGTGAGTCCCTGTCCTTGGCCTGGGTGGGCCCTCTTCATAGCGAGAAGGGGGCGCAATGGCGCTTCTGACATATGGTAGGTGTCGTTACCAGTTGGTTTGCAGAGCTATGAGGCCCCACCTAACATCATTTCTGCGATTTTTTCTAGATTCGGCTTGTACCGAAGTCAATCGATGGGTCGGCCCGTTGGGATCGTCCTCGTCTGCTCGTACCTCGACACAATATGCGTTATGTATCTCATCCCAAGTAGGTGGGGGTACTTTACAAGCCGACTTAATAGTTTTCTCGTTTCCCTTGAACCATTTCTGTTCAGCCTGTTCTGGAAAGCTGCAACTGTCATCCCTTCTGATACATTTGACAAGGTCATCCTTACTCGATTGAAACGGGCGAGGAAGTCCCTAAGTCCCTCCCCCCGGAGACTGTTTGATATCAAATATATCATTTACTCTCACTTCGTCCTTTTTTGCCCCAACATGGGCTGTTACGAGCTTGTCAGGCATTTTTTCCAAGGTCTTAATGGAATGCGTAGGCAGTTGTGAATACCATGTAAATGCACCTCATGTGAGGGTTTTGCTGAATTACTTAAGCAAAATGGAGGATACTTGTTCCTTGGCGAGATCATTGCCTTTCACGGCGGTGACGTAGTGAGTTACATGGTTTTCGGGAACTATCATTCCATCATATATTTTCAGGTATGGCGTCATTTTAGAGGTTTATGGTATGGCATGCAAGGCAGCTTAATCACTGTATGGCTGCTCGACAAACCGACCAACATCTCTTTTTCGCAAGAGCTTCAGGGTACCTGGTATCTTATCGACACTTTCTTGGTGCTCTATCATTTGGTCCTGAAGTATATTGTTCTCGTTCTCCATTTCTTCTATCTTTTTCAAAATGGTTGCGAGGGTGTCGTCGCCTGCAATATTAACAATGTTGTGAGCAATACCTGTCGTTGGAGGGAATGGGCCACGCTGCTCGTCTGCTGGTGGTATAACGCAAGTCCTTGCATTTTCTTTAGCGGTATCCTGAGCAGGCTTATGGAGGATGCTGGTTAGCATGTCAGTTAGCCACGCCTAGAGGAACCTTTTTACTATTGGTGGTGTCTCTTCCACCACGGACGTGGAAGCTCCCTTACTGTGAGATTTTGTGATGCTACAGTAAGGAGGGGTTGATCCACCTCGCCTAGGGAAGGAGTTGGGCATTGTATCCTCGTCCTCTGCTCCATACATCTCATTGATGGTGTTCATGAGGTCGCCCGTTACTCTCATTCTTTCCTCTTTGTTACCTGCCATATTAGATCTATGCGCACAAAGAAAAGAGGTTCGTTCTTTTCTTCTTCTTCTTCTTCTTCTTCTTTTTTTTTTGTTACGTTAGTAATCCGTGTTAGTTATAGATCTAGAGGAACTAAAAATTTAACTAAGAGATCCCCACAGACGGCGTCAAATTGTTTAACCAAAAAGTATAAACTTTCGGTTAAACTGTTTTTTATGTAATGAAGGGCTAAACTTAGTTAATGTTAATATCTCTAGATATAGGTCTTGAAAACACGGATAATGTAAGACAGAGTTGGTGGGAGATTGAAAATAACATGCACTTAATATTCAAAAAGGGTATGGACAATATTGGAGGAGTAACTAGTAATAAATAATAATAAATGACATTTAAGTAAATAAGAGAAGTGATTCACCCAATGAATGAGGTAGATGATTGTTCTCCTAACAATGATGACTGACAGACAACTCCTAAAATGTTCAAACTATTCTCGGATCTGATGGAAAAGTATGGAATAATGTGAGTAAGAATATTGATGAAAAGGTAAAGTTTGTATCTTTGCTAGAGAGAGAATCTTCTCGGAAAAGTGTTCTTATCAAATTAATATTACATGCCCTATCCCATTATCTCTTTTTCTATTTATATGAAACATGTCTCTAACAAGCCCTAATAGTACAAGTGCAAAGAATATCTAATAGAATATTCTCTTTAGTATTCTATTTCAAATACTAGCCGTTACTGTTATTTATACGATGCTCGACCTCGATCATGGTGACATCTCGGCCATGAACCCTGCTGCTTTTTAGTCGACCCCGACCAACTCTTTCCTTAATGCCATATTATGCTAAATGTCCTTAGGGCAGATTTTGGCCTATACACTAGTAAGAATTTTTCTTATTCTAATTAGTATTTTTTCTATTCCAATTTAGGGTTCGTTTGACCATAAAAAAAGATGGGGTATTATCACTTTTAGCCCGTGCCAGAAACTATTTACATCTGGTAGCCGAAAAAGTATATAAAATTTGTATATGTATGTATGTATATATATATATATACACACACACACACACACACACCCCCTCCCAAAAAAAAAAAAATTATATAATTTTTTCTGCTATTATTTTTACAGTAGCTATACAATGTCATTTTTCCAAAAAAGATTCTTTTTTTCTTTTATAATTTTTCACTTTTTTTTCAAAATCAGTTCAATTTTTACTTGAAGATGAATTTTAGAATTTCTTGAAAATTTGAAAAACTTCAAAAAGTTATTTTTCAAAATTTTCATTTTAAATCACTTATAAAAATTCAAAAACAGCCAAAAATTATATTCATATCCAAACACAATTCTAATATTCAAATACCATTTTACTTGATTTTCCCCACTTTTTTCCGAAATTTTACCATTCTTATGTCCAAATGCACACTAACACTACAATTTTAAATTTTATTTTCTTTTAAAAATTTCTTGACCAATCAAAGAATGCCACATTGAGTATCTCCCTTAGGGCTTCTCCAATGGTGCACTATTGTTTGCACCAAATCTAAATTTAGTGTTTTTTTGCTCCAATGGAATACCAAATCTTGCACCATTATAGTGCATGAATAGTCATCAATACCAAATTTAATTTATTATTATTTTATTCATCTTTTTATTTTTTTGAACTTTTAATTTATCATATATTGTGTATATAATTAATTTTTATATTAAGATCTTTATAATTTTAATTTTATATCCTATTTTTTTGATATATTATTTTGTATATATTATATTTATATAAAATTATAAGTTAATTTTATCATTATTATAATTGTATAAAAAGAAATATAACCATTATTTAAAAATAAAAAATGCATTAATCGAGCATTTCACACTTTGTAATGCAGTAATCGAACATTTATGGGGAATAGAAGCAAAAATTGAATATTTATGTGGTATTTAAATTAAATTTGACTATGATATAATATTTATTTAATTATCTTTTATCAATGTTTTCACTTTTAGTTGATTTATCCTTTCAAATAATTTTATAATAAATGATTATATAAGTGATGAATATGAATTATATATGATGAATATGGAAAAAAGAAAAAAGACAGGATTTATTTGAAGGAAATAAAAAATAAAATTTAAATAGAAAATAATAATATAATATAATATAGAAGAGAGAAGAAATATTTTTTTTGGTATAAAAAATAGCGTAATGGTCGGACTAAATTTGATGTTACGCTATTGTCAGAGAGTTAGAGAGAAAGGTAAAGCATGAGAAAACACACGTGTGGGGTTGCTGCTCTACGAACACTATCTTTCCACACCTTTTGCTCTCTTTTACAACTACTATATATATATTTACAGAATCAGATACGGATTTTACAATTCTTGCTTCAATTTCGGAAATATTATCTGCAAATTTTATGGGCATTGAAAGGTAGAGAGTAAAAGAGACAATGAGTAAAGGAAATGATCCAAATCCCTTTGATGAAGAGGAACCACAAATTAATCCATTTTCGGTAATCCCTCATTTTCCTCGTTGGATTGGATCTAACTATTTTTCTGTTTCTCTCTATCTTTATTTAGCGTAATTTTTGGTCTTTATTTGGTACGTGTTCAATTTAGGTCTTTGTCCTGATCTAGATCTGTGCAATTCAAGTTTAAAAATATAAATTTTAGTTATAAAGCAGCATTCTTGTTTTGATTAATTTTGTTGCGTGTGAAGAATTAGCCTAAATAGCTGCCTATTCAATCGGTTAAATTAAAAATAGCCAGCAAACATATAATATTCGTAAATGTATAATGTGTATAATCTTGTATAAACAGAGTATAATTTGTGTATACCGGCTAGAAAAATGAACAGTGAATCCGGCCGACTATTTCCGTAAAGATCCTCTTTTTTTTTGGTTCCTTGAGTCCTACGTTCATGGGAATGACAAATTAGGATATCCTTGTCTGTAAACTTCTCATTTTTGTAAAGTAAGATTATATTGCATTACAGCAAATTTTAAGTTTGGATGAGGTGAAATATTATGTGAATACATTAAATACGTTGCAAAGTGATTCTAGCTTTGTATTTAATTAATTTTAATGAGAATTGAAGTGGATTTCTAAAAAAACATTAAAATAGAAAAATCTCATTTATAAAGTCATTTATTTTTTGTAAGTAATTCCTAGTTTAGTCAAGCAATCAGCTTCCATCTAAACTAGTTGGGGTCGACTATACATTCTCTATTTCCATTCCGCTCTTGGACTCCATTTAATTTTAATACTAAAATATATTTTTTCTGAGGTAAATGAGGCGTTCTTCAAAGCAAGAAGCTTTTTGAATCATAAGCTTGATGGCACTATAGTTCGCACGACTTTGAGTATCTCCTTTCTTCTTATATTTTGGAATCAGGATACTTCTTCCCCGCTCGTTTGGCATCCTTGTACTCTTTAGTATAACATTAAATAGCTTATTAACACATACTGTTCCAACCTCTCCAAGACACATCCAAACTTCCATGGAGATACCATCGGGACCACAGGTTTTCTAGTCCTCATAATTTTCATGGCATCTTTAACTTTACAAGTCTAATTCTATAAGTGTATCTAAATTTTCTATTTTGCACAAGTACAGAGGTATATGAAGTTACCTCGTATTGGAGTTGAACATTTGATCAAGATAATACCTCCATGTCTCGTTGATCTCATTATCTCCTCTCAGCATGTGCTGAGAATTATCCGTAATACACTTAACCTGTCCTTAGCCCTCTCCTCTTCCAGGTGTGCTAGTTCATACATTTCTAACATTGGACACTTTTATCTAAAAATAGTTTGGCCTTTTTTCTTACTTTAATCCTTAGCTCTGATCCTAACTTTTCATACGTTCTTGTATCTCCTTTATCATGCACTTAATAAAGTCATTACCCTACCTTGTCTGGTTGACTTTAATCCCTTTGGATGACTCTCTGCCCTGCTTCCATATGAGGACAACAATTGAATATATCTTTCATAGAAAACTGCCAATTGCTTTATGGTGCATAAAAGCTCTAACTTGGTTTATAGCTAATTGAGCCTAGGAATGCAATGCTTGCATGTTTAATTTGTGCATTTGTTACACACTTATACTTATGCACACACTGGTGACTTTCAGTATGGTAATGAAATGCGAAATTCCTCCCATTTCTCATTTGTTTCTTCTTGCAGAATGGTGGATCTGCTCCTGCAACTAAATCACGCTTTCCTCAAATGATTGCTAGCACTCTTGGTTTTGGCCAAAAGAATGATGCCACTGTTGATATTCCGTTGGATTCAATGAATGTAATGATTTTATAGCTATACCTTTGCATTTCACCATAGAGCGTTGGATTTTCTGAATCAGTTCTCATGAATTGTGAATCAGGATCCCAAGAAAAGGCAAAAGGAACTAGCAGCTTGGGCAGAAGATCTGGAAAGAAAGGAAAGGGTTGGTTTCTGACTTCTGAGCCAAAATTGTTGTGTGCAATGTAAATCTTGTAAATTTTTATTTCCTTATTGTTTCCCAATTGTGTACTACTCCTAACTCCTAAGTATGGAAATGCTCTTGAAAATCCTGTTTGAGTTACTTATTTTCTGCATGTTTTCAAACCATGGCAAATTCCCTCAACCTATCTAGTGTTCTCTAGTCTATTTTGCTTTGCATATCATCTTGTGGCTTATGCATGCGCTCATGAACTGCCGGTTTTGCAGGAGATAAAACGTAGAGAAGATGCTGTTGCTAGCGGTAAATATGACTTGTGGGAGAGTGCTGTAATTATCTTGCACATTTTCTCTCTTACATGCTGATATTCGTTTTTTTTTTCTATGCTTCAATTTAGCTGGTGTTCCGACCAATGATAAGAACTGGCCGCCATTTTTTCCAATTATTCATCACGATATAGCAAATGAAATACCAGTTCATGCTCAAAGGATGCAGTATTTGGCTTTTGCAAGTTGGCTAGGTGTGCTTCTTTGCACTTCTTCGCATCTGTTCACTTTTCTCTTGTAGAGGACTGTTTATTTGTATGTTAGGAAGTTACTTATTCTGTTTTTTAGGGTTTAATTAGATGTTGCAAACATTCACATTTTTCGATGTCCTTTTATTTGGCACAACATTGTACTTTTAACATGAAGATTTTACACCAATTTCGGTTCTTTTTTTTCTCCTTAATTGATAGTGCGGGGTGATTATTACTAAGGGTCTTCTCAGTTTTGTGCTTTTACTTAAAACTTAAAAGACGAAAAGATTGGAATGTCAATCTTGCTGCATTTTAACCCAAGCTTATGGAAAGGTTTGCATGCAGCAAGTTAGTGCAGAAAGTAGAATGGCAACGAGGCTATTTTAAAAAAAAGGAATGGAGAGGATGGACAACTTTACTCTTCTCTTGTTTTGGGAGAGGAACTGATGTCATGTAACATATGCAGTTCAGCAGGGGCGGAGCCAGTGTTCTGGCTACGGGTTCGGCGAACCCAGGAGCTTTGCTTCAAACCTTGTATTTTTCTTGAAAATTGTGTTGATTACGTACAAATTATTAATTTAGAACCCAGTAACTTAAGGCTTAGAATTCT
Source organism: Nicotiana sylvestris (assembly GCF_000393655.2). NCBI lineage: Eukaryota > Viridiplantae > Streptophyta > Magnoliopsida > Solanales > Solanaceae > Nicotiana > Nicotiana sylvestris. The sequence continues at coordinate 10,248,669 of NC_091068.1, forward strand.
GAACTCATAAGCTTGAAATTCTTGCTCCGCCTCTGCAGTTCAGAGCATTTGTGGCATTACTAAAAATGGTACCAGATTTAGTTTAAATTGTTCTGTCTTGTCATCTTTGTCATCAGGCCAAAAGGCCAATAGCTTTAGGACATGAGGAGCATTAGGCTCTGTTGAGTTCAGTTAGATTCTTTTCCCCAAATCCAACAATCCAGCTCTGAAGTTTGTTGAACTTAAAGATAATTTTTCGTCACTAACAATGGATACTACTTAACCCCTTTACCGACCTGGAAGCTATATGTCAAGACCCTATGCAGTTTTCCTCATTGACTTTACACAAGATTCCCGATTCAAATAAGAAACATATCTAGAGTAGGATGAAATCAAATTAGTCAACCTTGATTCCTTGTTTTATGACGAGGTTTTTATATCTATGGTGGAAAAGAATAGGAGAAAAATCTTTTCTTGTGGCCATAAGACTTAATCTTTTGTCCTTTGTCCTACTTGTAACGTTTTCTTTCAAGTGCTATATGGACAAGTCTTCATCTTTCATCATCTCCATGCTTTGTAATGAACTTTTTCTACAGGTATCGTGCTTTGCCTTGTGTTCAATGTTATTGCTGTCACTGTTTGTTGGATAAGAGATGGTGGTAAGTTTCATTTTCTATGGCATTGTTTTTTTAGTTGTTTTAGTTCATTACATTGCTTCTGACCTTATTTAGTCTTTGCTTTCCTTAGGTGTCAAAATCTTCTTACTTGCTGTAATATATGCTTTACTTGGATGTCCCCTTTCGTATGTATTGTGGTATAGACCCCTTTATAACGCGATGAGGTATACAGTCTTTTATTGTTAATTCATCCCCTCTTATCGTATGAAAGGATTCCTTCTTATTGTTCTATTCTATTTTCAATGCTCTATTACGATGACTCATTTTGTGCTCACTTATGTTTGGATTTGCAGGACGGAGAGTGCACTAAAATTTGGTTGGTTTTTCATGTTCTACATGGTATGTTGTACTGACAAAGTGATAATATGTTTTCTAATTATATCCCAGGATTAAGTTTCTATAAAATTTGACTTTATGTGCAGCTCCACATTGGATTTTGCATACTTGCTGCTATTGCTCCTCCCATTATCTTTCATGGAAGATCCTTAACGTAAGTTTTGCTTTTATGATTCTTAGGTGAGATGAACTTTTTACTATGAAATGCAACAGTCTTAGTCAATGTGCTTCTTCTAGTAAGTTGTTTCGTGTATGAGGTTATAATTTTTAGCTAGTACCTTTATGAATATACCTTTTCCACAACAATATTTTTAATATTTTGCAGAAGCGTTGAAAATTATATTGGCCTCTAAAGTTGAAGTGTAGAGTTCTTATCATGGTGATGTGTGTGTGCTGTGAAGCTTATAAATAATGAAATATGAAACCCAAAAACCTCTGCCTGCACTGAAAGGAAGAGCATGCTTACCTTTATGACTAATGGATCCTGCATTTGATGGATATTATAACACTGGTTCTTAGATTGCTGATTGCCCTTCCTTTAGATGTGTTCTTGAGATGGAATTAGTAGAATTCGCTTGCTTGTATACATACACATGTAACTCTTGGTTCTCTTGTTTATCTTGTTTTCTCGTCTAAAATTCATATTGTAGAGATGCTCTTCTCTGTTCATGAAAAGGGAAAATGTGAAGTATTGGTGCCTCCTAATTTATGTGGTGTGCTAGCAGTGTTAACGTTCTTGGATTATCATTGACATATATATCTGCTCCCTTTTTAACTCATTCCAGGGGCATACTTGCGGCAATTGATGTCTTCTCTGACCATCTCTTGGTTGGGGTAAGTTATCTACTTCTCACTCCTTTTTTTTGGGAAGATTAAAAGATTGAACCAATTTATTGACATTTCTATATGGTTCTTTGATTATGTTTTTCTTGAGAATCAGTCTCATGCTGCTACTTCTTGATATAGGGATGTTTATGAAATGAATAAGACCTTGTAAGGCTTATATGATCCTTCGCCTCTAGTTACATACATAGGTAGCAATTAGCATTAATTTAGTCCAGTTAAAAATGCTAACAAATAGGGTAATGTTATAAATATATTATATTATGGATGTTCATTTAGTACTCCGTTGTAAATAAGCTTCCACCGTAAATATGTTTATCTATTTAAGTACTCTATTGGAAATAAGCTTCCTGAAGAAGCTTATCACTTCGATATCCGGTTATGGATAAACATTACCCCGGTAGAAGATTATCCATACCGGGTATAATAAGCTTATCCTTTCAGTACATAGTTATGGATAAACATTACCCCCGGTAGAAGATTATCTATACCGGGTATAATAAGCTTATCCTTTCAGTGCCCAGTTATGGATAAATATTATCCCGGGTAGAAGATTATTTATCCTTTCAGTACCCAGTTGTGGATAAACATTACCCCGGTAGAAGATTATCCATACCGGGTATAATAAGCTTATTCTTTCAGTACCCAGTTATGGATAAACATTACCCCCGGTAGAAGATTATCCATATCGGGTATAATAAGCTTATCCTTCCGTTATGGATAAACATTGCTTTCAGTAGAAGATTATCCATATCTGGTATAGTAGCAGCTTACACAGCAGCTTCCTTTCTTTTATAAGAGATTTCAGATTCGAATAATATATCAGTTTCTCTCTATACTTGTCTTTACTTTATAGTCTTTAAAATATAGTCTTTAAAATATAACAGGTAAAAGTATATTATTCCACTTAAGGCAAGTCACTGTTTGATTACCAAGTGGCTCCTCTAAGTCTGCTGTTTCCGATCCTCAGCACTTCCTGGCATTTGTTCTTATTCCTCTTTGTATATGTACATTTTGCACCTTGGTCTTGCTACTCAAGCGTTTTGCCAGCTTGACAATCTTTTTATGCTTATTCTCAAAATTAAGGTAATTGTGTTCCTGTATATTTGGAAAATGACTGGGAAATGGAGAAAATCTTCCAGTGGTTTCTCATTGATCAGTTTAGCAGGTTGAAGTAGATTTCAACTTTACTGCCTTTCATTTCTTGAACCTTACAGTAACTTTAACTTGTAATGTACGACACACTAGTTGTATGTACTGATTTAGAAGGGGTAGAACTCTCTATAGATAACTGAAACTCTAAACTACAGAAAATTATGATTATGTGATAATATCTTTTTATCACGCTTCTGATCTTCTCTTTATAAGATGTTCTCACTTCTCCTTTTCTTGCAGATCTTTTATCTGATTGGATTTGGCCTTTTTTGCTTGGAAGTTTTGCTAAGCTTGTGGGTATTGCAGGTTAGCATTTACAGAATTGGCATTCTTATTTTGCAAATCAACTGTCTGCGCATCAACTTCGTAAATTTTGACCACAATCTTCTTTTTGTGTTTGTTCCGAATGGCCTTCTTTCTTTTTGCCTTTTTTTTCTTCTTGTTCACTTGCTTTCTTTGGCTTGTGGGCTCGATTCCAAAAGTTTCTTGGAATGTCCTTCAATCTGGAAGCATAAAGAAAAAAGAGTTTCACATTAAATATATGTTCATCGCTTTCCTCTGGATGGAGAAGGTTGGTTTTCTTGGGAGTTCTTTCTATGATTAAGACTTCGTCTCTTCTTTTTGGGGTATGTGCGGTTGGTGTCGGTCGATGGTGTGAAATCCCTTTCCTTTGTCGAATTCCAAAAACGAATGAGAGGTTCCTCACTCTTCTTTGATTAGTCTTAGGACGGAGTGGAAGCCCCCACTTGTATAGGAGTTTAATGTATCCAGAAACTCAAGATAGCAAATGGCAGGGTGGGGCTTTTGTTGAACTCTTGTTGAACGTATTAGATAATTAGATATTATAGATGCTTGATAACAATGAAAAGTGATACGATGCTAGTTCCAGTTAATTTGCTATACAACATTAACTGGGGGTAAAAAGAAACTTAGTGTCAAGAATTGGTAATGTTTAATTACATATACTGATGTTTGCTTTAAAAACTCAATAGTTGTAATTGTAGGTCCTTATAAAAAAAAACTCAGTATTTGTAGTTCTCTGCAGCAGCAGGCAACTTGTGCATCATTGCTTTTCGAAACAACATGAATACAAATCGAAGTTCATTCATATAGGTCATACGAAAAAAATGAAATTTCACTGGTGCGAGTTCTTCATATGTCAATGTTCTACTTCCAACTTAGTTCAATAGATCACACTCGTATGAATTGCTTCAAATCCCTATGCAATTATGTCATTTGACAATTGGTTAGAAGGGGGAAAATGTTGTTGGCTGCTAACTATTTCTTGTTAATTTCATTTGCTTCTCACAATGTTTGTGTACTGTCACTGCAGAAAGTTTACCTGTACTTCCGCGGGCACAAGTGAGCATGATTTTGGATTCAAGACCTCAATTCAGCTGCATTTTTTTCGTTTTTTTTCTCGAGGAACCTAAGCTTGTGTCTTTACCTATGGAAATATTTTTTGGCTGAGTTGTGGTGCGCGGGATAGAGTTGTATGTTCTGTAGGATCATACAAATTGTTACTCCAAATGTGAGAGATGTAAGTAACTTCATTTCTATTGAACTCTTACTAGTTACTATATCATCATATTGCCAATGTATGTAATAGCCATTACATTCTATCAACTTACTCTGCCTTATTGAGCCTCTATTATAGTCTTTGGGGTTGAATTCTGCTTGGCAGTTTGCATTATGTTGAGCTTGTATCAACCGACTATCAAGTTTCTTTTTACAAAGCGAACTCCCATCCTTTTGGGCACAGGATACGAGAACCAATACGAGTAATCTAAGTGTACCTTTTTTTTTCCGATTAAGATTCTGAGTACTCTTAAGATTCTTTTTGTTAAACTGCACAAGAATATTACTAATTTTTTTTGGTAATTGAATTTTTCATTACCAGGGAAAATATATCTGTACAAAACAAATAACCCCTAAGAGACTGCGAAATAATAGACTTTTCGTAAAGAGCAAAACCAAAGATCACTACGTTCTCGAGATCTATAGCCACCTAAACCACTCCTAACTGGAGAAGAAGGAATCAAACTAGGGATAGTAATTCATTTTCCTCGGGCACCCTGCTACTTTTACTTTACATCTACCTCTAGTCCTCTACCATGGATCTCCTGGGCCACCAACTTCACTAGTTGATCTTCAGTTCTTTTGCTATTTTGAAATATTTTGCTATTCCTCTCCTGCCAGATGAAGTAAGTACAACATGCCAAGATGATTCTATATACTTCTGCTTCCGCCCCTTTCCTTGTGCTTTTCAGCCGAAACTTGCTCTCTAGGCGATCTGTATTGCAACAGAGTATTTGCAATGAAAGAACTAACCCGGTCGTGATGTCACCTATCATGGAACTAGGCAAGCCGACACACTCCCAAACAATTAGATATTTCATTAAAAGATAGATAATAGCCTTTTTCATACTGAAATTTCGTAAATGAGATTAATTCAAAAAAAAAAATAAAAAAATACGGAAATAGAAGCCTGACCTCAAGTGTCACTAAGTCATGAGTAAATACTATAAATGTTCTGAAATATAGCAAGACTAACATAGTCTGAGAGTAGCCAAAATACACTTAAAGGAAGATAAAGAAGGAGAAAGACAGGACTGCGATCGCCAGACAACTATCTCGCTATCTTCGATGAAAGTCCGCGACTGGAATAGTCAACAGCTGCTACTGTGGCTGAGATACCTGGATCTGCACGCAAGGTGCAGGAGGTAACGTGAGTACACCAACTCAGTAAGTAACAAGTCCAAACCATGGACTGATAGGTAGTGACGAACGTAACCTCAATATGTAATAGAAATAAACTGTGCAGGAAAGGTAGGCATGCTATCAGTCCAAGAATACAACTCAAGTAGTAAAATAAATACAGATCTAAACAATGTGAGATATAAAGCTCAACTAACTCTACATGCTAATGCACAGAATGTATAAAATGCACCATGTGCTCCCACTCTCAAGTGCTCAACTACTACGTACTGCATATGGCCATACGGCCCAGGGAAAATCCATCTCGGAACATATACAACACTGACTGCAAGTCAACCAGTATTGCGGAACAAGGGTAATCCAACCCTGAGGAGAAATCCATCTTCAGGTATATATCTATACACACTTAACCACTCGATACAGCATATGGCCATCCGGCCCAGGGAAATCCATACCGGAACATACTCATCGCTGACTATAAGTCACTCGGTACCGAGGAAAAGGGTAATCCAACCCCGTGGAGAAATCCATCTCTAGATATCAATACTTCGGACAAATCCATGTCCAGGGAAATCCATCCCTAAAAATATCATCTGCGCTCACTAGGGGTGTGTTATAGACTCCGGGGGGGCTCCTACAGCCCAAGCTCTATCATAATCATCAACATAACCGTTGCGGCCTGCAGCCCCATCCCATAACTGTCACTCATAATCAGGCTCTCGGCATCACTCAGTCATCAGTCTCCAGTCTCTCAGACACGGGCTCACAATGCCATGAAACTAGCCAGAAATAATGATATAATGTGCCAAATAATAACAATTGAGACTAAGACATGGTATGATATGCATGAATAAGACTAAGTACATAATATCAATGAGTCTAATAAAATCACATCAAGAAACGACCACTCGGGTCTCAACAGTATCGGCGTGAAGCCTTAACAGGATATCAAGCATGATTTACAACACATTTACTTAATTACATGATAGAAATACGAATATCAGCAAGAAAGAGTCACTAAGTGGTGCCATGGAATGAACCAGACCACAATTCTCACGGTGCACGCCCGCATGCTTGTCACTTGGCATTTGCGTCACCTTAGTACTAATCATATAACACATAGTTCGGGGTTTCGAACCTTCAGAACCAAGTTTGGAAGCGTTACTTACCTCAATCAAGCCAAAATCTTACTCCGCGATGCCTTTGCCTCTTGAACTGGCCTCTAACGTCCTGAATCTAACCAAAAGCAATACAATGCAATCAATATAGGCTAAGGAACCAATTCAACACGAAAAACTATCAATTTAGACTAAAATCCTAAAATTCACCCAAACCGGCCCCCGGAACCACGTCTCAGAATCTGGAAAAAATCACAAAACTAGAAAGCTATTTCACTCACGAGTCCATACATACAAGATTTATCAAAATCTGACTCCATTTGACCCCTCAAAACCTGAATCAAACTCTCCAAAAATCCCAAGCTCTAACCCCTCATTTTCACCCCTAATCTTCACTAATTACATGATTAAATAACGAAAGATCATCACATACACGAGTATTAGGACTCAAACCACTTACCTTACTGATAAACCCCTGAATCTTCCTCAAAATCGCTCTCAAAAGCTCCAACGCAGACTAAAAATGGTGGAAAATGACCTAAAATTAGCGAAGTCCACCATTTATACATTCTGCCCAGAACTTCCGCATCTGCGGTCCTCATGTCGCTTCTGCGATGCCGCACCTGCGGAATATCCATCGCAGGTGTGGTTCCTACTTAAATCCTAAGAATCCGCTTCTGTGTTAAAATGTCGCACTTGCGGTATCGCAGGTGCGCCCCAAAGCTCGCACCTGCGCTTCCAGCCAACTTCAACCTTGGCCGCACATGCAGTCTCTTCTCCGCTTCTGCGGGCTCGCACCTGCGGTCCCCACTCCGCAAGTGCGGTTATGACAGCTGAGTTCAACTTCAGCAATTTCTCAAATTCCAACCTTGTTCCGTCAATCACCCGAAATCAACCCGAGGCTCTCGGGACCTCTACTAAACATACCAACAATCAAATATCAACCTACGAACTTAGTCGAACCTTCGGAATACTCAAAACAATATCAAAACATCAAATCACCCTCGGATTCAAGCTTAAGAACTTCTAAACTTCCAATTTCCGCAAACGACGCCGAAACCTATCAAATCACCTCCGAATAATCTGAAATTTTGCACAAACGTCACAAATGACACTATAGACCTACTCCAACTTCCAGAATTCCATTTCCGACCCCAATATCAAAATTTTCACTACCGACCAAAATCGCCAAATTTCTAACTTTCGCCAATTCAAGCCTAATTCTACCACAGACCTCCAAATCACATTCCGGACGCGCTCCTAAGTTCAAAATTACCTAACGGAGCTAATGGAACCATCAGAATTCACATCCGAGACCGTTTACATATAAGTCAACATCTGGTCAATTTTCCAAACTTAAGCCTTCCCAAAAGAGACTAAGTGTCTCAAATCCTCTCCGAATCCACTCCAGACCCGAACCAACGGACCCAACATATCGTAATATAGCTGAAGAACACAAAAGGAAGCAGAAATGGGAAAATAAGGCTATAACTCTTGAAACGAACACAAAAGGAAGCAGAAATGGGAAAACAGGGCTATAACTCTCGAAACGACTGGCCGGATCATTACAACACAGTATTTTTGGTGATGCCCCACTTGTCCAGTCTGTCTTTTGTAAGCAATTTTCCATGAGCCACCATTCTCAAGTTAAAGATTCATTTTGGGCAGCCTAAATTGTTGGAAATTAGTTTCCTCCATGATACTTTTAAGATCCTTAATAGTCCTTTCCTTGTGTTATAAATAGTTTTAAGAACACAAGTTTCTTGGTCCTTAAAAATGAATTTCATTTGACTTGTTAAAGTTATAGCTAGAAAAGCATTAATAGCAAATGCTCTACCCTTGGAAGACTCGGGTCTAAATTTAAGTAGAGACAAAATACTAAGTAATTTCTTTTAATTTCAGTAGAGTTATCCGTTGTATTTGTATTGATATGCGATAGCAGATATTTAATGATTTAATTAAAGTGCATGCAAATTAACTCAGACTATACGTCATGAAAGTAAAAAATAAAAAAATAAATACTCCAATACAGTGCCAGAATTTCATATCAAAGTCCATATCTCCCATACCCCCTCGTCTCCTCATCTTTTCTCAACCCATATCCTGCTGCCACCTGTCACAGCAGATATCCAAACTGCAAGAATTCACAACCAAAACTTCTCCATTCCTTTATTTATCACAAAACCATCACCTCATCACCATTAAAATTTTCAATTTAAAAAAAAAGAAAAATCAAGAAATTTTGTCTGAGAAAAGTTATTTTTACAATAGCATCCTTAAAAAGATTGAAAAATTCTCCTTCCAACCCTCAAAAGCACCTCCATATTTGTCCAAAACCAAAAGTATTGGACATAGACAGCCACAAATGTGACGCATCAGCCTTTTTCTCATCAAATCAAACATTTTACTATCCAAATCATTATTACAAGTGGGAAGCTCCTAATTCAAAGTTAAATTACCAAAATGTCCACCAAAAGCTGATGGACGTTTATACCCTTAGTCTTATTATACTTTTTAGCAACTAAATTATTGTATAAAAATAAATAGCTAATAATAGTGTTTAGTCTCTTCAATTTCTTATCATTATTATGCTCTTGAAAACTATCACCTGCTTAAATCTACTACAAACAAGCCGTGATTAATACATCATTGATTGATAATGTATGTATTCTAATAAGGCTTAATTTTCATTAATGTTCAGAAAAAAATGTTATAGTTCCTTCAAAAGTAAAATACATGCAATGTATGAAGTGTTCTTTGAATATTTACCTTTTTTTTACAAAAATTCGCAGCTAAGTATTACGAAATATTAATGTGGTAATTAATAGTTTCATCTTAAACACAAGAAAATATAGGGGTAATGAAGGGGTAGATGTTACATTGGTGAAAAGGGAAGAGGAAAAGACAAGACTTAGATTAAATTGTGGCTTTATAGACTACTTTCTTGGGAGTTATTTCCCTTAGTTTTACATTGACAGTCTCCTTTTTGTTGGTTTGGATTTTTTTTGCACTCGTTGTTCGATATGCTCCAAAGGGTTATAGCAAGCAAAATTTATGGTGGTAACAAGTTCTCTTCGTGCAATTTGGGAGTTTTACCTAGGTGAGTTAAGGCCAAATATTGTTATTTTCTTTTATTTTTGCCATCTCAGTGGTGTTCTTTGTGCATTTGGTAGGCTTTTCAAATGATAGGTTGGTCGCTTCAATTATATTTATGTAAATATCTTCGCCATGTCGTCCCTTCTCATCGTCTTCACCATCTACAGTTAATCTTACTTTTCTTTGAACTCCAAAACTTCCTGCAGATTAACACGTATTCTCAATGACTTTCAAATTCGAAGCTCTTAGCAATAATTTCTCAACATTGACTGAATATCTATCAAAAATAGGGCAATTGAAATAGGGCTCTTAAAGAAGATATTCATGTCATATTTTTTATTCATCTTTCTGGAACTTTAGTCTACCACATATTAGTTTTTAGTGGAAATAATCTTTATATACCACTTCCAATCATATATCATCATCTTTATTTTTCTCATTCAAATATTGTAGTGTACTTTAATCAATTGTTTCTTAATTTCTTAAAAGTCTAATTTTGTATAATATACAGTAGTCACTATTTGTAGTACTCTTTATTACATTCATTTGTCTAGAGCATTTTTTGCAAGCAGGATACCACGGGTCATCTTTATTTTTGACGTCGTCAATTGTGGCATTGAACTTATAATAAATATCCTAAAAGTAAATTAACAGGTTCATAATTTATTAGATTGTAAACATATAAAATAGTATACATCGTGCTAATAGTTTGGTAGGATAATGTACCTTCTCATTGTCAAGTGATCCATCCATAATATGAATTAGTTTTGTCTAAGACTGATAGCGATTTTTGTTCATTACACTATTTTTATTCTCAATTTTTATTTTTTCAATGTTATTATTAGCATAATTATTGTCCCTCCACTTATTTGTTGTCTCTTACGATGCTGATACTATTTATCTATTTTATGTTGTTACAGATTTTTTGTCTCTGAGCTGAGGGTCTCCCGAAAACAACCTCTCTATCCCGGAGGGGTAGGGGTAAGGTCGGGTGACTCGAAATATCTATCTCAAATGTATTTATAAGAGGAAACAAGGAAAGTAAGAGAAGAAAAGACAAATGTTGATGAAGAAGAATCAAAAGAGGAGAGAACAATCGAAATATATTGTTGTCTCCTCTTTTGATTCTTCTCCATCAACATTTGTCTTTTCTTCTCTTACTTTCCTTGTTTCCTCTTATAAATATTCAGAGTTAGACCAGGACTCTTTGTATAGGAGAATTGAGCGGCTTGAGGCTGTTGTCGCTATAGGTTTATATTGTACTGGAATTTGGAGTTCCAGTATACTTTGCTGGAACTCCAGCATATTATACTGGACCGATCTTTGTTGCAGCAAAATAGTAGCTATTTTTCAACGACTTGGCAAACGCTGACTATTTTTGAATGATCAGTCCGAAAACTCAAATAATATACGAGCTTTGCTTCTTTCATTTTGTGTGCCTCATACTTTTCTTTATACTAGTTTTGGACACGTGCGTTGCACGTGTGGCCCATGTCAATCAGTAAAGACATCTTAAAACGATATTGATAATATTACAATATGTGTGTAATGAGTGAAAAAAGAAATTTAAGGAAAAATTATAAATTCAAAATTGATAAATAATCTACCAATTTTGATGACTTGGTTATTGAACAATAAATGATTAGATATTGTCTGAACGATAAAACTTGAACAGCTTAATTAAGTTGGTAGGTATAATGTATAATGATCTGATTATTTCTGTTGTTAGATGTAAATATATGATATGATCGTATCATACTTAATACTTTTTTATAAATGATATTCTTGGTGTATGTTTCACTTTCATGTTCCGAGTATTCTCGGTCATGACATGAAGCAAGTAACTTCAGGTGGCAATAGGCATGATTATATTATGTGATATAGCTATAACTATAAAGGGGCAGAATTGTTATCAATTTCATGATAGAGTAGCCGAGCAATTTGTTAGAAGGATTATAACGCCAAATTAAGCCTAAATAGCAAATGATTAATCTAACGCTTATTAACAATCTTGTTCTCTAAAACTTATGAAAAGATTAATATTTGGTGGCTTGAATCTAATATAGGAAAAATCCTAATATAAAATAACGTAATAGCTAGCAATCGTGGCACATATTTCGTTTAGATTGGATTAAAGATGAGATCAAATTTTGTGACGATAACTAATGTTCGTCACCTAAAGATGTCTTACAATTATGAATTAGAGGTCTTAACCAATAAGTATTGCAGTATCTAAAATTACTCTCACTAATATTAAAATTTATTATACTAAATAAAATTTAACTTAAAATTTATAAAAACTTCGTATATAATGTACTAATAGATTAGTTCGAGTATTTTTAGTAAATATGTTTATCTTAATTTGATAAATTTAATCTCTTTGTAATTATCACTGCAATTTATTTTCTCCATCTACCATGATTGTTGGACATGCTTTTAAATTAAATTCTTGAATTGTAAATTATGTGAAAAAGGGACAAAGTTTGTAAAAGAAAAAAAAAACATGCAGCAAATTGTATAATTAAAGTTAAAAAAACACAAAATGAAGAAGGAGACTAACCCTTCAAGCAAGTGTAAATGAGCTTTTAAATTATGAGCACACACAAGATCATAAGTGATCATTTAATGAAAAGTCTTTTTTTTCTTCTTCAACGATAAAAGGATCGACTAACTATTGAGGGATATTTTAGTAATTCAATTCTCAACTTTGATTGTCACATTTATAATATAGTATAATATAATCATAATAGAGAAATCTCCAAAAGTCAATGGCATATGGTCTAAAACTCGATGAATATATAATTGATTCATTTCATTACCTTTCTCAACTTAATTAAATATCAGAATTTAATTTGCAACAAGAGTTCAAACTTGTGACATGGATCTAATTAATATATCATGTGCGATGCTCTTACCATTTGACTAAGTCTAAGATGTTGTGTATCACACACTTTTTCTAAAGCAAGGACACATATATCCACCCCTTCCAAGAAAAATCTTAGTCCATTCATTCATTGCATGTCACCTTAACTTGAGTTCAGAAGGACAGAGAGAGAGTCCACTCCATTCTATCTCTTTCTCTCAAGAAACTATCAAGAAACAATAACAATAGTATGTTCAGTGAAATCTCACAAGTGGAGTCTAGGGAGATAAGTAAATAAGTAGAATAGTGTATAAGTAGATCTTATCCCTACCTCGTGGAGGTAGAGAAGCTGTTTCCGAAGACTTTTGACTCAATGAAAAATGAAAAGAAGCACAATAAAAAAGGGTGGTCCGGTGCACTAAACTCCCGTTACATGCGAGATCCGGGAAAAAGCCGAACCACAAGAGTCTATTGTACGCAGTCTTACTCTGCATTTCTGCAAGAGGAAATAATAGGTATAAGATAACTAATATAATAAGTATAACTCTATAATAAGATAACAATAAAAACATCGATATAATAAGATAACTGAAGAAAAAGAAATAATAGGCAGTTAGTATAAATCTATGAACAAGGAAATACAAGATTGGATACTAGTGCAGCTGGTATGGCAAAGAAACTGAGAAGAATTATTAAAAGTAAAATGGCAGTTAGCACAGTGTGCACAATTCAGTCCTTGAATTTAACTTGTTCAATTTAATTTCCACATCAACAAAAACCCTCTTAGGATTTCACCAAAAACAAGTTGTTTTCTACACCACTAGTACCAAAAAGCACTCTAGCAAAAGAAGCAACACTTTTGTAACATGCTCCTGACCATTAATTTCTTCATTTTTAACAGAAAAAACAAAAACAAAAAATAGATCAAGAACTTTTGTCTAGGATTAAGTTTCATTTGCAATACTATACTTAAAAAAGTTGAAAAATTCTTCTTCCCACCCTCTAAATTACCTCCAAACTTGTCCAAAACCAAGGTAGTCCCACACAATAAAAGCTAATCTACATCCAATATTTACGTCAAACTAGAAGTTAACCTTAATAGTTAAAACATAAAGTGAGAATACACATAACTTAACCATAGTGAAATAATAAATCTGTGCATGAAATATACTTTCTTTTACACTCCTTTAAGGCAGTCTTGGAGCAATGATAAAGTTGTCTCCGATTGACCTATAGGTCACGTGTTCAAGCCGTGGAATCAGCCACTGATGCTTCCATTATTATAGGCTGCCTACATCACACCCCTCGAGAAGCAGTGCTTTCCAGGACCCTACGTGAATACGAGATACTTTATGCACTGAGTGCTAGTAAATTTTTATGTATCATAGACAGCCACAAAATGTGACACATCAGCCTTCTCCTCAACAAATCAAAACACTTTCCTATCCAAAACAAAACTTCCATCTCTTTCTCTAAACCATAACCATGAACTTTTCTTCTTTCATTTTGTGTACCTCAAACTTATTCTTAATACAAAGACATAAAAATCAAAGTCCATTCATTCATTACATATCACCTTAACTTGACCTTAGACAGTCCATTCCATTCTATCTCTTCTCTTAAAAAACTCTCAAGAAACTAAGAAAAATAGAGAAGAAAAATGGCAGTTAGCACAGTATACACAATTCAATCCTTGAATTCAACTTGTTCAATCTCAACATCAACAAAAACCAACTTAGGATTTCACCAAAAACAAGTTATTTTCTACACAACAAGTACCAAAAAGTACTCTACACAAAAATTCAACACTTTTATAACATGCTCATCAGCTGATGAAACCAAGACTGTAGTCATTGGTTTAGCAGCAGATTCTGGCTGTGGTAAAAGTACATTTATGAGAAGATTAACAAGTGTTTTCGGTGGAGCAGCTGAGCCACCAAAAGGTGGAAATCCAGATTCAAATACACTTATTTCTGATATGACAACAGTTATTTGTTTAGATGATTATCATTCACTTGATAGAACTGGAAGAAAAGAGAAAGGTGTCACTGCTCTTGATCCTAGAGCTAATGATTTTGATCTTATGTATGAACAAGTTAAGGCTTTAAAGAGTGGAATTGCTGTGGAAAAACCTATTTATAATCATGTTAGTGGTCTTCTTGATCCTCCAGAGCTCATTAAACCACCAAAGATTCTTGTCATTGAAGGATTGCACCCTATGTAAGTATACTCAATAATATTCTTGAGATTTCGGTTAACTATAACAATATCAATAACAATTCCCGTGTAATCCCACAAGTGGAGTCTGAGAAGGGTAGTGTATACGCAGAGCGTACTCCTACCTTGTGAAGATAGAGAGGTTGTTTCCGAGATTCAATCGGAAACAACCTCTCTACCTTCTCGGAAACAACCTCTCTACCTTCACAAGGTAGACCTCTCTACCTTCACAAGGTAGAGGTAAGATCTGCGTACCCTACTAAAACCCCACTTGTAGGATTATACCGAATTTATTATTTTTGTTGTTATTATTTTTGTTGCTGTATATAAGTTAAATTCATAATGGTATGAACTTATATACATCGATAGTGTAAGGTCGCCTAAAGATAATTGTCCATCAAAAGCGGGACTAGTAATCTGTAAAGTAAGACAGATTATCCGCTACAATATGTTAAAGTACATACTAACATTGTGAAGATTCTTCATATTGTTAGTATGCACAAGTTAAATCCATTAACGTAAAAGAATTTTGTACCGTCAGGTCACATAAGAGGTTAGTACAGACAGACGTTCATAAAAAATGGGACTAGTAACTTGGAAATAAGGCCGGTTTTTCGCTACAACGATATATCTTTTAACATTGTCCATTTATATAAGCTAAATTGTTTAAAGCCTCTCTTTATTTGACCAAGATAAAGGATCAGTAAAAGTGTTTATTCCAGTTAGTTAGATTTAACCCTGTTGTATTCAAGTTAGTTGAAAGATCAAGAAAGGGAGCGCTTTGTGCGCAATGTAGGACTTTCCGAAGCGAAACTCGAATTTAGTCGGCTTCAATGTGAGTACTGATGTAATGCGATTACCAGACACCATCTGGGAAACCAAGAAAAATGAAGCCAGTGGCTATAGCCGCCACATTAGGATTATGGATGATGATATATAAATGCTATACGTAAAAGGATAGAAAGATATTTTGCAATCTAGTTGTATGGTTAAGGATGGAGTTAACGATATCTCTGTCACTTCTCATAATGGCCCCCACAATCATTTGGGCCCAGATACCTCTATATTTAGTAATTTCTTTAAGATTTTATTTATATACCTTATAGTGTAAAAGGATTTTACCATATAGTTTTAGGGGTGGATGTAACCTTTTGTCTATGAGTTCAACTCAACAAATAATTTTTTACACGTAGTATGAATTTATATATAAAAACTTATTAAAATCTTAATTAATATTAGATTTGAACCCACAATTTTAACATTATAATGAGTTCAACGCTAAAAATCTTAAAAAGCTAAACCTATTAAATTTAAATTTTAGATCTGCTTATGCCGGCCGCAACAAATCACTTACTATTTTTGCAGGTTAAGATTTTGAATTACCTATAATAGTCTAGAAGTTTTTTACTCTTGCAGTTTATAGAAGTTAAAAAAAGCTTTTTTAATAATTTTTTCGAATGTTTTGGTATTGCATATGTTCTTCTGCATAAAAGTGAAACAATTTCAATAAGGAACCAAAAAAACTTGTAAAAATTATTTATTTTACTAAATATATTAAAACAATCCCTGTATGGCATCTTTGATTGGAACAAGAAGAAACTGGCCACTTGTCTAGTTATTGTTATAGCTAAAATTAATAAATCCATTCCTTTGTTTTTGTTTGGATGTTATATAGGTTTGATGAGCGAGTGAGAGAGCTATTGGATTTCAGTATTTATTTGGACATCAGCAATGAGGTTAAGTTTGCTTGGAAGATTCAGGTAACTTCATGTTTGGAATCTTCTATTTCTGTTTTGACAAAATTTTGGGCTCATATAGTTAAAGAGAGATAGTATTTACATTAAACAACCCCTACAAAACCCTACCCTCCCCCCCCACCCCAAAAAAAAAAATAAAATATCTGCTGTTGGGAATTTGACCTTTCGATCATTTTGTATTTTCTGAGAAAATTCACATAACTCAATTACTTTAATGTGACAAAAAATAATAATATAATTTAATATTTTAGTGAGTAAAGCTCAATATAGGCGGATTTAGAATTTCTAGTACATGGATGTACTACTAAAAAAAAAGGAGAAAAAATGTATTTAATGGGAATTGATCCCTATTCCTCTTGATAATTAAGTCAACTTTAAACCAAGTGCACTATTCAACCTTTCTAGAGCATGAGTGCCAACAGTTAATATTATAACAATTTTAAAAAATATGTACATAAAATATCTAATTCTGCGGATACACCATAGGTTCACGTGCCCCATATTTTTGCATGTAAATCTGCCCTTGATTAGCTCAGGTTACTTTAATCTAACAATAAATATTTTTGTAACTTCGTTGTTATAGTGGCTAAAATTCAATAATCATACGCAGGGGCATATGTACCTTATCTCAAGCGGTGTCACATGACATTGCGTCATCAAAAAATTTCAGAAAATATGTATGTATTGATAATAAGAAAAATAAAAATATTTGGTATAAATATAAAAAAAGACACCGCTTATTATTATAGTAATTTATTTATGTGTTCATTTCTTCAAATATTGACACCACTTACAAAAATTCATGCATGCACCACTTCATACATGTGAAATGATTTATTAGCTTGTTGAGGGAAGGTTTAGGTTTAGGGTCAACAAGAATACATGCTTAAAAAATAAATAAAACAGGTATCTCCCTTTGATCTAATTGTTTCTTGAAAATTAATGCAGAGGGATATGGCTGAGAGAGGACACAGCCTTGAAAGCATTAAGGCTAGTATTGAAGCAAGGAAGCCAGATTTTGATGCTTACATTGGTATATACTAATTTCCCTTAAAATTGAATTTTAATTTACCTATTTGGTGACTGAAGATTAATACATACTCCACCCGGTCCACTTTAATTGATTTTTTTGGCTGTTTTCACAAATATTAAGGAATTCACCTTTTAGCATTAATTAACAATGAAATTGACCATATTAACTTTTGTTTGTTCATTGGAAATATAGATACTTTTATTTCAAGGACAACTTAGGAAAAAAGAAGTTAATTCTTTTTTGATATATAAAAAATTCAAATATTGTGGACCACAAAAAAAGACCAAAAAGTCAATTAAAGTGAACCGGAGGGAGAGATACGTAGTGAAATTAAAGGGTAATTAATTGGGGTATTATCACTTTTAGCCCGCGCCAGAAACTATTTACATCTAGTAGCCAAAAGCGTGTGAAATTTGTATAATTTTTGTATATAACATACAAAATGTATATATATACAAAAAATATATAAACTTTATATATTTTTCGGCTATTATTTTTACCGCGGCTATACAATATCATTTTCCTAATTAATTTTTTGTTATATTTTTATGCAGATCCACAAAAGCAATATGCAGATGCAGTTATTGAAGTGCTCCCAACTCAATTAATTCCTGATGATAATGAAGGCAAAGTTTTGAGAGTTAGACTGATAATGAAAGAAGGAGTGAAGTATTTTAATCCAGTTTACTTATTTGATGAAGGCTCTACTATTTCATGGATTCCATGTGGTAGGAAATTGACTTGTTCTTACCCTGGCATCAAGTTTTCCTATGGTCCTGATACCTACTTTGGCAATGAGGTATGTTGCTATATCTAGCTCTAGCTCCTAATACTTTTTTTTAATTACAAAAAAATTCCGAGGATTAGTGGTGCATGTATCGAAACTCAGTGGATAATGGAGTCGCCCCTAGGGGTGTTCATGGTCCGGTTTGGATAAGTTTTTCCCTAAAAAGAAACCAAACCAAGTAAGTCGTTTTTTTAAATATTAGAACCAAACCAAACCAAACCAATTAAGTCGGTTTTTTCTCGATTCGGTTTATGTCGGTTTTTCGGTTATTTGTCGATTTTTTCTTAAATATAAGACATACACTACCAAACACACATTTCGGCGACCATGTTTTTAACGTAACACTATCAAATCAATTGCCCTTTGCGAATCTATTATTTACCAAGATATATTGATGATAATTGAATCAAATAGTGATGAATAATTTAAAGACTCAATTAAAAATATATTAGTTTTAACATGAAATAGATTCTTACACTTAACAAAAGAAAACAACCAATTAAACTAGAATGTAAAGGTAAAGTACTGTACTAAAAGTGCAAACGATTAATATTTAGTATAAAATTTTTAAAACTTTGTATAAAATATACATATATATAGGTGTAATAATAAATTTAAAAATAGCTACTCCTATATTCGGTTTAGTTCGTTTTTTTTAATTAAAACCAAAACCAAACCAAATTTGATCGGTTTTTAAATTTCAAAACCAAAACCAAACCAAAAAGTATCGGTTTTTTTGGTCGGTTTGGTTTGGTTTTCGGTTTGGTTCGGGTTTTCGGATTTTTATGAACACCCCTAGTCGCCCCTATACCTTTCTCCACTTAATTATCGGAATTGTCTACAACAAGGTTTGAAGTTTGAACTCGTGACGTACGCCTAATCTATATATCACGCGATGCTCTCTTATCACTAGTCTAGAACTTGTGACTTGCACGTAATGTATACATCACACGCTGCTCTCTTACCACTAGACCAAAGCCCGGGAGACGTCGTAGTTCCCATTTAATGTCTAGATCATAAAATTGGATTAGTTTCATCCACGGTTACTGAATTTTATCTATTATAATAGCGAAATCACAAATTATTTTTGTTACATTAAAGTAACTAAACTTTTTCCACTATAGCTATAAAGTCGCTAAACTTTACCCATTATAACAGTTAAGTCTCAAAACTACTTTTTGTCACGTTAAAGTAATTGAATTTTATGAATAAATTTACTAAATATTGCCCACTATAACGAAAAAATCTTACTATTAAGGTGACTATACTTTGATAGTGGGTTAACTTTTGTCACTTTATTGTTATAGTAGGTAAAATTCAATTACTTAAATAAGTCAAAACATAGTTTTGTGATTTTACAGTTATAGCGTGTAAAGTTCAATGATTATACGCTGAAATTAAACAATGACTCAGATTGTTTTTGTCAACCCTCAATAATATGCTATGGTTCTTCAAAGACAAATAGACAGTTACCTTTGTCTAAACCTGAAAAATTGTCTGTTTCGTTACTCAGCTACTCTTTTAGACCTCTGCCTATTTTTCACTGTCTGATTTTTGCTGTTAAATAGGTATCTGTCTTGGAAATGGATGGCCAATTTGACAGACTAGATGAACTCATCTATGTAGAAAGTCATTTGAGCAGTCTATCCACTAAGTTCTATGGTGAAGTTACTCAACAAATGCTGAAACATGCTGATTTCCCTGGCAGCAGCAATGGCACAGGTTTTTTCCAGACGATCGTCGGATTGAAGATCAGAGACCTTTACGAGCAAATCGTTGCTAGTAAAGCTGCAGAACCAGTAGCTGCAAAGGCCTAAAATTCGTCGACAAGTAAAGACAACTCGGCACCAAAACATCATCAATTTATCCCTTTGTTTATACCTCTTCCAAATTTTTATTTCAACTACTTTTCCGAACTTTTGATGTTTTCAAGTTTCATGATTAGATGAATTCTTATAAATGAGAAAATGGGGAAATATGTATTTATTTGTAGTTGAAGCTATGTTTGAGATGTTGTACAATAGATAAGCAAAAAGAGAAATGTAATGATTCATTATCAAGTCACTTCAATGAAGTCTGAGTTCATCTCCAAGTTGTTTCTGCACAGCGCATGAAAGCAACTTCAATTATGAATCTTTTTTTTTTTTATAACAGAGAAATCCCCGAGGGCAGTGTTCAATTTGAACATCGACCTTACCCCGGGTAGGGTAAAGTCTGCGTACACTCTATCCTCCCTAGGGTTACCCCACTAGTAGGATTTTACTAGGTGGTTGTTGTCTATTCGAACATCAGGATGTTTTCCAGTAGCACTGTTAGGGGGATCTAAGAGCGGAAGCTGAAGAAGGTGGAGGGGAATTGATTCGGTGAGTTGCTGGAATGGTGATTTTGATGCATCATGATCATATTAGTATAAATTCTTTGAATACAATAGATTTATATAATCGACTTTAACTGACATAACATTTAAAAGAAAAAAAGGGAGGAGGAGTACATACCACCCCACCACAATCCTACCGTTAGAAATGCTAAATTAAAAAAAAAAAATTGGCAAATAGATTAAGAGCCATATGATTAGCAAATATGATGAGACGAGATTATGATGTATCACTCCAGTACGATCACTTCTTAAGAAGATCAATGAAAAACAAAGATTTCTTTTTAAATCAGTCAACCAGTTGATAATTTACAGAATCTAAAGGTACAAAACTAACAAATGCCACTGGATGGAAATTTCCAACATAATGTACACTTGAGAGTCAAGACTTTTCTGTCAACCCCCCCCCCCCCCCCCCCCCCTTTTTTTTTTTCCCCATACTTTGGTTCGGCTAACACTAGCTTTAAGCCGATGCTCCGACCAGCATATGAAGATTGATTTTTCTTTGCAATTAGCATAAATAGCAAAGATAGGTCAGAATTTTATCATCTTGAGGCAAAGATAGCTCCCAATTTAATCACCTTGAGAGAAAATTAGACATCTCAGATTTTGTTGTTCCATGCCCGAGCAAGATCAATAAAAGTGCTTGAGGCATTTCATTAATGCCTCTGTGTGCTCAGGCTTCCCTACAGATACACGAACATATCCCTTCAGTTCTTTGTTGCTGTAGTGACGGATCATCACTCCCATAGTTGCAAGGTCTTCCTGCAACACAAGTTTATACCGTTAAAAGGTAGGGAGAACCTATCATGCTTTAATGGACTTGCCAAATTCTTCAAAATCTCACGACAATATTTCCATAAACAGATGTAGTACCACGAATGGGTGAGCATAGGTAGTATAGGATCACTTCACAACCACGCCATAGACCCGACTCTACAATTTTAAGTTGAATGAACTGGAATAGAAGAAGCAAACAGAATTGTTTACAAGAATAGAACTTAGTGATATAACCAGTTTTACCTTCAATTTCTTGGCATCCATTCCAGATGTAACCTTACAGAGAATGAAATTAGAATAGCTAGGGTATGGATCAAGAAATGGGACTTCTTCCAAGAGATTAAATAGCCTATCCCTTTCTTGCACCAGTGCTACTTTCACATTCTGGCATAAATGACACAATAATCAGTGAAGCTTCCAAATAAAATATGACTTCTTTACCTATAAAAGAGATTAGAACATTTGGGAAAAGTTATTTAACGATACTCGATGGAAATGTTCCATATCCTAAGGTACTTCTAGATAAGAGGGATTCTTTAATGCAGCACATGCAGCAACTTCAGCAGCAACAGACACATTGTATGGTTGCTTTGCTCGCCAAAGGAATTCAATAATACTCTTTGGAAAAGCTCCATATCCTACTCTCAGTCCAGATAAACCTGATGATCGCGATACCACTTTTATTTGTCAACTATACTTAATGCCAAGAATACTTAATGCCAGATACTTATAGTCAGCATTTAGTTAGACTTTACAGAAAAGGGCAATCTAATTTTAATACTTACCGCATTATCAAATCAATGAGTTCATCTGCACCACACCCTGCAAGAATATACTCAGATTCAAGGCCAGAATCTTCAGCAAGGGCCGCACGCAAGGTACGACTTTCAGGATCAGGATAAATATATGGAAATCTCATAGCCCCCAAAGCGTCGAATACCTGCAAGAAATTCGACAGCTTAAAATTCAGTAGGAGAAAACTAACTACACAAAAGAGTGTCCCAAAAGATTTTTTTCCCATAAAAAAATTAGGCATTGTAAAAGATGCAACTTGCCTCTGGAGGAGGGCCATATGGGTTCTCATTAGCATCTAATTTCACAATATCCTCTGGCTTTCTACCAAGACGAGTGGACAACACCTGTTTAATCACAAGCAATTTTTTAAATGCAACAAAAAAATAAAGAAAACACCACATTAACCCTTAATTACCAATCATGTGGTGATTATTAACTCATTATATCCAGAAAATGAGAAGGAAAACAGCAAACGTATCAGATTGTTCTCATAGCACCTTCTATTTATATAGCAGACATGTAATTCAATCCTTAAAGAGAAACCATATGTTTTACAAAAGAGATAGAGCGAGAACTTTACATGTCATGCCTAACAACAAAAAGGAGAAAAAGGAAAATATAAATGATAAAGAAAAAATTATAAAGCATTAATAGCCTTTTGGCCTATCTAGTGAAGTAAAGAAAAAAGTAAAGTAGACAAGTGCACATACACAATAGAAACATGATATAATTGATTTACATGCGCTGAATGATTCAAGACCTCAAAGAGTCTTTACTTATATGCTATAAGTTTTGAAAACCTAATTATTTAACCTGTTTAATCAACACAATATAAGGTTGAGTATACTCTGTGATTTTCTCATACAATATAATCAGTTGAAACTCCTTCACCTATAAATGGAGTAAACAAATGTAATCAACCATACAGCAAAAAAATAAGACTGATCCAACATATTCACCTCAAAAGGCAAAATGGGCTGATAAGGGGACAATTTGCGAAGATGGGGCCTGATAAAAGCATCTCCTGTCACACATTGTTTCTGCTGTCTCTCCTCTTGTACTGGCACTGAGGAGGCCGTGCAAGCAATTCTCCTTGTCCGATTTTTCTCAACTAGACAATTGGTTTTCACTCTACCAACACAAATCGATGAAGTGTTGAATTCAATCACGCCCATTAATCAACAGTAACTTTTTCTTCCCTGCATTGCGAGTTTAAGCAGAAAATGTCAAAGGATCATATTTAGTCCCCTAAACACTATGCTCTAGTGATATATAAAAAGAGCCAAAAAGGAATTGGAAGATAGAGCAAGAAAGTACGATACAAAGAGAAGCGCAATACGACGAATTATGAATTACTCTCTCTACTCCAAAAAAAAAAGAAAGAATGATACTATTACTTTTATGCATTTTTCAACACAAAAAGTAGTTTTATAGTACTAAATGTAGTTTCTGAATTACGTAAATTCCAAGCTCACGCTGAAAGTTAGATGGATTGATTCTTGTACTTACAATCTCATCATTGTTCTTGTAACGGAGGAAGCAAAGGCGTATCTAGAATATTACTTATGGGACTTATGGGGTTCACGTGAACCCGGTAGCTTTTGATGCAGACCCTATATATGTATGATTAAATCTACTAAATATGTATAAGTGTTTGACCGTGAACCCAAATACAATTTGTATATTAACTTGAGGCCACTATAGGAACCTAACAAGAAGCATTATAAATATCAATTTATCAATTTCATTGACACTGAGCCAATGCCCTTGTTATATCTGGGATTAGTTTCGAATAATCAAATCATACTGGGTTGTTTGAAAAACTAGAAGATTTGGTGAAGTTCTTAAAAATTAGGACTTTCATCTCAAGGCTAAAATTCACAGTATAATGATTAAAAATTTCACCTTTATGGCCTAATTCTCTATTCCTTGAAGTAAATATAAAATGCTTATTACCTTGTAAACATCACAAAGAGCTATACAAATTCGCATATTTAAGCCCAATTTACAGTTCATGTTTAACAGTTAAAATCGTTAGGCAGCTAATCAAATACTCAAATAGACAACTAATCGAGCACAAATTAAGATTAATAGAGTCAGTATAGACAAAATCATAACCTAATTAATTCAAAAAATATCAGTAACGCTATATATGGTGCTAAACATTTCACAATGAGTTTCAGAGTACTTGTGTGGTTATAAAAATTTATATTAAGGGTAGAATTAAAAATTTAAGCTAAATTGTTTCCAAATTTAGAAAGGAATCATTCTAACCAAAAAGGAAACAGGTTCGCACAAACTAAAACGGAGGCGGCAATTCATTTGTCTTTATTATATGTGGCGACTGCGCTGTTCGTTAATGACTACCCGTTGAGTTTTCATAAGTCGCCACAAAAAGTTTTCCATCAAAATTTAATAATTTTACAAGGAAAAAGAAGTTCAAGTGAGTATTAATTAATATCTCCATTTAACTAAACCCTTTCTTACCTTGCCTTTGGATTCATAAATCAGATGAATCTGTTGAGAGACTAAAGGCAAGATTGATGGTAACGGGATATTCAAAAAGAAGGGATTGATTATTCCGAGACATTCTCCCATGTTCGAAATGACCACAATCAAGTGTCTCTTGATAGAAGTGGTTGTGAAGAAAGGTTGGAAGGTGTCTCAACTTGATGTTAATAATAGATTTCTGTATGAGGATTTACAGGAAGAGGTGGACATGAAGTTCCTTGCTGGTATATCCCCACCTATGCCTAATCAAGTTTGTCTTTTGAAGAAATCTCTCTACGGATTGAAGCAATCTTCTAGAAAGTGGTATGCTAAACTAGTTGGTGCTCTTAGTTTCAAGGGTTACTCAACTTCCTTAAATGACTACTCTTTATTCTTCGGGCAAAATGGAGGTCTTGTTTCTATTCTAGCGATTTATGTCGATGATATCTTACTAATAGGTAATGACATGACAGAAATAGACCACATTACTCATTTTCTCAATTCAGAATTAAAAGTCAAAAATTTGGGTGACATTCACTATTTCTTAAGAATGGAAATTATCGGACAACCACAAGGTTTCATAATCAACCAACGGAAGTTTACTTTAGAGTTGTTAGAGGAATTTGGTTGCTCAGGAGCGGCTGTTTCTTCTCCACTTGACCCCTCCTCTAAATTGCATACTGAATTGAAACCCCCATTGGATGACCCTACATCATCGCCTTGTTGGTAAGTTAAACTATCTCACCAACACCCGACCAAATATCTATTTTGTTATCCTCACTCCTAGCCAGTACATGCAAAAGCCCTCAATTTTATATTTTCTGTTGGGTTGTGTGTATTGAGTTATTTGCATTCCGATCTGGCACAAGACATTCTCCTCTCCGCAGATCCCTCTCTTGATATAGTTGCTTTCTGCTATGCCGACTGGGCTGCTTGCAAGGATTCCCGCCGATATGTTAGTGGTTTCTTCATTACCTTAGATGGAGCTCCGATTTCCTAGAAATTGAAGAAATAAGTGTCAATCTCGCTGTCCTTTGCAGAGGCGGAGTATCGCTCTATGCAGCGTGTCACTGCACAAATCACTTGGTTAGTTCATCTACTTGCTGATTTCTCTACTCCTCCTACTTTGCCGGTTCCTGTTCACTCAAATAGTCAGGCTGTTAGTTTGTATGAGTCCACCAAACAATAGAATACCTGGTTCTCTATAAGGTTAAGCTGAGAATGCTAGTAAAACTGTAAGTGAGAGAGACACAAGATTTTTACGTGAAAAATCCCAACTCAAGGGGACAAAAAACCACAACCTACACCTGTAGGCTTTCAACTTCACTAACTTGTAAACACCTATTACAAGTCACTTTGTAATAACTCTATTACAAAGGATTCAACTCAACTAACTTGTGGCACTTTCACCACAAGCCACTTAGTGACTCTCTAGTTACAAAGACTTTGACTAACTTGTGATACTCTCACCACAAGCCATTTCATCACTCTCTAGTGACAAAGACTTTAACTTATGACTAAACCTAGTCACAACATAAACTCAGAGAGTTTACGGATTTTACAAGAGGATTCCTAATCAACGCTTCTGGCTAAGTAGTTTAGGAGATATAATAGAACAATCACAAAGTTACAACTCAACTAAGGACAACAAGATACTAACTTTAGGAATTAGTCCGTAGTAGCGTTCAACTTTGTTCTTCAAGCTCGTAAGAATTGACTTCTCTGTTTTTGCAAAAGGCTTGAATGAGAAACAGAAGTGTTCAAGTAATGTTTTGATATAGCTCATTGTTGATACACCTTGATGACATCACTTGAAAATGATGTAAGCACTTTAGTTGGTCAAGGACTAAGTGGGCACTGAGGCAGAAACAGTGTAGGCAGTCACATCTTCCAGCTGTGTCTTATTGACCTCGTGCTACTATGAGGGAACAACAAGGATATCAGGTCCTTGTTTGGTTCTCTATCCCCTAAAACTATTGTAGTTCACATTGAGCCGGAATCTATTAACTTGTACTGCAGTCCAAGTATGATAGGTTCCCTATTTGATTCTTGACAAAGTTTGTTAGATCATCAAAACATAAGTCAAAGACATTGAGAAACCTATCAATTTCCCCCTTTTTGATGATGACAAACTTAAACAGATAACGTTGTTATTTAGAGCAAGATGAACCAGATTAAGTAACAGGAGAACACAAGTTTCACAAGTTCCCCTGACTTTATGCCTTCCTTATTTCACATTAGTTCCCCCTGACTTTATGCCTTATTTATTCCCCCTTTTAGCATTATTAAAAAGGCACAAATAGATAAATAGCACAAAGAAGTATAGCCGAGCTAACTCATGCCACATATGTGCACACAACATGATAGAGAAGAAAAACATAGAATTGAAGCAATGAGATAATAAAAGAGGATAGATTTAATATTAATAAAATTTAATATGCCTTTGTTTAAAAAGCAAAGGCAACATTGGACTGTTAAGACGGGAGTAGTACTGTTTCATCCCAACCACATCAAAAAAAAGAAGAAAATAAAACATCTGCCAAAATAAAAAAAAACTTAAAGGACATTTCCAGAAATTGGTCACTGAAGGGGTACTTAGGGGGCATTAGGAGTAGAGGGTTTAGAAGCTGCAGCAAGTGTTTGGAGAACAAGGTCTATTCGGGCATTAGCTGACTTTTTCTCATTAAGTAGTTCTGCTTCTCTACTTGTGCCCTGAGATCAGCATTCTCTTTTGTCAAATGAGCTACTTCATCATTTGACGCCGGAAGCCCTTGGGCTTAGGGGTGAACATTCGGTATTTCGGTTCGGTATTTAAGAATTTCGATTCGGTATTCGGTTTGTCAATTGTGTATACCAAATACCGTACCAAATTATTTCGGTACAGTTCGGTATTTTTTATTTTGATTCGGTACGGTTTCGATTTAACAATCGCTAAATAAACTTATGACCAAAGTGTCAGATTCTGGCATTTCCTTATGTCTACCCGGGTTGGATTATTTGTCCGCAAAAATTCTACTTTAATTTATATCTATATTAATTTTTTAATTATAAATTTGAAATGAGAATGGATCGCATTAAGGAGCATTGCGTGTGAAGCAGATTGCGCAAGTATCTTTTGAGTTTTCATCATATTATAATTTGCATGCTAGTGGCCCTTATAGAACTTACATGACTTCAAAATAATCTACTAAAAAATTCTTTTGTAAAACTCCATTACCTAAACCACTACACAATTCACAGATTCAGTGATTCAATGAATTCACAATATTGACAATTTGGCATTCAAAAATAGAGAAAATTGTAGTACTGAAGAATTCTCAATGAATTCAAAAACAAAGCTCTCAATCAAATAGTAAAAAGAAACAAAGGCTAATGATATTATGATAGTACTGAAGAATTCCAGGAAAAAGAAGTTCTATATTAATTCAATCCTTCAACTTTCAATTATATGACATCACGAAATGTTTGGGCTTGGGCTGGGAATTAAATCAAAAGATGTTTGGGCTTGGGCGCTGGGGTTGGGAAGTAAGAAAATGCCTTAAAAAATTCGGTATTTCGGTATACCAAAATTTCAAAATTCTAATACCGAGGACTGCACCGAAATACCGAAATACTGAAATTACAATACCAAATTAGACCGAAATACCAAAAAATCGAAACCGAAATACCAAATTAATTCGGTTCGGTTCGGAATTCGATTTTTCGGATTTTATGCCCACCCCTACTTGGGCTTGCTGACCTTCCAGGATAGCATTCCTGGCCTTCAACCGCTGAATCTCCTCAACTGCACTGTTTTGAGCATTGATAAGCTGTGAGACGGTTGATGTACTTCCTTCCCCCCATTCTTTTCTATGCACTCACATTCTTCCAATGTTGTTTGTGAGAAAGTTTGCTTCTTAGTCCTCACCTTGCATGGCCCCAATGGCACCTCAAAGAATTTAAACACTCGCATAAGCAAGAACCTATAGGGAAGACCATGATTACCATCTTTGAAGGTGGAGACCTTTTGCATGTGTTCAATCATAATAGCAGGTAGGCTTGCAGGAGTAAAGCTATCCAGTTGCTCCATCAAGAACATGTCAGACTTAGAAGTCACTGACCTCCTCTCAGCTCGAGGCAATAGAACTTTGTTTACTAATTCAAACAGCAGCTGATAGACAGGGAGTAACGCTTTCTTATGGATCTGGTTCCCCTTCTGGTTTGCATTATCTTTTACCATGACATTTCTGAAGTTAAACTGACACACGTCCTTTACATTGGACACACCAGCTATAGGAACTTTAAGAATTTCTCCAAGCAACTTTACATCGAACACTATATCTACTCTATTCACCAAAGCACAGATGTGGTCTGTCTCAACGGGAAAGAGGCTAGCAGAAAAGCTTTATACCTCATCCTCATATGCCTTAGGTGCATCTATTTGGAATAGATGCGCCCATCGTTGAAACTCAACCATTTCAAGAATTTGTCGCATAACAGCTATCTTAGAGATTGTTGGGTCAAACGTACGACCCAGCAGAACCTTTTAGTGCCTCAGGCGTTCTGAGCCAAGGCTGACTTCACTTCTCATCCTTTTCACAGAACCAAGTTCCTAAACGTTTTCAAACTTTTGTTTGCTGGACTTCCCACCACTTGATTTTTCTTTTCCCTTGGTTTTGACTAACACATCCTCATTAGACATCGAGAACTCACTCACAACATCCTTCAACTTGGAGCTAGAGGGTGAAATCTTCTCTACTGAAGTAGGCTGCTTCTTTTTCTGAGATCGTCTAACCAGTGAACCAGGTTCATCCGGTGTTTCCTCTTCCACCTCTACCACAGGGATCACCTTATCACTTACGGGCACACCATCTTTTACCAACTTCTTCCTTTGCTTCTTACTACCTTTTCTGCTCTTTTGAAGGGCAGAGTCGTAGGCCACCTTAGCTTGCAACCTGGTAGTGGGTCGCTTGGTGAAAGACTCAGGAGTGGACACCATCCTTCGCGTAACTAAGAACACGTCGAGAGCTAGGTTATCTAGATCCTCCTCATCACTGGACCTCATCTCAAGTGCCTGTATTTCCAAGGGCACATCAGCGAATGCAGGAGCAGAACTATCTTGGGAATGAGAGCTGTCACACCTCCTTTTTCCGCCCTCGGGGGGGTACAGGAGTTTTTTCCAATTAAAGGACAGTCGAAACGAGATTTATTTCTTTATTTCAGAGTCGCCACTTGGGAGATTTAGGGTGTCCCAAGTCACCTATTTTAATCCCGAATCGAGGAAAAGAATGACTCTGTATTACAGTATGCGCGCCAGAAATCCGGATAAGGAATTCTGTTAACCCGGGAGAAGGTGTTAGGCATTCCCGAGTTCCGTGGTTCTAGCACGGTCGCTTAACTGTTATATTCGGCTTGATTATCTAATATAATACGTATTATAAACTTATGTGCAAATTTTATCCCTTAGCCGCTTTTATTATTCTTTTTATTTATTGTTATTATTTTACGAAAAATTGCAACATTGTGAAAACGTATTTCAAATCACGTCGCAATCAATGCACCCGTGGTTATCGACACATTTCGACTCCGTTGAGATTTAGATTTGGGTTACATAAATGCACACCCGTATTTAAGGAAATAACATTATTAAATACGCGCCTAGAGCGACTAGCGTGTCATTATTTTGGGTAGGGCCGTGAAATTTGCTAAAACGGCTCCTCCCTAATTCTAAGCAATTAACTGTACATTTATTGAGGGCCCCGAAATCTATACATTCCATTAAGCGAGGCTCATCTCATTTATTTTAAATGGACAAATCTTAAAGCGACTACATTTTTTCTATAAAAATTAGTCTCTAAAATAAAGAAAGAAAATCCTAATTAATTACTAGCTTTTATTATTTTAAGAAAACATGACATGCTAATTGCTTGATTAATACAAATATTGATGAAAAAGGAATTTTACTCTTAATTTCGAAATTATAAATAAAATAAAAATTCAACAACTAATATTCAAAATAAACAAATATAGCTAGATTAAAACTCAGCATTGTTATTTTTTTTAAAAAAAATATTATTGAGATTAATTATTCACAATCATTTGAAACTAGATTTAACCATAATTACTAAAGCTTATTAGAAAGTTTATTAGACTTAAACGTTCTTCTAATCTTGCTTAAGCTCAAGTCATGCCTTAATGCCTAATTTACGATGTTTAATTTAAATTCGTGTTTTAGCTAAATTTAGCTACTTGTTCATGATCAACCTATAATCTTGAAGCCTTCATAACTAGTGAATTAACCTGTTTTGCCGAACTGATTTATTACAGACTAACTTATGATATTATTTTCTTATTCCAGCTATTATTTAGTAATTCATGAAATAGCTTAAATACAATCAACAAAAGAAACAAAGAAAAAAAAAACGAAATTAAAACTTCAAATTTTCATTCTTCATATGTATTCATGCTTCATATTTCGGATTACAATAACCAGCTTTTCAGTTGTGTACCTGATATTGGAAGCAAAAGAAAATGAATATGAGAATCAGCAGCAGCAGTAAAATCAGTACAACACAGCAACAATAGCCCAGCAACAGTAACAACCCAATAATAGACCGGTGGAGTAGTAATCCCAAAAAAAACAAAAGCTTCCCGCTTTTATGAAACAACAATTAATTCTGATTTCAAACAACAAAAGAAAGCAGAATATTTTTTTTAGTTTTTTTTATTTGAAAGCTTAAATATTTTTCGAAATTTTCTATCTCTTAAATGTTCAGCCCTTTTCTCTCTCTTATTTTCAGATTTGTTTCTCTCTCCCGTTTTTTTTCTCTGTCTGTGTATCTTTTTTTCTCTTTTTCTTGTGTTCAAGACTTCATATATATAACACATCCCATAAACCTTTCAATTAATTAAAATCCATACTTTTTCTCTACCCAACCCATTATCTTCCCACTCATCCCCATTACATTAAATAAACATATCACACCACCCCATTATATTTTGTCCCCCATGCTTCATTTAAAATAATACAAGATTCCCCCCAGTATATTTTGTCTTGTCCCCCCTTTATATTAAACAATTATATCACAACCCACCCCATTTCATTTTGTCCCCCATGCTTCAAATAAACAATTACAAAATGTACAATTCCTAAACTACCCCCTCTGACCTTACTGAAATTACCAAACTACCCCTGAACGTACTACAAATTTACCAAACTACCCATCAGCTATAACACATCAATTAATCAAACTTAACCAAAATATAGACAATATGATCAATTTTTAACAATGTTCAAACAACAATATGAACACGGATGAACATCATAACAACAATATCACATGAACATGATTTTAACAACATTTTAACAACAAATCACACGAACACAAATTGAACAACAAAGAACAACTAAAATTTGATTGAACAAATTTTTAGCAACAAACAATCCTATTTTCGGATTCAACAACTACAACAAACAAGTATATTTAGATTTCTAAATTCAATAATATTGAACTTAAAATCAACTCTAACAACATTATCACCAACAATTCCTATATTAAACTTAAACAAGATTATGAGACAAATTCAAGAAATAATCATAAATGATAAACAAGAAATCAAACTATACAAATTTCGGATTCAAGATCAACCAAACAAAGTATGAACATGAATGAAAATATTCAATAACAATAACAAACAAACTTTGTTCAAACTTCGAATTAAACTTAAACAAAACAAATAAACATATTCAAATTACTAATCTTCAAATAATCAATTAATCTTTCTTAAATTAAATCCAACCAAAAATATAACAAAGATATATGATCCAAAATTAAAAAGCAAAACATAACTTCACATTAAATTACTAAATTAAAAACGAACTTCAAACAAAGATGAACATGAATTAAATCTATTTTTAAACAACAAAACATGACGGATTCACATGATTTAAACAATGTTAACAATTTCTGAAAATACATAAAACACATGAAACAAATTGAAGAAACAATTAATTTAAACTTCAATTTGAATCTAACAAACATTAACTAACAATTCTTTTTTTTTTTACAAAAAAATGAATAAAATTAACATGAAATAAACATGAAAAACAACTAATTAATTTCCCATTTGAATCTGAAAATTAAATTAACAAAACACATGGATAAACAAAACAAAAAAAAATCAAATATCTAACTATTTTAGATTCGAGAAATATAAAAACGAAATACGGACAAACATAAAACTCAAAAATCTACTAACCGAATCGAACGACATACGTACGGATTGTTTTGACGACCAAAGCATCGAACAAATGACGATGAACTTGGATGGAAACAATCTGTCCGGAAACGAATCTCGCACCAAGATAACTTGACGCCGAAGACGACCACGAACGGACGACCAAAGAAGGTGGTCGTTTGACATCGTTTAAAAATGAAACAATGGTAGCCCGTCACAAGCAGAAGGCAGCAGCAGGCTGATCGACGCAGCTGGAAGGAAGCAGTAGCGTTATGGCTGAAGAAGAAGCAGCGTGAAGCAGCATCATGAAGAGAAAAGACGCAGCAATAGCTGCTCGGCAACGCCGTAATGCCACAGCAAACGCAACCATGGGTGGTCGGAGAAGATGGAGTTCGTTGGAGCTTCTGGTCGTCGACTGTGGAGCTGGACGTCGACGAAAACTGGTGGTCGTCCGGTTGTGTTGACGACAAGGAACGCAGCAGCAGTGGTGGAGCGACGTTTGGTCGGGGAAGATAAAGCAAAAGCAATGTCCGCCATGGACGAGCTTGATGAAGAAGATGAGACAGCAGCCATGGCTGCTCGGAGGCGACGACGAGGTGTGTATGTGTGTGCGTGGTGAAGGCATGAGAGAGGGGCAGCCATGGTTGGAAGGTTGAGCTTTGGGGAAGATGAAGAGAAAGGAGGGGGGGGGCGGATTGGTTAGTATAGTTTTAGGGTTTTCTTCTTCTTCTTTTTTTGTTTTGTTTTTGTTTTGTAAAAAATGAAAAAATGAAAATGAAGAGGGAGAGTTGGATTGTTGGTACTGGACTGGGTTGACCCGGTTTGATATGGACCGGGTCGTGGGAAGGTTGGGCCATTTTTTGGGCCTGTGGCTTTGAAATTGAAGAAGAGGCCCAATTCCGACTTTCTTTATATTTTGTTTTCTATTTTTCTAAAACTAAATTATAAAAATACTTAAATTATTCTTAAGAACTAAATTAAGTTATAAAAGCGCAAATTAACTCCAAATAACAATTAACGCACAATTAAGTAATAATTAAGCATAAAATTGTATATTTGGACATTAAATGCTAAAAATGCAAACGATGCCTATTTTTGTAATTTTAATTTTTGTAAAACAAATTTAATTACTAACAATTGTAGAATTAAATCCTACATGCAAAATGCGACATATTTTTGTATTTTTTATTAATTTAGCAAATAAACACGCACAGACAAATACAAATAATTATTCAAAATATCACAAAATTGCACACCAAAGAAAAATCATTTTATTTTTGAATTTTTTGGGAGTAATTCTCATATTGGGCAAAAATCACGTGCTTACAGCTGCCCCTCTTTGCCCGAAGACACGAAGGGTTTTCGTGCAAAGATAAAGCGAGCGATTTTTGCCCATCCGAGTACTACGTGTGAAGCATTTTTTGAAAAAGATTTGACCGAACCTTTGCTTCAAAGGTTTCCTACATATCCTGGGCTAAACAGGAATCAGGTCAATATAGTTCGGGAAATTTTGGTAGCTGGGACTACCGTTGGACTGCACTGTTACTGTTGTTGCATGCTATTACTACTGCTTACCGATCTCCTTGTTACACCGTGCTTAAAAAAAACAAGAAGCTAGGCTAGAGTACAATTTGTTTTTGTTGCCTTGCTTCCTTGTCTGCTTGCATTTCTTTCGGTGCTTTACTTCTTTTGACACATGTACTTGAGTTTGTACTGTGACCTCTTGTTGCAACCTTCTGTTTCCCGGTGCCGGGGAATTTTATTGTTTCCTGCTGGGGATTCCTATTGTAACCCTCTGTTTTATTGTCCTCTGACTTGATCTTGAAATGTATGCCTCTGTTATCTGGGCGGGCTCCCAACTTCAATACTTGAAAATTAAAGACTTGAAATGTATGCCTCTGTTATCTGGGCGGGCTCCCAACTTCAATGCTTGAAATGTAAAGACTGAAATGTATGCCTCTGTTATCTGGGCGGGCTCCCAACTTCAACACTTGAAAATTAAAGACTGAAATGTATGCCTCTGTTATTTGGGCGGGCTCCCAACTTCAACACTTGAAATGAAAAGACTGAATGTATGCCTCTGTTATCTGGGCGGGCTCCCAATTTTAACGCTTGAAATGAAAAGACTGAAATGTATTCCTCTATTATCTGGGCGGGCTCCCAACTTCAACTCTTGAAATGTAAAGACTAAATGTATGCCTCTGTTCTATGGGCGGGCTCCCAACTTCAACGCTTGAAATGAAAAGACTGAAATGTATGTCTCTGTTCTATGGGCGGGCTCCCAACTTCAACACTTGAAATGAAAAGACTGAATGTATGCCTCTGTTATCTGGGCGGGCTCCCAATTTCAACGCTTGAAATGAAAAGACTGAAATGTATTCCTCTGTTATCTGGGCGGGCTCCCAACTTCAACTCTTGAAATGTAAAGACTGAATGTATGCCTCTGTTATCTGGGCGGGCTCCCAATTGCTAATTTTGAAATGGAATATCTCTATTCTCCAGGCAGACTTCTAACTTTTAAAATTTAAACTATGTGTCTCTGTTCTTCAGGCGGACTCCTCACATCAATCTTGAAAAGTATGTCTCTGTTCTCCAGGCGGACTCCTGACTTTTAAAATTTAAACTATGTGTCTCTGTTCTTCAGGCGGACTCCTGACATCAATCTTGAAAAGTATGTCTCTAATCTCCAGACGGACTCCTGACTTTTAAAATTTAAACTATGTGTCTCTGTTCTTTAGGCGGACTCCTGACATCAATCTTGAAAAGTATGTCTCTGTTCTCCAGGCGGACTCCTGACTTTTAAAATTTAAACTATGTGTCTCTGTTCTTCAGGCGGACTCCTGACATCAATCTTGAAAAGTATGTCTCTGTTCTCCAGGCGGACTCCTGACTTTTAAAATTTAAGCTGTATGTCTCCGTTCTTCAGGCGGACTCCTGATGTCAAACTTGAAAAGTATGTCTCTGTTCTCCAGGCGGACTCCTGATTGCTAAATTTGAAATGAATGTCTCTATTCTCCAGGTGGACTCCTGATCTTTGAAATTTAAACTATATGTCTCCGTTCTTCAGGCGGACTCCTGACGTCAAACTTGAAAAATACGTCTCTGTTCTCCAGGCAGACTCCTGACAACTTGCATTTATCCTGATTAGTGCTTGTTTTTCCCTCCTGGAGAATTCCTCTTCAACAACTAACTTTTCTCCTCCTGCTCAATCAAAGAAAATTTTGTCAGTTTAAAACGGTGGTTAGTTGATGGCATTCTTGCTGAAAAATCCTTCCACTGCCTTGCTTTGTGTTGACTAATTTCCACGCACTGACCCTAAACCGCTTGACTTTCTAACCAACTTTTAAATTTCCCAACCTCTGGCAACCTAAATGTTTTACACCTCTGCTGTTATTTCACTTTTCTGACCTTTTTGTTTGAGCTTTCGCCTTTCACACGACATTTCCCAATCATTTCACCGATGAAACTTTCGTTAATTCCCTGTATTCCACTTGACATCAAGTTGTTTTTGACATGCTCTGACCACGTTGTGCTTTACAATTCTAGAAGCTGGTAGTGAACTTTGAAGTCCTTTCTGCTTGCATTGAACAAAACTGGCACTGAAACATCTCAGCTAGATAAAACCCTCAAAAGAAAATGAAATGCCATGATTTTTGAGTTAAGGATAAGAAGAATCCAAAACCAGATGACTGTTTGAAAAGAGAAGGAAAAGAAACTTATCTGAACGAGACAACTAGTACCAATGGTCAAGACATGCATTTTGGATTAATCAGCCCAATCTGTCCAAACAAACAACTCTCAATTGCCGTACCTCATTGCCCAGAACTTCCATTACTTGTTTGATTTATCCAGACCTTAACCTTGTTTCCCTGCGGTACCGCGAAACGGTTTCTATCAAACAGACCTTTCTCAGTTTTCCATTTCTTATCTCACCTTCGCCTTGAGGTGCCCGTAAAGGTTTTCACCAACAAGACTCTCTCATTTATTTTTCTCTCAGCTCCCGTCGCCTTACGGTGCCCGTGAGGGTTTTCACCCATAAGACTCTCTCATTTATTTTTGTTCTTCTTGCTCGAACCAGAGTGTTGCCCCTGTCGTGGGTTATTCCTACCTGTTCATCTTGGCATTTCTCAAAACTGATCATAAGGTCTTTCTTTGGACCGTAATGTAGGCTTTTGGATTGAGTTAGAAAGAAAGGTATAAAAGGCTCAAAACAATTCCAATGGGTTCAAATTACAACTTTCGGAATCCAACTTTCATAACAATCACCACTTCTGCCCCAGTTTCTTGCTTGGGGATTTTTGGATTTCTATTTGGTATGACTGAACCTCGGAGTAAGGCTGCCTACGTACCCTTTCGGGATCAAGTCAAACGTAGTTCACTTTATAGAGACTACGTTGTTATGTTTCTCTTCTTTCCCTTTTTTTCACTTTTCTTTCTTTTCCTTTTCTTCTTTTCTTTTTCTTTTTCTTTTCTTCTTTTTTTTTTCTTTTCTTTCCTTCTTTTCTTTATGTTCGTCACATGTGTTCTCTTATGGTGCCGCTGATTCCGAAAGAGGTGTATGAAAAATAAGTAAGGCTCGAAGGGGATAACAAGGGATAAGAGTGTTTGGATAGCAGAACAAAATGCCTTCATCATTTCAATCTTTAAGATATGCCAAATACGAACAGATACATTCAGAAAATAAAGAAATCATACATAATATCTCTTGACCGCATCGGAATTGATGGTCATTTCTACACATTTTCCTTCCACATCTGTCAAATACAATGCTCCATTAGACAACACTCTGGTTACCACAAATGGTCCCTGCCAGTTTGGGGCAAATTTTCCTTTTGCCTCAGCCCAATGAGGCAAGATCCGCCTCAGTACTAATTGCCCGACTTCAAATTTCCTTGGACGTACCTTTTTGTTGTATGCTCTTGCCATTCTTCGTTGGTACAGTTGGCCATGACACACTGATGCCAATCTTTTCTCATCGATCAAACTCAACTGCTCAAGACGGCTTTTCACCCATTCATCATCATCGATCTCAGCCTCTGCAATGATTCGCAGAGATGGGATTTCCACTTCTGCGGGTATTACTGCCTCGGTACCGTATACCAATGAGTAAGGAGTCGCCCCTACCGAGGTACGCACGGTGGTGCGATATCCTAACAATGCAAAAGGCAATTTCTCGTGCCATTGTCTAGATCCTTCAACCATCTTCCGGAGTATTTTCTTTATGTTCTTATTGGCCGCTTCAACCGCACCATTTGCCTTGGGACGGTACGGAGTAGAGTGCCTGTGAGCAATCTTAAACTGCTCACATGTCTCCTTCATCAAATGACTATTAAGATTAGCCCCATTATCTGTGATGATTACCTTTGGGATCCCAAACCGACAGATGATATTTGCATGCACGAAGTCAACTACAGCCTTCTTGGTCACAGACTTGAATGTCTTCGCTTCCACCCATTTGGTAAAATAATCTATAGCTACCAAGATAAACCTGTGCCCATTTGATGCTGCTGGATCAATTGGCCCAATAACATCCATGCCCCATGCAACAAAAGGCCATGGCGCGGACATCGTATGTAATTCTGATGGTGGAGCATGAATCAAATCTCCATGTATTTGGCATTGATGACACTTACGCACAAAACTGATACAATCTCGCTCCATCGTGAGCCAATAATAACCTGCTCGGAGAATCTTCTTTGCTAGAACATACCCACTCATATGCGGTCCGCAAACTCCGGAATGCACCTCAGTCATGATAGTTGTGGCCTGCCGTGCATCTATACATCTCAACAAACCGAGCTCTGGCGTTCTTTTGTACAGTACTCCTCCACTAAGGAAAAACCCACTTGCCAACCGTCGAATTGTTCTTTTCTGATCACCGGTGGCCTGCGTTGGATACACTCCCGCTTTGATGTACTCTTTGATATCATGGAACCATGGCTCTCCATCGATTTCCTCTTCTATCACATTGCAGTAAGCATGCTGATCACGGACTTGAATCTGCAATGGATCAACATAGGCCTTATCTGGATGGTGCAACATTGACGCCAAAGTAGCCAAAGCGTCAGCAACCTCATTATGAATCCTTGGAATGTGTCTGAATTCTATGGCCTGAAAACGCTGGCAAAGCTCATGCAGACACTGTCGATACGGTATAAGCTTCAAGTCCCGTGTTTCCCATTCCCCTTGAATCTGGTGTACTAGTAAGTCCGAGTCACCCATGACCAAGACTTCCCGTACACCCATATCCACAGCTAATCTCAATCCCAATATACACGCCTCATATTCTGCCATGTTGTTTGTACAGTAGAAATGAAGCCGAGCTGTAACGGGGTAATGCTGACCTGTTTCCGAAATAAGTACTGCTCTTATTCCCACACCCTTCATATTTGCAGCCCCATCAAAGAAAAGTTTCCATCCTGACTTCTCAGCTTGTTCTAATTCATCAATGTGCATTACCTCTCCATCAGGGAAATAAGTTTTCAAAGGCTCATAATCTTCATCAACGGGGTTTTCAGCCAAGTGATCGGCTAATGCCTGTGCTTTCATGGCAGTCCGTGTCACATAGACAATGTCGAACTCTGTAAGTAAGATATGCCACTTTGCAAGCCTTCCTGTGGGCATGGGTTTCTGGAAAATATACTTCAATGGGTCCAAGCGAGATATAAGGTAAGTGGTGTAAGATGACAAGTAATGTTTCAATTTCTGTGCCACCCAAGTTAGGGCACAACATGTCCTTTCCAGATGAGTATACTTGACCTCGTAAGATGTGAACTTCTTACTGAGATAGTAGATAGCCTGCTCCTTTCTGCCCGTAACATCATGCTGCCCCAGTACACAGCCGAATGAACTGTCCACAACTGTCAGATATAGAATCAAAGGTCTCCCTGGTTCTGGTGGGACCAGCACGGGTGGGTTTGACAAATACCTCTTTATCTTATCAAAAGCCTCCTGGCATTCATCAGTCCATTTGACCGCGGCATCTTTCTTTAACAATTTGAAAATTGGTTCACACGTTGCCGTGAGCTGAGCAATGAACCTGCTGATATAGTTCAGTCTTCCCAACAAACTCATCACCTCGGTTTTGTTTCTTGGAGGTGTCAACTCCTGAATAGCTTTGATTTTTGACGGGTCTAATTCAATACCCCTCCGGCTAACTATAAATCCCAACAACTTCCCAGATGGCACCCCGAAAGCACATTTCGCAGGATTGAGCTTAAGATTGTACCTGCGAAGCCTTTGAAAGAATTTTCGCAAATCTCTGACATGGTCGGATTGCTGTCTAGACTTCACGATCACATCATCCACGTATA
Organism: Nicotiana sylvestris; assembly: GCF_000393655.2. Lineage (NCBI taxonomy): Eukaryota > Viridiplantae > Streptophyta > Magnoliopsida > Solanales > Solanaceae > Nicotiana > Nicotiana sylvestris. The sequence goes on from NC_091068.1 coordinate 10,289,217, forward strand.
CCTCGATTTCTTTATGTATCATATCATGGAAGATAGTTGTCATGGCCCTCATATAAGTTGCCCCAGCATTTTTCAAACCAAACGGCATGACCCGATAACAATACGTTCCCCACGGCGTGATGAATGCTGTCTTTTCTGCATCTTCCTTGTCCATTAGAATCTGATGATAACCCGCATAACAATCCACAAAAGAGCCAATATCATGTTTGGCACAATTGTCGATCAGTATATGGATGTTGGGCAGTGGGAAATTATCTTTTGGGCTTGCCTTGTTAAGGTCTCGATAATCGACGCACACCCTGGTCTTGCCATCTTTCTTTGGCACAGGCACGACATTGGCTAACCAAGTGGGGTACCGTGTAACCTGAATGACCCTTGCCTCAAACTGCTTGGTGATCTCTTCTTTGATCTTCACACTTATGTCTGTTTTGAACTTTCTCAACTTTTGCTTGACAGGGAGGAGTGCTGGATCAGTGGGCAATTTATGAACCACCAAATCGGTGCTTAGACCCGGCATATCATCATATGACCATGCAAAAATGTCTTTGTACTCATGCAATACTTTAATTATCTCCTCCTTGAGTTGTGGCTCCAAATGAACACTTATTTTAGTTTCCCGTACATTGTCTTGGTCCCCTAGATTAACTGCTTCTGTGTCATTTAGGTTAGGTTTGGGTTTTTCTTCAAAGTGACTTAATTCTTTACTAATTTCCTCATAAGCTTCATCATTATTACAATCCACCCCATCATCACACTCGATCTCTTGTATTATTACTTCTGAACTAGATTGGCTTTTAAAACTGGGCCGAAGATTCCTCATGCATGTCATGTCATTGATATCAGCATAAAAAGAACTGTACAAAGAAAAGAAAAGAAAATGGAAAGAGAATTAGGGACGAAGAAAATTGCATTTCATTAAACGTAAAGACAACAAGGTTTTAACTCATCCAAACGGACGGAACATAACAACTGGATTACAAACCCTGGAATAATCCAGGTGACAAAAAGGAAAACAAAACCCACTACCACGACTCCCTCCGAACTGGAAGAGGAGTAGCTTCCCAATTGTTGATGTTAGCACGTGGTCCGATGTACTGTATGTCTGCTCTGCTTGACCCTTCCCCGGCCTCAACCATGTTTACTTCAGCAAATATTTTCTCAAACACCTTATCCAAATTCCCATCCGCCTCAATTAACGAACCTGGCATCTTTGCCAATGACTGTTTCTTAATACTTGGTCTGACGAAGGACCTGGACAATCGAGGAATTGGTTTAGGGAGCACCCAAGCTTTCTTCTTCAATTTACGGGCCTTTCTGACATCTGCCGCTGTTGGTTTGAACCCTAACCCGAAGGTGTCCAGATTTTTGGGCAAAGACACAGGTTGAGTAATGCCCTGCAGTTCAACCCCCAAACCCTTCCCGGGCACGAACCCGTTATTCAACATTTCTGACACTACCATGACGGTCGCAGCTGACACCCTAGGACATGGCATGCTTTTACCCTCAGGCACCCTGCTCACCGGAACCGTGTCGAGGATCTGATACACCCATGGCCCCTTATCATCTTCGGTCTCTATAAAGGGTACAATGGCATCATTCATGGCGCATGTGGGATCTTCCCCATGTAACACAATTTCTTGTCTGTCCCACTCGAATTTGATCATTTGGTGCAGTGTGGAGGGCACGGCTTTTGCCGCATGAATCCACGGTCGACCCAACAAAAGATTATAGGATACTGCAGCATCCAACACCTGAAATTCCATCGTGAACTCGACTGGGCCAATAGTCAATTCGAGTACAATATCCCCTACTGTGTTTGTTCCCCCTCCATCGAACCCTCGAACACAAATGCTATTTTTGCGGATTCTATCCTCATCAATCTTTAACTTGTTCAATGTGGATAACGTGCAAATATTAGCGCTCGACCCGTTATCGATTAGTGCCCGAGTAACCATTGAACCTTCACATTTGACCGTCAAATAGAGAGCCTTGTTGTGTTCTGTGCCTTCCATAGGCAATTCATCATCAGAAAATGCTATCCTGTTCACTTCAAAGATCTTGTTGGCAATTGTCTCTAAATGGTTTACTGAAATTTTGTCAGGCACATGAGCCTCATTCAATATCTTCATTAAAGCTCGGCAATGCTCATCAGAGTGAATTAATAATGACAACAACGAGATTTGGGCCGGTGTTTTTCTCAGTTGCTCAACAATGGAATAATCTTGTCCTTTCATATTTTTCAGAAACTCTTCTGCCTCTTCTTCCGTTACAGCTTTTTTAACTGGCACTGGATTGTCTTTTGCGCCCTTAGCTTTTCTCAACTCTTCAGGGGCGAAACAACGTCCTGACCGGGTCAGTCCCTGTGCTTCACAACTTTCTTCCTCAATTTCCTTTCCTTTGTATGTCACCACTACTTTGTCATATTTCCAGGGTACGGCTTTGCTATCAACCATGGGTAACTGGACTACCGGTTTTATGACAACCGGCTCTATATAGACTCCCTTCACGACCACCACGGGCATGGATACTGACCTTGGTACCACTATCTTGACTGGCTCCTGCTTTTTCTCGGCCACAAACGATCCCTTTCCCATTACTAGCACTGGCTTGTCTTCTACTGCTTTTAACTGAACCACTGGCCTTGCACTCACTGTCTTTTCTTTGGTTTCCGTAGAACGAATCACCATAACCACCTGCGAAGGTTTCTTAGGCTCTGCCCCCTTATGTATCAGTTCGATCATGTTGGCCTCATAATGCGCTGGTAACGGATTTTGATTGATGTTCGGGGCCTCTGGAGCCTGTACCTCAATACGACGATTATCAATGAGCTCTTGGATTGCGTTTTTCAACTTCCAACATTTTTCAGTATCGTGCCCCGGCATCCCTGAGCAATACTCGCAGCTAACAGAGTGGTCCAGGTTTCTGGGAAGAGGATTTGGTGCTTTGGATTCAACTGGGGTCAGCATCCCCAACTGTTTCAATCTGTGGAAGAGAGAAGTGTAAGATTCTCCCAGCGGAGTAAATGTTTTTTTGTTTGGGGCCTTCTCATTTCTAAAAGCTTGGTTTGGGCGGAAGCTGGTTCCTGGTCTGTTAGCCCTGGGAGGTGGATAGGTGTTTTGTGGGTGTGGCTGTGTATTTTGGGGACTTGGTGTACGCCATTGCGAGTGCACTGGGGGTTGAGTGTAGGTCTGGGCGTGGTGAATAGAAAATTGTGGTTCTGGTGGTGGATAATACTGTTGTGGTGGACCATATGGGGCATATTGATAGTTTGGGTGGTGGGGTCTGGGTTGGTTGTAGTAGAGTGGACGATTATTGTGCCTGGACCAAATATTAGCTTCAACTGTAGCAACTTCTTCTTTCTTCTTCTTCCCTAGCACACCACCAGTACCGCTTTGGATGGCCTGGGTGGTTGCTTTCAACGCAGAATAGCTCAAGATCTTGTTAGATTTCAATCCTTCTTCAATCATGGCTCCCATCTTTACCACTTCATTAAACGACTTCCCGACAGATGTCACTAGATGACCAAAATAGGTAGGTTCCAATGTTTGCAAGAAGTAATCTACCATCTCACTCTCCCGCATGGGAGGATCAACCCTTGCAGCTTGTTCCCTCCAGCGGAAACCAAACTCTCTAAAACTTTCCCCAGGCTTCTTTTCTAGTTTCAACAATGACAGACGATCAGGGACTATCTCGAGGTTATATTGGAAATGGCCAATGAATGCCTGGGCCAAATCATCCCATGTATACCATCGGCCGGGGTCTTGCCTCGTATACCATTCTAGTGCTGACCCGCTCAGGCTTTGCCCGAAATATGCTATCAACAACTCATCTTTTCCCCCGGCCCCTCTCATTTTGCTACAGAAACCACGCAGATGGGCTACTGGGTCACCGTGCCCCTCATATAAGTCAAACTTCGGCATTTTAAACCCCGCAGGCAACTGTACATCAGGAAAAGGGCACAAATCTTTGTATGCGACACTAACTTGGTTTCCTAAACCATGCATGTTCCTGAAGGATTGCTCCAGGCTTTTGACTTTACGAATCACCTCCTCTTGTTCTGCATTCTTAACCGGTTTCTCAACTTCTCCCGGGATTTCAAAATGGGGAGAGGAGGTATATGGCTCAGGCGCTTTGAAAGTGGGTTCGGGAGGGTAATATTGGGTGTCGTGAGCTTGGAATAGCGGCTCACTGGATGATCTATGTAGTGGAGCTGGGGGAGGTGCCACAAAGACGGGAACATTTGGTGGAGGAGGGTTTTGAGTGGGAGGGTGGAGCTGGGGGAGTGTATGACGTGGTACCATAACCCTGGGCCTGATAAGGGAAAGCTGAAGATGCGTGGGGAGTGATAGGCTCCTGAGCTTGAGCCAAGGGTGGGATGTAAGATGGGTTGGCAGGATATAGTGGTGCTGGGTGTCCCTGCGACCATGCCTGATGCATTTCAGCCATTTGTGCTTTTAATTTCCTCATCTCTTCTTTCATAGCACCCACATCTGTTACCTCAACCTCATTCGAAGGGTCTACGATGCTGATTTCCGAATCCTGCCCTGTCATTTTTACTTGATCTTTCGACCGGGTGTTGTATGGATGAGTTGCCAGAATTGCCAATCAATTAACCACCTGCCTGATATCACACATTTAGACAACCACTTTGTTAGCGATTAGGTCTTAACAGATTTAACAACCACACGTTGGCATGAATGCACTTATACAGTTATTCCTTTCTATTATGCGTTTGCCCGATTGCATGCGTCATCCCGGCATTTCATTCCTTGTTTCATTTTTCTTCTCCTCGCCTTATCCCTCTCTTGTGCGTTTTCTTTTCTCTCTCTTGTTTTTCCGCTCTTTTCTTTCTTTCTATTTTTCTTGGTTTTCCTTATATTTTCCTTTTCATTCTTTTTGTTTCCTTTTCGGTTATGGTCGAATCTTATGGAGATTGCCTACGTATCGTGACCCCGCACGAATCAAACCAAGCGTAGTTCATGAAGATAAATGTAAAAATAAGGGTGGAAATAAAATGCTCAACTTTCATTAATAAACAGACTCTTACAAACTCGACATCTTTTGTTTTGGAAAGAAACTAACAAACGCAATCTGAAAGCAAACAAAAACTCTAAGCTGCAAACATACTCAATCCAGAAAGATAACGGACGTACAAAAGACTGACTCGAAATGGTAGACACTCACAGACACGGACTATGCATATTCTAGTGCTTCAAACTTAGGTATCCGCGGGGCGTCGTTCGGCCTCGCCGCGGGTCTAGGATCCAAATCCCTTTCAAGCTGCTCTAACTCATTCATGGTTCGCTTCACATAGATCATCACTGCTGAGATAAAAGTAGTACGGGTCATGTCTTCACAAACCCGGCATCTCCTGACAATAGCATGAGCAATGGCTCTAATCCTGTCTTTTGTTTGCTTCTTTTCTATGAGCAAGCGTCTTATCTGATCGCTGCACGTCTTTAAAGCTCGGGAGTCTTGCAAGTGCTGGTCTTGCAGCTGTTGCACTTCTGCCTCCATTTGGGCTAACAAGTTGTAACAATGTCCGCTTTCAGTTTCGAAGTCTCTAGCCTGCCTAACCGCTCTACCTTCAAAGGCAACTACTTTTCTCTTTAAATTGGCAACAATTTTCTCATGGTCCCTTTTCCACTGATTCAAGTATTGGCGACGCTCTTCGGTTCTTGTCGCCCATTGTGCTTTAAGTTCTGCCATGACATTTTCAGCTTTTCCTAGCTCATCCCGCCATTCTCTGACTTCGCTTTCCAATCTTTTTACCAATTGTTCATCGGATCGGCTCCTCGGTTGCTTATCGATGGTTATCTTCAACTGTCGGACTTGGGCTTTAAGAGCGTCATTTTCTCTGGCTAGTCTATTCTTTTCACCTTGATCCTCGGCAACCTGTACACTGCTCTCGAATTTCAGACTCTCGACTTGTTGCTTTAATTTACCAATCTCAACTCGATAGCTTTCTTCCTTTGCTAACCAATCCCACTGCTCTTGGGACGACTTGGCGAAATCTTCGAGATGAGGTCTTTTAGCCGGTCTTCCATATGCCACGTCACCTCTGAACCATTCGTGATACCCTGGAGCAATTTCCCCTCTGACCCTATCAGACACACAAGTGTTTGCCCTATATGAGAATTACTCCCAAAAAATTCAAAAAATAAAATAATTTTTCTTGGTGTGCAATTTTTGTGATATTTTGTGTAACTATTTGTATGTTTGTCTATGCATGTTTATTTGTTAAATTAATAAAAAAATACAAAAATAGGCATCTTTTGCATTTTTAGCATTTAATGTCCAAATGAACAATTTTATGCTTAATTATTACTTAATTGTGCGTTAATTGTTATTGGAAGTTAATTTGCGCTTTTATAACTTAATTTAGTTCTTAATAATAATTTAAGTACTTTTATAATTTAGTTTTAGAAAAATAAAAGAAGAAAAGAGAACAAAAATACAAAGAAAAATCGGATTGGGCCACTTCTTCAATTTCAAACCACAGGCCCAAATAATTGCCCAACTTTCCCCATGACCCGGTCCACTTCAAACCGGGTCGACCCGGTCCGCTCCATTAACCCAACACCCCTTCTTCATTTTTGTCCAACACAAAACAAAACCAAAAAAATAAAAAATAAAAGGTGAATTATCACTATTAATAGTTTTTTTTTTTTTTATATATAAAAAAAAATTCCGAAAATATTTTATTTTATTTTATTTTTATTTTTTTAAAAAAAAACATATATAATAATTTCGGGAATGATTTTTTTTTTTAAAAAAGTAAAAGAATGTAGAAAATTTAAAAAAAAAAAAGTTTTAAAAAAATTTAAAAGTAAAAGAAGGTTGGAATTAAAAAATAAATATAAAGGTATCTGAAAATTTAAAAAAATTTAAAGTAATTGAAAGTAGCATTTTTAAAAGAAAAAGAAAAGATAGTGGTTTGTTTTTTAAAGAAAAGTTAAATAAAGTGAGATTCTCTTTTAAAAAAAAATAAAAAGTGGGATTTTAAATAAGATAAAGTAATTAAAGTTGGAATTTTAAAAATAAAAGTAAATAAAGGTGGGATTTCTTTTTCTAAAAAAATAAAAGCAATTTGTAAGTGGGATTTCTTTTAATTAAAAAAATAATAAAATAATAAAAAACAAATCTGAAAATTTCGAAAATTTTGCTATAAATAGAAGAGAAAATTTAGGAAGAAGGGTGGAAAAAAAGAGAGGAAAAACTAGATAGAGAGAAGAAAAAAAAGAGGGGGCGGAGTGAGAAGTATACACCCGATATACATTCTGGATACACTGAATATACAGGGGCAGAATTCATTTTGGAGAGTTTTGAAGTTGAAAAAGAATAGTTACTGTTTCATTGCCTCGCTTAGTATCTGAAATAGTCAGAACCTTCCTGCCTTTTACTTCTTCTCTATACTTGGAGTCGTTTATAGTCTCCTGGGTTTTCTGCTATTCCTACTGTTACTGGTCTATTCCTGTGTTGCTGGACTGTCGTTGCTGTGCTGCATTGTTACTACTGTTGCTGCTTCTCATCTTCATCTTCTCTTGTTTTCCAATACCAGGTACACGAATGTAATACTAGTTATTGCAAGCTAAAAATGTGGAAGCATGAATACATATGAAGAATCGAATTTTGAAGTTTTAATTTCGCTTTTTCTCTGTTCCTTTTATTGATTGTATTTAGGCTATTTTATGTATTATTGAATAATAATTGGAATAAGAGAAAATAACATAAGTTAGTCTTTAATGAATCGGCTTGGCAAAACGGGTTAATTCACTAGCTACGAAGGTTCTAAGATTATCAACAGTAGGTTAATCGTGAACAAGTACTTAAACTTAGCTAAGACATGAATTTGAACTAAATTTCGTGAATTAGGTATTAAGGCATGATTTGAGTTCAAACAAAATTAGAAGAACGTTTAAGTCTAATAAACTTTCTATTAAGCTTTAGTAATTATGGTTAAATCCAGTTTCAAATGGTTGTGAATAATTAATTCCAATAGTTTTTTTTATATATAACAATGCGAGCTTCAATCTAACTATATTTGATTCTTTTGAATATTAGTTGTCGAATTTTTATTTTATTTATAATTTCGAATTTTTTTAGTAAAATTCTTGTTCATCAATATTTGTATTAATATAGCAATTAGTATGCCATGCTTTCTTAAAAAAAAAAAAACTCGTAATTAATTAGGATTTTCTTTATTTATTTTAGAGACTAATTTTAATAGAAAAGATGTAGTCGCTTTAGGATTTGTCCATTTAAAATAAATGAGATGAGCCTCGCCTAGTAAAATGTATAGATTGCGGGGCCCTCACAAATGTATGTGTTAATTACTTAGAACTCGGGATCGGCCGCTTAGCGAACTTCACGGCCTTTTCTCAAAATAACCCTGCGCTAGTCGCTTTAGGCGCGTATTTAATAATGTTATCTCCTTAAACTCGGGTGCACATTTATGTGACCCAAATCCAAATCTCAACCGAGTCGAGATATGCCAAACAACTACGGGTGCATTGATGTAACGTGGTTCGAGATATGTTTCCACGACGTTGCAATTCTCGTAAAATAATAACAATAAGTAAGAAATCGGTAAAAAGATAAAATTTTGCACATAAGTTCATATTTGTATAAAATCAGATAATCAAGCCGAATATAACAGTTGAGCGACCGTGCTAGAACCACGGAACTCGGGAATGCCTAACACCTTCTCCCGGGTTAACAGAATTCCTTATCCGGATTTCTGGTGCGCAGACTGTAATATGGAGTCATTCTTTTCCTCGATTCGGGATTAAAATTGGTGACTTGGGACACCCTAAATCTCTCAAGTGGCGACTCTGAAATAAATAAACAAATCCCGTTTCGATTGTCCTTTAATTGGAAAAACTCCCCACGCGCCCCGCGGGCGCGGTCAAAAGGAGGTGCGACAGCTCTGGCGACTCTGCTTGGGATCGAACCCAGAACCACTGGTTCAGGGTTCAAGAATTCGAGCTTAAAATAACTGTTATAGTTGGCTTTATTTATTATCTGATTTTTACATGATATATGCCTAATGTGCTAAATGATGCTCTTACCGCTTTAATATTATCTGAATTGTGTATATAAAACTGCTACGAAACCCTTCTCTTTCTGAGTCTTCTGAATTTATGGTGTACACGTGCGCGTGGCCCACCTTTCTGTTAAAAGTCATACCAAATAAGACGAAGTTGGGACAAGTAACTAGGCCGGGCAGACTTTCGTGCTCCCGGTACGTTGCCCCCATTTCGGCTCAAGCTGTCCACTTGGGTAAGGCAGGGCTAGAACAATATGCCTCAGGTTTTTTTCACTTAGAATAACTCAGTTTCATGCCAGATCCCTAGTAGGAACGTTTGTTTGCATCACGTGCATTTGACTTTGGAGGCTCAACACAGGGGTTGAGTCTGTCTAGGACAGGTGTACCAAAAAATGAAAATGACCATCCTGATGCATCTTACTTGCTGCTACTTGCGTATTTATTTGATTCGGACTTATGTGTTGACTGACTTTTGAATATCATGAATAATATTTTGAAATTGAAAAAAAATAGCGGTTAGGGAATTGATTGTTTATTTTTGAAAAAAAAACCCAATGCCCAAATACTGTCAAAACTCTGCCGAAATTTTGAGAAAATGAAAAAAAATAAAATGTTTTATTAGTTTGTTTTAAGCAAAGGAAAAATAGAAAAAAAAAGTTTCTATCTTATTTTTTTTTTTAAAAAAAATATATATAAAAAAATATAAAAAGGAAAATAGTTTGTCTTCCCCTGAAAATGACAATGAAAAGAGTCTTATTTTTAAAATAGTTTTTTTTATTTGTTTCTGAAAATGCCAAAATGAAAATGAAAGAGTCGTGCTTGGAAAGTGGTTTTGTTATTTGCTGCTGGAAAAGAAAAAAAAAAAATCCTATTTTAAAATAGTTCGGTTAATTTGTCGGAACTACGCGGGTTTGATTCTCACCGGATGTGAGATACGTAGGCAACCCTCATTGGGTCCAACCCCCTTTTTGCTAAAATAAGCCAAAAACCAATAAATAAATAAAAACGTGTCAAAATTTTAATTTTGTCATAAATAAGTCGGGTAGTGTCCATCCTCCCCTTTTGCTAAAAAATAGCCAAAAAAAAATATGTCAAATTTTAATTTTGTCATAAAGAAGTCGGGTGACACTGTTTTATCAAGGCATAGCCGAATGTTCCCGAAAGGGACGCCGGAAGGCTGACTTTGCATAAACAGCCACCTTTGGGTCATTTTTAAAAAATTTGGTCCAGTTGACCCACACAGCCGTAAAAAATCTTCGTCCCCAAGGTGCTGAAGGGCCGTGTTGCAACACCTGGTTTTTATTGTAATTTGAAAAAAACACAAAGAGTCAGCGGTCAGGTGAATACCGTTTGAATTTTGTCATAATAAGCCGAGCCAGCTTCGGCCGCCTCTTAAACCGTTCTTGCCGAAATAGCCTCAGAGTATCTTTCAGTTGTCGAAAGGCTATTTTCGTAAAAGAATGGACAAGTGTGTAAAGTGTCATAAAATAATCCTCTCCGGCCTCAAAATTTGGAAGGGGCCACATTTGCAAAAATAACCGTTTGGTTGCATTTGTCAAATGGAGAAAGGAAGCTGGCCGTTTGTTTTGGAGTTTGTAAAACTTTTGATTATAATATGTGGGTCGTTTGATTTTCAAGTTTGCAGGTCATTTTTAAACCTTTGAAACCCAATATGAAAATTGAAAAAAAAATGATTAGTATTGCTTATCTTTTACTGGTCCGAACTACGCAAGGTCTGATTCATGCGGGGGCATGATACGTAGGCAATCTCTATAAGATTCGACCACCACAATAAAATATATATAAGAAAATAGAATAAAATAAAAGTGAATAAAATTTTCAAGAAAGCTGGGACGACACAAGCAGTCGAGCAAATGCATAATAGAAAGGGGATATTTGTCTAGGAGCATTGCATCTCAACGTGTAATTATATATGTGTTAAATTCTCAAAACTAACAAGTTTGTTCATTTTCAGAATTCAAGCAGTTAGTTTCTCTAAAGAGTATACTGGCATATTATCATTATCACACGAGATCAAAAGGACCAATACCCAAAAGTATGTCTATCCCAGATGTTGACACAGGTATTGAGCTAGAGGAGATGGATGTCGGGAAAATGAAAGAAGAGATGTTTAAACTCAAGCAGCAAATGGCTGAGATGTACCAAGCCTGGTCTACAGGACAGTTACCCCCATCTTACCCAACTAACCCTGCTCCATCAATGACCCAAACTCAGGATAATATTACCACTGAATTATCCCCAAATTTCCCCATTTACCAACACTACCGAGGAACCACCTCTCAGACACCGCAGTCTCCACCTCCGAAACCAGTTTCATACTTTCCTCCACCTGTGACTCCTATTTTCGTAGCACCTCCCCCGGCTACATTCCACAAATCTCCTAGTGAGCCTACATTCCAGGCCCAGGACACCCAATATTACCCCCGGAGCCCACCCTCAAAGCCTCCGAAATACATTCAACTACTCCTCGTTTTGACCTCCCAACCGAAAGTGACAAGCCAACCAAAAATGCTGAACAAGAAGAGATGTTCAGGAAGGTCAAAGGTCTAGAACAATCTTTCTGAGACATGCGAGGGTTAGGTGGGCAAGTCAGTGTAGCATACAAGGATTTGTGCTTGTTCCCAAATGTACAATTACCAGTTGGCTTCAAGATGCCTAAATTTGACCTATACAATGGGCACGGCGACCCAGTAGCCCACTTAAGGGGTTTCTGCAGCAAGATGCGAGGAGCTGGGGGAAAGGACGAATTATTGATGGCTTACTTCAGTCAAAGTTTAAGCGGATCAGCTTTGGAGTGGTATACACGTCAGGACCATGGGAGATGGTACACCTGGGATGACCTAGCACAGGCATTCGCACACCATTTCCAATACAATCTGGAAATCATCCCAGATCGACTATCTTTGACAAAATTTGAGAAGAAACACAATGAAAGTTTCAGAGAGTATGGCTTCCGGTGGAGAGAACAGGCAGCAAGAGTGGATCCTCCTATGAAGGAGAGTGAAATGGTAGACTACTTCCTCCAAGCCTTGGAACCAACTTACTATGCCCATTTGGTTTCAGCGGTAGGGAAATCATTCAACGAGGTAGTGAAGATGGGAGGTATGGTGGAAGAAGGCCTCAAGACAAATAAAATTATGAGCTATTCAGCAATTAAGGCAGCTACTCAAGCTATTCAAGGCGGGGTAGGAGAAATCGGAAGAAAGAAGAGAGAGGAAGCAGCGGTAGTTGATTCAGGAATTTGGTCGGGACCCAGAGGTTCACCGCCTTACTATAATCAACAACGACCTCGCCAATCAACTTACCACCACAATTCATCCCAACACTACTATCACCCTTCGGAGCCTCATTCTTCCATTAACCAAGCCCAAACATACACTCAGCCTCCGGTTCGCTCACAATGGCGCCTGCCGGCTCCCCAGAACACACATACACCACTGCAAAACACCTATTCACCACCAAGAGCCTACAAGAACCCTCCAGGGGCAGGTTTCTGGGGAAATCAGGCTTTCAGAAATGAAAGAATACAAAGAACATTCACTGAGTTGGGGGAAACCTATACTGCCGTGTTCCACAAATTAAGGCAGTTAGGCTTGTTGAGTCCTGTTGAGCCCAGATTGCCAAATCCCCTTCCCAAAAATATGGACCACTCGGTAAGCTGTGAGTATTGTTCGGGGGCTCCCGGACATGATACCGAGAAATGTTGGAAGTTGAAACATGCAGTACAGAATCTTATTGACACCAACAAGATTGAGGTTCAGACACCAGAGGCACCCAACATCAATCAGAACCCGTTGCCGGCACACCTTGAAACCCACATGATTGAGCTAATGCACGAAGGAGGGAAGCTAAAGAAACCCTCACAAACAGTGATGATGATCCGTGTCGGTTCAAAATAAATGTTAACCAGTGGGAAAACGGTGGTATAGTTGGAAAAGGTGGATAACAAGCCAGTTATGGTGTTGGGAAAAGGGTCCAATGAGGCAGATGTACAGTTTGTGGGGTTGAAAGCAAAAATCAACAATTGAATGGCTACTCCTCTTCCTATACGAAGGGAGTCTTGGTAGTGGGCTCTGATTTTCTTTTTTTTGTTGTCTGGATTATTCCAGGGTTGTAATCCATATCTTTCTTGTGCTCGTCAAAATGTGAAACCTTGCTATCCCGTATTTTAATAAAGTGAAAGTTTTTTTTCCTCATTCCTTATTTTGTTTTAATTTTTCTTCTTATTTTTCTCTTCTGAACAGTTCTCTTTCTACTGGTTCTAATGACATGGCATGCACGACGGATCTTCAACCTAGTCTAAAAAAAATCAATCTGATTTCGAACTTATAGTACAAGATTGTGATGATAAGTCAGAATACGGTAAGGATGAAGCCTTCGAAGAAATTAACAGAGAGTTGAGACAATTTGAAAAAAAGAGCCCAACTCAAATGACACGGAAGCCGTCAGTCTAGGGGATGCGGATGACATCAGGGAAGCTAAGATAAGCATCCACATGGAACCAAACATCAGGGAAGAACTAATCAAAGCACTTACTGAATTCAAAACATTTTGCATGGTCATACGACGACATGCCGGGCTTAAGCACCAATCTAGTGGTTCAAAAATTGCCCACTGACCTGGCATTACCCCCCGTCCAGCAAAATTGAGGAAGTTCAAAACCAACGTGACTGGGAAGATTAAGGAAGAAGTGACCAAACAGCTGAATACTAAGGTTATTCGGGCCGCTCGATATCCTGATTGGTGGGCTAATGTGGTGCCAATGAAAAAAAGAAGAAGAAGAAGACGGAAAATCCGAGGTGTGTGTTGATTATCGCAATCTAAACAGAGCAAGCCCGATGACGCTTTATGATCAAAAAATATCGAAGGGAAATGCGTCGACATGGCTATCAATTCTGACGCAGTTAAGAAATATTATGATTTCTTATAATTATAATTGTTGTTTGTTTGTACTTAGCATTTATCAGAGAATGAAATGACGGAGGCAATTCTTTCTTCTATCCAAACACTTTGACCTTTGCTTCCCCTTTTGAGCCTTATTTACTCTTTCATACCCCTCTTTTGGAATCAGTAATGAAAACGAAAAAAAAGTAATGATAATAAGAACAAAGAAAAGTAAAAAAAAAACAAAAACAAAGGAATGGGAACTACGTTTGACCTGATTCCTCAAAGAAGGATACGTAGGCGCCTCACGGCTCGGTCATAGTGTAACATAGTGTGCATAAGGTAACATAGTGTGACAAAATAAAAATCCCCAAGCAAGAAAAACTGGGGCAGAAGTTGGCGCTTGTAATTTTGTCAAGAAAGTTTGATTCCAAGAGTTGTACTATTTTACCCCTAAAAATTATTTTTGAACTTTGGATACCCCCTTCTACTTTCAGCCATACACAAAAACCCCTATTGATGTCCAAAAAAGACCTCCCGATCAGTATCTGAGAAGTGCCAAGTCAATTCAAATGGAAGTCGGGAATAACACTCTGATCCCCAGCAAAGAAGAAGATCATAAGCTGAAAATGAATTGATAGCCGAAAGAATCCCCAACAGAGACAGTCATATCGGTAGCACTCCAATCCCCAGCTGAAAAATAAAATAAAATGAGAAAGTCTTATCGGTGAAAACCTTCAGAGGCACCATAAGGCGACGGGAGTTGAGAGAAATGAGAGAGTCTTATTAGTGAAAACCCCTCGAAGGGCACTATGAGGCGACAAGACAAGATTGGCGGGAAGGATCCGCATTTGGCAAAGAGTTGAGTGCCTGTTTATCCCCAGCAACATGAGGCCGTCTGGAAGGTTGATTGATACAAATAGACTGGGTTGATTAATCCGGAATGCGCGACATGATCGTTGGAATCGGTTATATCATTCAGATAAGTTCTTTTCTTTCCTTTTCCCTAGCATTTGTTCAGAAAGACTTCTTCTTTTTTCTATTTTTTGAAATCATCACTTTTTCATTTCTTGGTTTAAAAGACTTACCTTCCCAACAGTTTGTTTTTGAAAAGGATTTTCAGAGTTTACTACCAGTTGCCAAAATGATGCAAAGCAAAAGGCGAATACAATAGGCCAAAGATAAGGCGATAAAGTGAAAAGAAGTTGGTCGCAAACACAGAGTGGGGAAGGAAGAAAAGGAAAATTCATCCCCAGCAAGTTTTGATAGCGTAATGAAGCACAGAGCGGGGAAGAGGGAAAGGGAAAAACCATCCCCAGCAGGAGTGGCACGACCACTCACCATGTGTTAAAACTAACAAATTTTCTTTGATTTGAAGCAGGAAAAGGAAATCTTGTTAATGGCGAAAAAACATGCCACAAGGAAAAGCACCAACACTGGGGCAGAAAATTTTCTGCCATTTGTCGAAAATTTTCTCGAAGGAACGAGGAAATCAATTCAAGTTTTAAGAGATAGCAAGACAACACGATTCTAAGAAAGACAGTCGGAGGTAAGACAATTCCAAATTTTTGAAGATGGGTTCATCCGCCCTCGAATAGGATATTCTGGGTTCATCCGCCCTCGAATAGGATATTCTGGGTTCATCCGCCCTCGAATAGGATATTCTGGGTTCATCCGCCCTCGAATAGGATATTCTGGGTTCATCCGCCCTCGAATAGGATATTCTGGGTTCATCCGCCCTCGAATAGGATATTCTGGGTTCATCCGCCCTCGAATAGGATATTCTGGGTTCATCCGCCCTCGAATAGGATATTCTGGGTTCATCCGCCCTCGAATAGGATATTCTGGGTTCATCCGCCCTCGAATAGGATATTCTGGGTTCATCCGCCCTCGAATAGGATATTCTGGGTTCATCCGCCCTCGAATAGGATATTTGTGGGTTCATCCGCCCTCGAATAGGATATTTTGGGTTCATCCGCCCTCGAATAGGATATTTTGGGTTCATCCGCCCTCGAATAGGATATTTTGGGTTCATCCGCCCTCGAATATGATATTTTGGGTTCATCCGCCCTCGAATAGGATATTTTGGGTTCATCCGCCCTCGAATAGGATATTTTTGGGTTCATCCGCCCTCGAATAGGATATTTTTGGGTTCATCCGCCCTCGAATAGGATATTTTGGGTTCATCCGCCCTCGAATAGGATATTTTGGGTTCATCCGCCCTCGAATAGGATATTTTGGGTTCATCCGCCCTCGAATAGGATTTTATTTTCAAAGTTGTTGTTGATGCCAGGCGCCCACCTGTATAATGAGAGGAATACTTTTCAGTTTTCACATTTCATGCCAGGCGCCCACCTGTATAACGAGAGGAATACATTCAGTCTTTACATTTCAAGCGTTGAAGTTGGGAGCCCGCCCAGATAACAGAGGCATACATTTCAGCATTAATTTTCAAGTATTGAAGTTGGGAGCCCGCCCATACAACAGAGGCACACATTTCAAGATCAAGTCAGAGGACAATAAAACAGAGGGTTACAACAGGAATCCCCAGCAGGAAACAATAAAAATCCCCAGCACCGGGAAGCAAAAGGATGCAACAAGAGGTCCCAGCACAAACTCAAGTGCATGTGTCAAAAGGAAGAAAAACATCTGAAGAAAAGCACCGGAGGAAACACAAGCTGACAAGAAAGCAAGGCAACAAGAACAAATTTTAGTCTAGCCTAGCTTCTTGTTTTCTTTTAAACACGGTGTAACAAGGAGATCGGTAAGCAGTGATAACAGCATGCAACAGCAGTAACATTGCAGTCTCACGGTAGTCCCAGCTACCAAAACTTCCCGAACTACATTGACCTGATTCCTGTTTAGCCCAGGATATGTAGGAAACCTTTGAAGCAAAGGTTCGGTCAAATCTTTTTCAAAAAAAAAAATGCTTCACACGGAGTACTCGGATGGGCAAAAATCGCTCGCTTTATCTTTGCACGAAAACCCTTCGTGTCTTCGGGCAAAGAGGGGCAGCTGTAAGCACGTGATTTTTGCCCTATATGAGAATTACTCCCAAAAAATTCAAAAAATAAAATAATTTTTCTTGGTGTGCAATTTTTGTGATATTTTGTGTAACTATTTGTATGTTTGTCTATGCATGTTTATTTGTTAAATTAATAAAAAAATACAAAAATAGGCATCTTTTGCATTTTTAGCATTTAATGTCCAAATGAACAATTTTATGCTTAATTATTACTTAATTGTGCGTTAATTGTTATTGGAAGTTAATTTGCGCTTTTATAACTTAATTTAGTTCTTAATAATAATTTAAGTACTTTTATAATTTAGTTTTAGAAAAATAAAAGAAGAAAAGAGAACAAAAATACAAAGAAAAATCGGATTGGGCCACTTCTTCAATTTCAAACCACAGGCCCAAATAATTGTCCAACTTTCCCGATATACATTCTGGATACACTGAATATACAGGGGCAGAATTCATTTTGGAGAGTTTTGAAGTTGAAAAAGAATAGTTACTGTTTCATTGCCTCGCTTAGTATCTGAAATAGTCAGAACCTTCCTGCCTTTTACTTCTTCTCTATACTTGGAGTCGTTTATAGTCTCCTGGGTTTTCTGCTATTCCTACTGTTACTGGTCTATTCCTGTGTTGCTGGACTGTCGTTGCTGTGCTGCATTGTTACTACTGTTGCTGCTTCTCATCTTCATCTTCTCTTGTTTTCCAATACCAGGTACACGAATGTAATACTAGTTATTGCAAGCTAAAAATGTGGAAGCATGAATACATATGAAGAATCGAATTTTGAAGTTTTAATTTCGCTTTTTCTCTGTTCCTTTTATTGATTGTATTTAGGCTATTTTATGTATTATTGAATAATAATTGGAATAAGAGAAAATAACATAAGTTAGTCTTTAATGAATCGGCTTGGCAAAACGGGTTAATTCACTAGCTACGAAGGTTCTAAGATTATCAACAGTAGGTTAATCGTGAACAAGTACTTAAACTTAGCTAAGACATGAATTTGAACTAAATTTCGTGAATTAGGTATTAAGGCATGATTTGAGTTCAAACAAAATTAGAAGAACGTTTAAGTCTAATAAACTTTCTATTAAGCTTTAGTAATTATGGTTAAATCCAGTTTCAAATGGTTGTGAATAATTAATTCCAATAGTTTTTTTTATATATAACAATGCGAGCTTCAATCTAACTATATTTGATTCTTTTGAATATTAGTTGTCGAATTTTTATTTTATTTATAATTTCGAATTTTTTTTAGTAAAATTCTTGTTCATCAATATTTGTATTAATATAGCAATTAGTATGCCATGCTTTCTTAAAAAAAAAAAGCTCGTAATTAATTAGGATTTTCTTTATTTATTTTAGAGACTAATTTTAATAGAAAAGATGTAGTCGCTTTAGGATTTGTCCATTTAAAATAAATGAGATGAGCCTCGCCTAGTAAAATGTATAGATTGCGGGGCCCTCACAAATGTATGTGTTAATTACTTAGAACTCGGGATCGGCCGCTTAGCGAACTTCACGGCCTTTTCTCAAAATAACCCTGCGCTAGTCGCTTTAGGCGCGCCTTTAATAATTTATTTTCCTTAACTCGGGTGCACATTTATGTGACCCAAATCCAAATCTCAACCGAGTCGAGATATGCCAAACAACTACGGGTGCATTGATGTAACGTGGTTCGAGATATGTTTCCACGACGTTGCAATTCTCGTAAAATAATAACAATAAGTAAGAAATCGGTAAAAAGATAAAATTTTGCACATAAGTTCATATTTGTATAAAATCAGATAATCAAGCCGAATATAACAGTTGAGCGACCGTGCTAGAACCACGGAACTCGGGAATGCCTAACACCTTCTCCCGGGTTAACAGAATTCCTTATCCGGATTTCTGGTGCGCAGACTGTAATATGGAGTCATTCTTTTCCTCGATTCGGGATTAAAATTGGTGACTTGGGACACCCTAAATCTCCCAAGTGGCGACTCTGAAATAAATAAACAAATCCCGTTTCGATTGTCCTTTAATTGGAAAAAACTCCCTCCTCCCCACGCGGGGACAGAAAAAGGAGGTGCGACAACCCTATCAGACACACAAGTGTTTACCATCAGATATTGGCACTCACTCCAAATTTGACGAACCTCTTCCTCGGGGAATCGACCGTCAGGACTAATTTCGACCACTTGGGTACTTAAATCTTCATCTCTCGGTATTACTTGATATCTACCGAGTTGCCTCAGAACCCGATATGGTGCATAAGGTTGTATGCTTTTGAGTCCCATTAACAAAAAATGCGGTCGGGCTGCTGGCATATATATGACTTCCTTGACAGACAACCATCCAAGCACCCACTGTATCTGGCTAGCCTCGAGGTTCCGAAATAATAATGCCCAAGCTGTGACTCCTTCAGGTAGACCAACCCCTTTGATTCTCGTACAAAATTCCCCTATACAAGTTTTCTCAGCCGAGCCATAACTCAATAACTGAGAGCGCGGGCACAAATGCTCAATCATCCACATTTGTAACAATAAGTTACATCCCTCAAAAAATTTGCCCCCAGCTTTGCACGCAGTGAGAGCTCTGAAGATATCAGCCACAATCATAGGTGCTAAAGTGCTTTTCCCCATGGTTTGCAAAGTACTGACGACGCCTGCTACTTTCAAATCAATATTACCATCTTTCCTTGGGAATATTACGAGACCCAAAAAAGCTACCATAAATGCCACTCGCCTGTGTTCCTCCCATTTTTGTCGGCTATTTCTGCTGCAAAGCTTAAAGTCTGGATTATTGAACCCGCCCACATGGCCATATCTATCATACACGAAGCGGAAACTGCAGAAACCCTTTGCAAAATCTGAGTGATGAACTGTCCGGGGTACTTTCAAGGAATCCAGGAATCGATGTATGGTAATGGCTCTAGGAGCAATCAAGTATTTGAATCTCAATGGAGCTTGGTCACTTCCAATGTACCCCGCTATTTCTTCTATTGTTGGGGTGAGTTCAAAGTCTGAAAAATGAAACACATTATGTGCCGAATCCCAATGGGCGACCAATGCCCTGATGATATCCCCCCGAGGCTGAATGTCTAATAAATCCGGAAGGTCTTTCAAATATTTTCTCACTTCGTCTTGCCCTTCTTTGCCCAAATCATTCCACCACAATTGCAGCTCAAAAGGGATTTTGGTCATTATTGAAAAAGGCTCATTTATTGTTGTGCTCATCCTGCACATTTATTAAAGCGTTTAAGCAAAAGAAAACTTTTATTTAACTCCAAAAACTACTATCTATATTATCGACTCAAAATTAACCCTATATTTTAAATGAAGAACTCAATTCTTAATTCTAATATTTTTAGATAAAAGACCCGATATTGCGACACGGCCTTCCTGCGCCTCAGGGGCAAAAATTTTAAGGCTGTGAAGGTCAAAAATCAAAATACGACCAAAGGTGGTTGTTTATGCAAAGTCAGCCCTTCGGTGCCCCGTTTGGGAATATTTGGCTATTTATGACATAACAACATCACCTGACTTATTTATGACTTTTTTTTTCGTTTTTCAAATTAGGAAACTCAATATTGCAAACACGGCCTTTCAACGTCTCGGGGACGAAGATTTTTAAGGCTGTGTGGGTCAACTGGACCAAATCTTAAATATGACCCAAAAGTGGCTGTTTATGCAAAGTCAGCCTTCCGGCGTCCCCTTCGGGAACATTCGGCTATGTCTTCATAAAACAGCGTCACCCGACTTCTTAGAAATTTGACATATATATTTTGCTATTATTAGCAAAAGGGGAGGTTGGACACCACCCGACTTATTTATGGCAAAATTAAAAATCTTGACATGTTTTTTTTTGGCTTTTTTTAGCAAAAGGGGGGTTGGACCCGATGAGGGTTGCCTACGTATCTCACATCCGGTGAGAATCAAACCCGCGTAGTTCGGGAAAATTAACCGAACTATTTTAAAACATGACTCTTTTCCATTTTTTTTTTCTGGCAAGACAATCTATTTTCCTTTTCTATTTTTGAACAAGACAAAATAACAATTTTTTATTTTCAACAAACAATAAAACAATCTATTTTTCCAAAAATAAAAGACTATTTTTTTCTATATTTTTTAGTAAAACAAAATAAAATATTTTCCTCTTTTTTTTCTTCAAAATTTCGGCAGAGTTTCGCCAGTAATTGGTCATTGATTTTTTCTAAAATAATCAATTAACTCCCTAACTGATATATTCTTTTTCCTCTTTTTTTTCCTTCAATTTTCCAACATTCCCGAGATTCAGAAACCGGTCAACATGCAAGTTCGAAACAAATATATGTACAGAGCAAGTAGGATGCATCAGAATGGTCTTTTCATTTCAGGTTGCTAGTCCTAGACGGACCCAACCCCTGTGTTGAGTCCCCTAAGTCAAATGCAACGTGATGCAAATAAGCGTTCCTACTAGGGATCCGGCATGAAGTCACGTTATTCTATATTCAAAACCTGGGTCAGTGTACTAGACTGTGTACCCGAGCGGACAACTCGAGTCGAGGAGGGGGCAACTTACCGGGAACCAAAAGGCCATCCGGCTTCGTAACTTGTCCGACCTCTTTCTTATTTCAGGGTATAACACTAACAGAATAAGGAGTCTCAACCAGTAAGCACATCCCCGGAGGTGAAGAGAGAAGGGTTCGACACAGTTTATATATACAGTCAAATAATACCAAAGCGGTAAAAGCAGCATTTAGCACATTAGGCTCAAACATGTAAAAATCAGATAAAGCCAAATATAACAATTTATCTAAGCACGAATTTCTAACCCTGAACCAGTGGTTCTGGGTTTAAAGCAATAAAAGTCCCCAGCAGAGTCGCCAGAGCTGTCACACCTCCTTTTTCCGCCCTCGCGGGGGTACAGGAGTTTTTTCCAATTAAAGGACAGTCGAAACGAGATTTATTTCTTTATTTCAGAGTCGCCACTTGGGAGATTTAGGGTGTCCCAAGTCACCTATTTTAATCCCGAATCGAGGAAAAGAATGACTCTGTATTACAGTCTGCGCGCCAGAAATCCGGATAAGGAATTCTGTTAACCCGGGAGAAGGTGTTAGGCATTCCCGAGTTCCGTGGTTCTAGCACGGTCGCTTAACTGTTATATTCGGCTTGATTATCTAATATAATACGTATTATAAACTTATGTGCAAATTTTATCCCTTAGCCGCTTTTATTATTCTTTTTATTTATTGTTATTATTTTACGAAAAATTGCAACATTGTGAAAACGTATTTCAAATCACGTCGCAATCAATGCACCCGTGGTTATCGACACATTTCGACTCCGTTGAGATTTAGATTTGGGTTACATAAATGCACACCCGTATTTAAGGAAATAACATTATTAAATACGCGCCTAGAGCGACTAGCGTGTCATTATTTTGGGTAGGGCCGTGAAATTTGCTAAAACGGCTCCTCCCTAATTCTAAGCAATTAACTGTACATTTATTGAGGGCCCCGAAATCTATACATTCCATTAAGCGAGGCTCATCTCATTTATTTTAAATGGACAAATCTTAAAGCGACTACATTTTTTCTATAAAAATTAGTCTCTAAAATAAAGAAAGAAAATCCTAATTAATTACTAGCTTTTATTATTTTAAGAAAACATGACATGCTAATTGCTTGATTAATACAAATATTGATGAAAAAGGAATTTTACTCTTAATTTCGAAATTATAAATAAAATAAAAATTCAACAACTAATATTCAAAATAAACAAATATAGCTAGATTAAAACTCAGCATTGTTATTTTTTTTAAAAAAATATTATTGAGATTAATTATTCACAATCATTTGAAACTAGATTTAACCATAATTACTAAAGCTTATTAGAAAGTTTATTAGACTTAAACGTTCTTCTAATCTTGCTTAAGCTCAAGTCATGCCTTAATGCCTAATTTACGATGTTTAATTTAAATTCGTGTTTTAGCTAAATTTAGCTACTTGTTCATGATCAACCTATAATCTTGAAGCCTTCATAACTAGTGAATTAACCTGTTTTGCCGAACTGATTTATTACAGACTAACTTATGATATTATTTTCTTATTCCAGCTATTATTTAGTAATTCATGAAATAGCTTAAATACAATCAACAAAAGAAACAAAGAAAAAAAAACGAAATTAAAACTTCAAATTTTCATTCTTCATATGTATTCATGCTTCATATTTCGGATTACAATAACCAGCTTTTCAGTTGTGTACCTGATATTGGAAGCAAAAGAAAATGAATATGAGAATCAGCAGCAGCAGTAAAATCAGTACAACACAGCAACAATAGCCCAGCAACAGTAACAACCCAATAATAGACCGGTGGAGTAGTAATCCCAAAAAAACAAAAGCTTCCCGCTTTTATGAAACAACAATTAATTCTGATTTCAAACAACAAAAGAAAGCAGAATATTTTTTTTAGTTTTTTTTATTTGAAAGCTTAAATATTTTTCGGAATTTTCTATCTCTTAAATGTTCAGCCCTTTTCTCTCTCTTATTTTCAGATTTGTTTCTCTCTCCCGTTTTTTTCTCTGTCTGTGTATCTTTTTTTCTCTTTTTCTTGTGTTCAAGACTTCATATATATAACACATCCCATAAACCTTTCAATTAATTAAAATCCATACTTTTTCTCTACCCAACCCATTATCTTCCCACTCATCCCCATTACATTAAATAAACATATCACACCACCCCATTATATTTTGTCCCCCATGCTTTATTTAAAATAATACAAGATTCCCCCCACTATATTTTGTCTTGTCCCCCTTTATATTAAACAATTATATCACAACCCACCCCATTTTATTTTGTCTCCCATGCTTCAAATGAACAATTACAAAATGTACAATTCCTAAACTACCCCCTCTGACCTTACTGAAATTACCAAACTACCCCTGAACGTACTACAAATTTACCAAACTACCCATCAGCTATAACACATCAATTAATCAAACTTAACCAAAATATAGACAATATGATCAATTTCTAACAATGTTCAAACAACAATATGAACACGGATGAACATCATAACAACAATATCACATGAACACGATTTTAACAACATTTTAACAACAAATCACACGAACACAAATTGAACAACAAAGAACAACTAAAATTTGATTGAACAAATTTTTAGCAACAAACAATCCTATTTTCGGATTCAACAACTACAACAAACAAGTATATTTAGATTTCTAAATTCAATAATATTGAACTTAAAATCAACTCTAACAACATTATCACCAACAATTCCTATATTAAACTTAAACAAGATTATGAGACAAATTCAAGAAATAATCATAAATGATAAACAAGAAATCAAACTATACAAATTTCGGATTCAAGATCAACCAAACAAAGTATGAACATGAATGAAAATATTCAATAACAATAACAAACAAACTTTGTTCAAACTTCGAATTAAACTTAAACAAAACAAATAAACATATTCAAATTACTAATCTTCAAATAATCAATTAATCTTTCTTAAATTAAATCCAACCAAAAATATAACAAAGATATATGATCCAAAATTAAAAAGCAAAACATAACTTCACATTAAATTACTAAATTAAAAACGAACTTCAAACAAAGATGAACATGAATTAAATCTATTTTTAAACAACAAAACATGACGGATTCACATGATTTAAACAATGTTAACAATTTCTGAAAATACATAAAACACATGAAACAAATTGAAGAAACAATTAATTTAAACTTCAATTTGAATCTAACAAACATTAACTAACAATTCTTTTTTTTTTTACAAAAAAATGAATAAAATTAACATGAAATAAACATGAAAAACAACTAATTAATTTCCCATTTGAATATGAAAATTAAATTAACAAAACACATGAACAAACAAAACAAAAAAAATCAAATATCTAACTATTTTAGATTCGAGAAATATAAAAACGAAATACGGACAAACATAAAACTCAAAAATCTACTAACTGGATCGAACGACATACGTACGGACTGTTTTGACGACCAAAGCATCGAACAAATGACGATGAACTTGGATGGAAACAATCTGTCCGGAAACGAATCTCGCACCAAGATAACTTGACGCCGAAGACGACCACGAACGGACGACCAAAGAAGGTGGTCGTTTGGCATCGTTTAAAAATGAAACAATGGCAGCCCGTCACAAGCAGAAGGCAGTAGCAGGCTGATCGACGCAGCTGGAAGGAAGAAGCAGCGATATGGCTGAAGAAGAAGCAGCGTGAAGCAGCAACACGAAGAGAAAAGACACAGCAATAGCTGCTCGGTAACGCCGTAATGCCGCAGCAAACGCAGCCATGGGTGGTCGGAGAAGATGGAGTTTGTTGGAGCTTCTGGTCGTCGACTGTGGAGATGGACGTCGACGAAAACTGGTGGTCGTCCGGCTGTGTTGACGACAAGGAACGCAGCAGCAGTGGTGGAGCGACGTTTGGTCGGGGAAGATAAAGCAAAAGCAATGTCCGCCATGGACGAGCTTGATGAAGAAGATGAGACAGCAGCCATGGCTGCTCGGAGGTGACGACAAGGTGTGTATGTGTGTGCGTGGTGAAGGCATGAGAGAGGGGCAGCCATGGTTGGAAGGTTGAGCTTTGGGGAAGATGAAGAGAAAGGAGGGGGGGGGGCGGATTGGTTAGTATAGTTTTAGGGTTTTCTTCTTCTTTTTTATTGTTTTGTTTTTGTTTTGTAAAAAATGAAAAAATGAAAATGAAGAGGGGGAGTTGGATTGTTGGTACTGGACTGGGTCGACCCGGTTTGATATGGACCGGGTCGTGGGAAGGTTGGGCCATTTTTTGGGCATGTGGCTTTGAAATTGAAGAAGAGGCCCAATTCCGACTTTCTTTATATTTTTGTTTTCTATTTTTCTAAAACTAAATTCTAAAAATACTTAAATTATTCTTAAGAACTAAATTAAGTTATAAAAGCGCAAATTAACTCCAAATAACAATTAACGCACAATTAAGTAATAATTAAGCATAAAATTGTATATTTGGACATTAAATGCTAAAAATGCAAACGATGCCTATTTTTGTAATTTTAATTTTTGTAAAACAAATTTAATTACTAACAATTGTAGAATTAAATCCTACATGCAAAATGCGACATATTTTTTATATTTTTATTAATTTAGCAAATAAACAACGCACAGACAAATATAAATAATTATTCAAAATATCACAAAATTGCACACCAAAGAAAAATTATTTTATTTTTGAATTTTTTGGGAGTAATTCTCATATTGGGCAAAAATCACGTGCTTACAAGAACTCTGACCTGGGTCCTCCGGAGATGGATCAGGTTCCTCATGTGAGGGCCCAGTAGTATCTGCTAGTGCAACACCTTCAATAGTTACAATGGCCCCTTCATCCCCATTCCTTGTACCTCATTTTCTTAGAGATAATCTCATTCAGTACACCATCAACAGACACCACAAAGACAGTTACAATATTTTCTTCCTCAATCAGCACTACTGCCACCACGGAATCGGTAGCAACAATGGCGGAACCCTCTGTGACCTCAGGATTTTGACCTTGTTCTCCACTTGGTCTTTGATTAGTGGGAACCTCAAACGATGGAGAGGACGAGTCAACAATTTTAGGGGTTTCTGAAATAGAGAGAGATGGGGAATCTGGGTGAGGTGTGATTTTAGCAAGAAGGGTAAGAGTGGTTGAAGAGGGCTTAGTAGGGACGGAGGAATCCATAGGTGTTTCAGTAACATGTATGACTGAGGCAGAGAGGTTAGAGTTCATATCAGCCATTGGAAAGATGGAGCGAATGTGCTTTGGGAAGTTCTAATAGAGGACTTATGGTTTGTGGAGAATAAAAAGGTTTTTTTTATTAAGAATGGATAATTATGAAGAGAAAGACAGGCAGCGGTTCTGAAACGACAGTTGGGCATGGAGAAGTGCAACGTTTCAGAGGGAGATGGAATGATTTGTAGTGAAGAGAGGTGACAGCAGGATCTGAAAAGTTGGATGACATGGTAGTTGTGTTTTGTACCTTTTTAAGACGTGTATTAAAGATTGCACAAAACTACTAACCTTTGGTACAAGAACCAGGTTCTTGACATGTTATTTGAAAATATTAATCCTCGTTTATCATCCATGCACTGCATCTACGGCTTCTATACTTATCATTTGTGTTTACCTGCAACGGTATTGAAGTGAGTTAGACATGGCTAGAAAACACTTTTAGCCAATTTTTCTTGAAGGTGATTTTCATAGCCAATAATAAGGAATCAAGTTCTCAATTGGGCTTTAAAAGCCCCAACTTCACTCTATTTCTTTCAAAATGTTCCCTACTTAAAGCCTTGGTGAAGATGTCTGCAATTTGGTCTTCTGTGCTACAGAACTTCATACATATCAACCCTTTCTCCATATTGTCCCTCAGAAAGTGATGCCTTACATCTATATATTTGGTCCTTTTGTGTTGAACTGGATTTTTGGCCATGTTGAGTGCACTGGTATTATCACATAGAAGGGGCACACTCTCAGTGAGTACCCCAAAGTCTTCCAGTTATTGCTTAATCCATAAAAGTTATGCACAACAAGATGTTGTTGCTACATATTCTGCTTCAACCATTGAAAAAGCCATTGAGTTTTGCTTCCTTGTGCCTCAAGAGATGAGACATGAGCCCAAGAAATGAGCCATTCAAGAAGTGCTTTTCCTATCCACAAGATAACCTGCATAGTCTGCACCAACATATCCAATGAAATTAAAACTGTCACCTGAGGGATAATAAAGGACCAGGTCCTGTGTTCCTTTAACATATCTCAGAAGTCTTTTGGCTGTCTTCAAATGAGATTCCTTGGGATTTGATTGAAACCTTGCACATAGCCTCACACTAAAGACAATATCAGGTCTACTGCAGTAAGATAGAGAAGAGACCCAATAATGCCTCTATACATGGTTTGATTCACAGGAGTCCCAGTTTTATCCATGTCCAGTTGAGTGGCCATAGCAATGGGAGTGTCTATCACCTTTGATGCTTCCATGTCAAACCTCTTCAAGAGCTCCCTAATGTATTTTTGCTGACAAATAGATGTACCCTTTGGGGATTGCTTTACTTTAAGACCAAGAAGAAGTTCATTTCCCCATCATACTCATTTCAAACCCACTTTCCATGAGTTTTGCAAATTCTTCACACAGAGAATCAGCTGTTGCCCCAAAATGATATCATCAACATAGACCTGAACGATGAGCAGGTTCCTTCCCCTTTTATTTAGGAACAGGATGTTGTCAATTTTCCCTCTTCTAAATCCATTTTCTAAGAGAAACTTTGACAACCTTTCATACCAAGCTCGAGGAGCCTGCTTTAGCCCATACAATGCTTTGTCCAGTTTAAACACATATTTAGGGTGTTCATGACATTCAAATCATGGAGGTTACTTCACATAGACTTCTTCCTTAAGAAGTCCATTTAGAAATGCACTTTTGACATCCATTTAGAACAAGGTAAATCCCATATGAGATGCAAAAATGATTAGGATTCTAATAGCTTCCATACGAGCGACCGGAGAAACGTTTCATCAGAGTCAATCCCTTCCTTCTAATTGTAGCCTTGAACCACTAGCCTGGCCTTGTTCCTTGTGGTACTCCCATGTTCATCAAGCTTGTTCCTGAATACCCACCTGGTCCCTATAATGGTTTGATCTGAGGGTCTGGGTACCAGGTGCCAGACATTGTTCCTTTTAAACTAATGTAACTCGTCTTGTATGGCTATAATCCAATCTGTATCTTTCAAGCCTTCCTTGATATTCTTGGGTTCTATTTGAGAGAGAAAGGCTGAGAAGGCAAGTAAATTTCTGGCTTTTGACCTGGTTTGTACTCCAGAATCTAGAGGGGTAATTATGTTGTCAAGAGGATGAGAGCT
The DNA here is from genome assembly GCF_000393655.2 of Nicotiana sylvestris. Taxonomy (NCBI): domain Eukaryota; kingdom Viridiplantae; phylum Streptophyta; class Magnoliopsida; order Solanales; family Solanaceae; genus Nicotiana; species Nicotiana sylvestris. Next base: position 10,318,079 of record NC_091068.1, read on the forward strand.
TTTGTGTCTCCAGTTATACGTCTGAGGTTCATTTAGAGAGAGTGTGGGTACATTTGACTAGTTTTCCTGAATTCTTCTCTCTGGTGCAAGTAGAGTATCCTGAACTGCATCAACCACTCTTTCTTCAGCTTCAGTGGTTGTAATTGAAATACCTGGTTCCATTGAAGATGAGGCAGTATTGTCTCCACTCAGCTCTTTTACTTGACTCATCATATCTGCCTTTCCATTTGCCATGTCAATGACTTCACCTGAGACTAGTAAGGGTTCTCCATCTTTATCTTCTTCAGCATTCTTCTCACAGGATGGATAAGACTCATCAAAAATAATATGAACACTTTCCTCAACATATTAAGTCCGCTTATTATATATCTTGTACGCTTTGCTTTGAGAAGAGTAGCGCATAAATATTCCTTCATCACTCTTGGCATCAAACTTTCCTAGCTGATCCTTTCCATTATTGAGGACATAGCATTTGCACCCAAATGTTCTTAGGTGAGTCAACTTGGGTTTCCTTCCATTCAGCAGCTCATACGGGGTTTTGTTCATGAGGGATCTGATCATGCACCTGTTCACCAAGTAGCAAGCAGTGTTGACGGCTTCAGCCCAGAAGTTCTTTGCAATTCCAATATCGATTAGCATTGTTCTTGCCATCTCTTCCAGAGTTCTATTCTTCCTTTCCACTACTCCATTTTGCTGAGGAGTTCTACGAGCTGAGAAGTTGTGGGTGATGCCATTTTCATTGCAGAACTCATCAAATTTGGCATTGTCAAATTTTGTTCCATGATCTGACCTAATGCATGCGACTCTAGACTCCATCTTCACCCGAATTTTCTTCACAAAGGCCACAAACACCTTAAAGGTTTCATTTTTAGTTCTAAGAAAAAGAGTCCATGTGAATCTGGAGTAGTCATCCACTATCACAAAGATGTATCTTTTTCCTCCTCTACTTTGCAGTCTCATAGGACCACATAGGTCCATATGCAAAAACTCTAGTAGCTTTGAGGTGCTCACATCCCTATTAGACTTAAAAGAGGACTTCACATGTTTTCCTCTAGTACAGGCATCACAGATTTTTTCCACCTTGAACTTTGACATGGGCAGACCATGGACCTGGTCCTTCTGAATTAGTTTGTTCAGAAGAGAAAAGCCTATGTGCCCCAGTCTTCTGTGCCACAATTCAGCATCATCATCAACAGCTTTCAGAAAACTCAGATCACCACTTTGTAAGGACTCGAAATCAACAACATAGATGTTCTTGTATCTTTTGGCCACAAGTACCACTTCACCAGTTACCAGATCAGTAATTGTACATATCTTGGACAAGAATTCCACCTTGTTTCCTTTATCACAGATATGAGAGACACTTAAGAGACTGTACTTAAGGCCATTGACATAGTACACATTTTCAATAGAATGAGTGAGTGACTTCCCGACTTTTCCAACTCCAAGAATGTACCCTTTTTCCCATTTCCAAAGGATACACTCCCTCCTTGCAGGGCTTTTAGTGAAAGAAAATCCATGGTGTTTCCATTCCTGTGCTTTGAACATCCACTATATATGAACCATTATTGACAGCTTCCTTTCACTGTTCCCTGCACAAGAAGATCAAGAGTTAGTTTTAGGAACCCAAGCAAGTTTGGGTCCCTTGTAATAGTCAAGAGGATGAATAAGAGCTCTCTTAGTACATGCAAGCAATGTGCGCTTTTTGTGAGTGGAACCTGGTCCCTCTTTTGTAGTCACTTTTTCAGCAAACACTTTGAATTTCTGAACAGATTGAACCCTGGCCTGACAATTTTCTTTGAAGTGCCCATTATTCCCACAGTGGGTACAAAGCTAGTTATCAGAAATAATGACGTATTTGTTGTGAGGGTTGTAAGTAGTTTTCTTCCTTTGGAACCCTATTCCCTGCCTGCTTCCACCATTATTAGTGTACATGATAGTGATAGCTTCTGAGGACTAGGTCCACTTTAATAACTTTTCAAGATCATTTTTACTCTTTCCAGATCAGTTTGGAGGTGCTTGTTTTTTTCCGTTTCAACACACATCCTAGTGCTTACAGCTTTCAGCTTATTTTTAAGCCTAATATGTTCCTCACTGGCTATCTCTTTTCCTTTTCCAGGATTTTCAGGTTTTGAATTAGTTTCTGGTCTCTCTATTGTTTCCCTTAGGTCTGCAATTACTGCCAAGAGATCATTTCTTTCTTCATTGACGTTTTCAATGGTTTTCTTATGGTCAATAACTACAACTACTAAGTCATCTCTAGTTTGCTCAGATTCTCCTAGTTCTAAGGTCAAGAATTCCCTATCCTCCACAAGTTTATGATAGGCATTAATCAATACACTATCTAAAGATATGAGTTTCTTAGAAGAGTAGGATTTAAGATTTCTCTGAACATCCCTGAAGTTTACCTCCTTGTTGTCACTGTCTTCATCATCATTTAATTGGACCATCAAAGCAAAAGTTGAGTCGTATTCATTTTCCTCACCTTCAACTGCCATCATGGAACTATCACCAATATCAGTCTCATCTTCAGATTCACTAGAGGAATCTCCCCATGCTGCAAGAGCATGTTTCATCACATTGTCAGCAGATCTCTTTCTTTTGAAGTCCTTGAAAGGAACCAGGTTCCTCTTAGCTGCTTTTTCAGGGTTGTTCTTTGAGAATTCTTGCTTCAAGAAAGGACAGTCTTTGATGAAGTGTCTAGGCTTTCCACACTTGTGACAGAGATCATAGTTTTTTGGTTTGCTAGAGCTGCCCCTTTTTAGCATTTCTCCATTTCTTCTGACCATCTTCTGAAATCTTTTGGTTAAGTAAGCCATGTCACTGTCTTCCTCACTTGAGTCATTGCTAGCAGCTTTGAGTACTAGGTTCTTTTATTTCTTTGGTTCTTTTCTTTCACTGTCTATCTTCCTCTTCATCTCGTAGGTCTTCAGATTTCCATCCAGCTCTTCTATGGTCAGCTCCTGCAAGTCCTTTGATTCAGTAATAGGATTCACCTTGCCTTCCCAAGGGCTAGGCAGAATGCTGAGGATTTTTCTCACTAGCTTGTTTCTAGGAATGGTTTCACCAAGTGAGTGTCACTTATTTATGACAGAAGTGAATCTTGTGTGCATTTTTTGAATGGATTCATTGTCCTTCATCCTGAAGAGTTCATACTCGGCAGTGAGCGTATCGATCTTAGACTGTTTTATTTGGGTAGTTCCCTCATGAGCTATTTGCAAAGCATCTCATATCTCCTTAGCAGTGTCGTATGTGGAGATTCTATTATATTCTTTAGGTCCTATTCCACATACCAGAATCTTTTTGGCACAAAAATTCATCTCCATAGCTTTCCTGTCTGCGTCAGTGTATTCTTTACTAGTTTTTGATATTGAAAATCGAAGTTCTTCCAGTACCTTTGTTGGAACATAAGGACCATCACATATGATATCCCATAACTCAGAATCCTCAAACATGATAAAATCATGCATTCTTATTTTCCACCACCCATAGTATTGTCCATTGAATATGGGTGGTCGGTTTGTAGATTGACCTTCTTCAAAATTTGGTGGAGCAGCCATAAGAATCCTTCCTAGGTGTTAGCCTGATAGGAGGAACCCGCTCTTATATCAATTGTTAGTTTGTATGAGTCTACCAAACAGTAGAGTACCTGGTCCTCTATGAGGTTATGCTGAGAATGCTAGTAAAACTGTAAGTGAGAGAGACACAAGATTTTTACGTGGAAAAATCCCAACTCAAGGGGACAAAAAACCACGACCTACACCTGTAGACTTTCAACTTCACTAACTTGTAAATACCTATTACAAGCCACTTTGTAATAACTCTATTACAAAGGATTCAACTCAACTAACTTGTGGCACTCTCACCACAAGCCACTTTGTGACTCTCTAGTTATAAAGACTTTGACTAACTTGTGATACTCTCACCACAAGCCACTTTGGCACTCTCTAGTGACAAAGACTTTAACTTATGACTAAACCTAGTCACAACATAAACTCAGAGAGTTTACGAATTTTACAAGAGGATTCCTAATCAACGCTTCTGGCTAAGCAGTTTAAGAGATACAATAAGAACAATCACAAAATTACAACTCAACTAAGGACAACAAGATACTAACTTTAGGAACTGGTCTGTAGTAGCATTCAACTTTGTTCTTCAAGCTCGTGAGAATTGATTTCTCTGTTTTTGCAAAAGGCTTGAATAAGAAACATAAGTGTTCAAGTGATTTTTGATATAACTCATTATTGATACACCTTGATGACATGTCACGACCCAAAATCTAACTAGTCGTGATGGCACTTAACCCATCCCGCTAGGTAAGCCAACTCATCAAGTCCAATACAATATAACTTACTGAGGAAAAATAAATGATCTCTTATACACCTCCCTAGGACTGGTATTACAAATCGTGAGCTTCTAAGAATAGAGTTTACAAAGCTGATATGAAAAAAAAATACATCATCTGTTTGACAAATACATAAACAGAGTTTAAAATTATAAGGCTACCATGAACAAGAGGTAACTACAACAGTGACGCTGGTACATTTTCCAAGTCAGCTCCCATTGAACACAGCAACGTCGACATCCGAAATCTGCATGCAATGTGCAGGAAGTGTAGTATGAGTACAACCGACCCCATGCACTCAATAAGTAACAAACCTAAACTTAAGTTGAAATTAGTGACGAGCTTATATAAAGGTCAGAGTCCACATCAATATCCAGTAACATCTCATAACAATATAATTAAAGCATCACAAGGAATAACTCAATAATAAAATACTCAGCTTGTTCACAATTCCAAAAAATATATTTTCTTTTCAAGTATAATAGTAAAACTCAATTCTTTTCACTGAAATCACTAAAATATGAGTAAGTCTGAAAACTATGATCTTTCCCATAAAACTTTCTTTCAAAATAGGAGATTTTATTTTTTCAAATGGCATGAGGAAAGTACATCTCTATGCTTATATTTTAATGTGCATGCCAATGCAATGCAAAATAGTGACAAAACCATATGCATACTCTCAGAGTATCAATTCACTCAGTTCTCCCTGTCACTCAATCCTTTCAGTCACTCAGTCCTCCCAGTTACTCAATCCTCACAGTCACTCGTGCCTCACAATCACTCAATCCTTCCAAGTCACTCGGCACTCGCACTCAGTAGGTACCTGCGCTCACTAGGGGAGTGCAGACTCCGGAGGGGCTCCTTCATCCCAAACGCTATAACAAGCCATCTCGTGGCATAAATCAATCAGGCTCTCCGTCTCACTCAGTCATAAATCAGTAACAACATGCTGCGGCGTGCAGCCCCATCCCATAATCATCCTCACAATTAGGCCCTCGGCCTCACTTAGTCATCAATCTATCTAGTCTCCCAGGCTTAAAATGTCATGAAAATCAGCCCAAAAATGATGATATAATGTATCAATAATAACAACTGAGACTGAGATATTATATGAATAAATGAATATGACTGAGTATGAAATATCAATGAAATCAGTGAGATGACAGCAATAAACGACCATTATGGGTCCCAACAATATCGGCATAAGGCCTAAACATGATATACAACTCAATTTACTTATCACATGGTGAAAACATAGATATCAACAAAGTAGGACCACTACACAGTGTCCTAAAAACAACAGATTCACCATTCACAGGGTGCACGCCCACACGCCCGTCACCAAGCATGTGCGTCACCTCAACATCAATCACATAACACATAATTCGGGGTTTTATACCCTCAACACTAAGTTTAAAAGAGTTACTTATCTTAAACCGTGAAGTTCTTTACTCCGCTATGCCCTTGCCTCGTAAATCAACCTCCGAACGCCTTGAATCTAGCCATAATTAATGTGGCTTAGTCAATACAATTTGTAGAAATTAATTCCATGTGAAAATATTAATTTTTCACAAAAATCCGAAATTTAACTAAAAATCGCCCGTGGGGCCCACATCTCGGTATTTGACGACATTTACAAAATCCGACAACCTATATTACGAGTCCAACCATACCAATTTTACTCAAATCCGACTCTGGATCGATGTTCAAATCTCAAAAATACATTTTATGGAATTTTAGAAAATTCCTCCATTTCTCTTGAAATATCAATAATCTCACTCCATAAATGAAGATTAATTCATAGAATATAATCACAAGGGAGTCAAGAACACTTACCCCAAGTTTTGTGGTGAACTTTGCCTCTGAAAATCGCTCAAACCGAGCTTGAAAGTCCAAAAATGGAAGAAAACTTGGACTGCTCCGCTATACACTATCCAGAATTTTTGTGGTACTGTTCACGATTACTGTTCATGCGTGTTACTATTCACAGTACTGTGAAAAAATGCAGCAGCTTTTCTTCAAGTCTAAATCAATCCGTTAACCTTCCGAAATCCACCTGAGGCCCTCGGGACCTCAACAAAATGCATCAACCATTCCTAAACATCATACAAACTTAGTCGATGTCTCAAATTACATTGAACAATACTAAAACATGAATCACACCCCAATTCAAGCCTATTCAAAACTAATAAATTCCAAATTCTACATTCGATGCAGAAACCTATCAAATCAATTTCGATTGACCTTAAATTTTGCACACAAGTCATAAATGATATAACGAAGCTGTTTCAATTTCAGAATCGTATTTTGATCCCTATATCAAAAAGTCAATCCTTCGGTCAAACTTCCAAACTCAAATTTTTTATTTTTGCCATTTCAAGCCTAATTTAACTATAGACTTCCAAAAAGAATTCCGGATACGCTCCTAAGTCCAAAATCACCATTCAGAGCTATTGGAATCATCAAAAATCCATTCTAGGGTAATTTACACATATTTTACCATCCGGTCCATTTATTCAACTTAAGCTTCCGAAAAATGGATTGTTCTTTCAATTAAATTTTGAATCATCTGAAAACAAAACTTGACCACTCTGGCAAGTCATAATACACAAAACGACGCTACTTAAGACTTCAAATAGCTGAACGGGATAGAAATGCTAAAAATACCAGTTCGGGTCGTTACATCCTCCCCCACTTAAACACACGTTCGTCCTCGAACGTACCAAGAGTTGTTCCCAATGCCATCAAACTGACGTGTAGCCTTACCAACTACATGCCCAGGGGTGATCCCACGTCACCCTATCCTATCTAGGTCTGATAACTCCTCAAAACTAAAATTTCTTAATTCAACCTGCCCTATAAGCCTTAGAATCCAAATTTCTAACCTCCGAAATTTCCTACAAGATCTGAACCTCACTTCTATACACTGTATAATTTTGAACAAGTTGTACCAATTCGTAACCATAACTCAAATACTCCAACTCAAATACCACATATCTCAATGCTCGTAGCAATGCTTTTTAATTACAGTAGTTGCTCAAATTAACCCGATGCCGGCAGTAAACCTCATATCAAAGAAGACCTCGTTCTAAAACCTTCGTACATCGCCGAAAATGAAAAAAACATACAGGAACTCATAACCACTCACTAGATCAACATATCATGGAGCTTTCTCTCGCTTGACAAGTTCCATAGCAATTGTTTATGCTGAATTCTAAATTATTTTTCCAGTACACTGTAATCAAAAATCATAGTACCCATTCTAGGTCCATTGATCTTGTATCACCAAACACAACTATTTCAGCTATTTCGGTGTAATCCTGCCTTTCCGGCACAAAAATTATTTAAAACCAACAAATCAATTTCCGTGAGAAGACCATCTGTGTGTGTATGCACATAATTTTCTCAAATTGCCCTAATTAGAAAATATCATAGCATGTAGAGGAAGGAAGCAATTAATCTGATAGACGGTCAGGAAGATGCGATTTCCACACCAATATAACTCAAGCCTCAACCGTGCAATCCGTGCACCCAAAAATGGAAAATGTCTTAAAGAAGAGAATCGTTACGCAAATTCAATAAGCATCACCACGACCGTAATGTTATGAGCTCATCATTCATAGTATAACCAAGGCATATGAATCTAATAATAGTAACCAACTCTCCTATAGCTCACATTAACAACAACCGTATGAGCAACTCATTGCCAATAATATAATCCATATGTCATGGTCATAGGCCTCCCTTCCAAGCATATCATATAGGAGCAATCCAAAAGTACGCACGTATATGCTAAATGAAATAGGATTCTCATGCTCCTAGATTGACATAAATAACACGCTATACTGTAGGCATGAGCAAATTGTGCTATCACAGCTCAAATCGGCAAGTTAATGTAGAATTAGCAACAACCAAGTTTATTCTATAAATTTTCCTCTTTGTAACCTCAAGTATATCCAAGATAGTTCTCAATAAAGGTACGAATGCGAGAAACATTATAACTTTAAGCTTAACAGTCAACTCTAGGCATATCATAGCCTAAGCTTCTTCCCGAGCATGAATAATTACCCCGGTGCTCGCACATGGGTTCAAACCTCACGTATATGCGCACTCACAACGAGTAGCTATAACAATCAATTAGAGCAACTAGTGCATCCACTGGGTTTAAATAAAATACTCACATCAAGCATGCCGCAATTCCCGAAATAGTATACTTCTAGGGACTCCTAGTCTCCAAATTCATAGAACACATGAATCACCGTAATTGATCCCAACTCCAGTACTCAAAATGACTACATCATCCCTCATGCACGATCATCCCACTAAAAATACTTTTAAAATTATTCTGTTCCACATAGCAATAATTTGAATTTCCGCAGTCTATCATCCAATCGAGTACTACAATACCAATGAAACATCTGTAAGTCAAAATACAATGTCCCTTCCGAAATGCACACCCATTCTCAGGAAATATCAAGCAGTAATAACATTGATCTAAATATCTAAAATTGGCCATGCTGTCCAAAATTTATGTCTTTTTCTTCAAAACCGAACTACCACCTTATAGATGCAATTCTCAATCCCACATGACACACCACCCCTATTAGACCATCATACGAAAAGTATGAGCACTTCATATCAACTCTGAGTCACCAGTAGAATACATATCCGATTAGTTAAAAATCTTCCATCTGCTCCCTTCCAAGAGGAAGTCATAATACACCACGCGTTCCTCACACTGGTAGAAAATATCCGGCTCAAACACTTTGAAATCTATTTGCACATAATCAAGATATCAAAACTGAATTCCTCTAACTCGACCAAGCCACATAGGTTACCAAACCCAAGAATATTGCCACCAAAACATCTGTAAAGCATCACCACATCATTATTATAGAAAAGAACTGATCATATTTATTATCGTGTTAATCCAACTTACTACCAAGCTGTTCTATTTCTTTGATTCCTTTCTGAATCACCCTCAAGTCGACACTCTTACTTGACGTACACCATGAACGTTACCCAAAGCTCACTACTAGAGTTCCCAGCATAAAACCACACGGCCCTAAGGCCCATAAGTCACTATATTCTTCTTAAGCACCCCCGTAAGTATCGCAACTGAAACGCCCACTCTGAAAGTACCTTGTGTTAATTTTAAATCGTTCTCTTACCTCCCTTACACTGGAATGTAGAACCCGGAGTCATACAGAATTACCGCAAGTTTCAATATCATCCAACGCAAATAATTGATTCTAGCAGTATACGAATCCAAAAAAAATTTCAATTGCTATATATAAATTTCTGAATCCATAAGAATTCTTTCAAGAGTCATCTACTCTGCTCAAATCTAGATTGCACCACCTAAACAAGCCAAATGACACATGTCCCATTAGTACAACAACACTCAATGGAGTAACCCTGCCTTAACACCACTGGTTGCATTCACGTTCCATGCGCATTACATTCTTCCCAATTAATAACTTAATCATACCATGATTTTAATATACTCATAAAGTGGAATATGACCCTTATTCAGGAATTTCATTATTCTAGTCTTCCCCGATCTCAACCCCTGCAGGTCATAACTAACCCAAGAGTATGTTTCGAACCAAAACTTAAATTTAATGTATAACCATAAAAATCGAATTGTCAATAGCAAGCTCTCCCACTTGGTTCAAAGCCATAAATCAAAGATTAAATAATTTTCCATACCCATATTCATTTACTGTCATAACACCGTAGTGAGACTTAACTAAATTCTTCACAAGCTCATGCAACACAACCTATATGGTTTCTCAAATCGTTCACAAAGCTCACCTTCATTCTCGTGACAGTCAAGTCAACTTTCTTGACTAAATCAAATTCAAATTCCAATACCACAACCTTACCGGTAGTAAAGAAAAAAAAAATTCTCCACACAATATTGTAAGGATCATACATTTGTAGTTTACCTCGCAGGTGATAACACACTTGTTTAGCTTCAAACTGGCATCTCTCTATGACCTTTTACAGCCACAACTATTAGGCCATTAATTAATCTTTTTGAGTTTGGACTCATCAACAAGACATGAAAATTTTAATTTGTCCCACAAACTCACAACATGAAAGATCCTTCAACACATTTATAACTCGAGACTCTACATAAAAATCGAGACATGAGTCATATACTCAAAAAGTCCCTTTCTTTCACTTTCAAACCATCTGAATACATCCCGTAGTCATCTCGTAGTCATCATATCATCATTCAACCGCTCATAGAGCCACATATTTCAACTCATAAGGACACTACCGGACACATAAGTTCAATACACATGTTGTTACAACTAAAACTATCGAGCGTAAGCTGCAGTCTACGCCTGGCCTCAAGTCCTCCAGACTAGACCATTACCGAAACACAAATTACACATCTCGAATCTCATTCATGGAATTACAAGCCTTTAATGCACAACTGATACCGAGTGCTCACATGCACACACGCATGCGTGTAAAGAATTCAAAGAGTTACATTTCAAAGCTGAATCAATTTCGCACGATAAGGAAGGAAATATGGGAAGTTTATCCTAGATGCCCTATAGCCTCTCGAACATAGGTATGGACGTCATCATACCGATCCACAAGACTCTACTAGGCACTTGCTCATAACTTGTAGAACCTATAAACCTAGAGCTTTGATACCAACTTGTCATGACCCAAAATCTAACTAGTCGTGATGGCACCTAACCCATCTCGCTAGGTAAGCCAACTCATCAAGTCCAATATAATATAACTTACTAAGGAAAAATAAATGATCTCTTATACACCTCCCCAGGACTGGTAGTACAAATCGTGAGCTTCTAAGGATAGAGTTTACAAAGCGGATATGAAAAAATACATCATTTGTTTGACAAATACATAAACAAAGTTTAAAATTCTAAGGCTACCATGAACAAGAGGCAGCTACAACAATGATGCCGGTACATTTTCCAAGTCATCTCCCATCGAACACAACAATGTCAACATCCAAAATCTGCACGCAATGTGCAGGAAGTGTAGTATGAGTACAACCGATCCCATGTACTCAATAAGTAACAAAACTAAACTTAGGTTGAAGTTAGTGACGAGCTTATACGAAGGTCAGAGTCCACACAAATATTCAGTAACATCTCATAACAATATAATTAAAGCATCACAAGGAATAACTCAATAATAAAATGCTCAGCTCGTTCACAGTTCCAAAAAATATTTTCTTTTCAAGTATAATAGTAAAACTCAATCCTTTTCACTGAAATCACCAAAATATGAGTAAGTCTGAAAACTATGATCTTTCCCATAAAACTTTCTTTCAAAATAGGAGATTTCATTTTTTCAAGTGGCATGAGGAAAGTACATCTCTATGCTTATATTTCAATGTGCATGCCAATGCAATGCAAAATAGTGACAAAACCATATGCATACTCTCAGAGTATCAATTCACTCAGTCCTCCCTATCACTCAATCCTCTCAATCACTCAGTCCTTCCATTTACTCAATCCTCACAGTCACTCATGCCTCACAATCACTCAATCCTCCCAAGTCACTTGGACCTCGCACTCAGTAGGTACCTGCGCTCACCGGGGGTGTGCAGACTACAAAGGGGCTCCTTCAACCCAAGCGCTATAACAAGCCATCTCGTGGCATAAATCAATCAGGCCCTCGGCCTCATTCAGTCATAAATCAGTAACAACATGCTGCAACGTGCAACTTGATCCCATGATCATCCTCAGTATTAGGCCATCAACCTCACTTAGTCATCAATCTCTCTAGTCTCCCGGGCTCAAAATGTCATGAAAATCAGCCCAAAAATGATGATATAATGTATCAATAATAACAACTGAGACTGAGATATTATATGAATAAATAAATATGATTGAGTATGAAATATCAATGAAATCAGTAATATGACAACAATAAATGACCATTATGGGTCCCAACAATATCGGCATAAGGCCTAAACATGATATACAACTCAATTTACTTATCACATGGTGAAAATACAGATATCAACAAAGTAGGACCACTACATAGTGTACTGGAAACAACAGAGTCACTATTCACAGGGTGCACGCCCACACGCCCGTCACCTAGCATGTGCGTCACCTCAACATCAATCACATAACACATAATTCGGGGTTTCATACCCTCAACACTAAGTTTAAAAGAGTTACTTATCTCAAATTGTTCTTTACTCCGCTATGCCCTTGCCTCATAAATCGGCCTCCGAACACCTTTAATCTAGCCACAATTAATGTAGTTCAGTCAATACAATTTGTAGAAATTAATTCCATGTGAAAATATTAATTTTTCACAAAAATCCAAAATTTAACTAAAAATCGCCTGTGGGGCCCACATCTCGGAATCTGATGAAATTTACAAAATCCGACAACCTATTCAATTACGAGTCCAACCATACCAATTTTACTCAAATCCGACTCCGGATCGATATTCAAATCTCAAAAATACATTTTATGGAATTTTAGAAAATTCCTCCATTTCTCTTGAAATATTAATAATTTAACTCCAAAAATGAAGATTAATTTATGGAATATAATCACAAGGGAGTCAAGAACAATTACCCCAAGTTTTCTGGTGAACTTTGCCTCTGTAAATCGCTCAAACTGAGCTTGAAAATCCAAAAATGGAAGAAAACTCGGACTACTCCGCTATACACTATCCAGAATTTACGTGGTACTATTCACGGTTACTGTTCATGCGTGTTACTGTTCACAGTGCTGTGAAAAAATGCAGCAGCTTTTCTTTAAGTCTAAATCGATCCGTTAACCTTCCAAAATCCACATGAGGCCCTCGGGACCTCAACAAAATGCATCAACCAGTCCTAAAACATCATACGAACTTAGTTGATGTCTCAAATTACATTGAACAATACTAAAACATGAATCACACCCCAATTCAAGCCTATTCAAAACTAATAAATTCTAAATTCTACATTCAATGCCGAAACCTATCAAATCAATTCCGATTGACCTCAAATTTTGCACACAAGTCATAAATGATATAACGAAGCTGTTTCAATTTTCAGAATCATATTTTGATCCCGATATCAAAAACTCAACTCCCCAGTCAAACTTCCAAACTCAAATTTCCTATTTTCGCCATTTTAAGCCTAATTTAACTATAAACTTCCAAAAAGAATTTCGGACACGCTCCTAAGTCCAAAATCACTATACGGAGCTATTGGAATCATCAAAAATCCATTCTAGGGTAATTTACACATATTTTACCATCCGGTCTATTTATTCAACTTAAGCTTCCAAAACATGGATTGTTCTTTCAATTAAATTTTGAATCATCTGAAAACAAAACTTGACTACTCTTGCAAGTCATAATACACAAAACGACGCTACTTAAGACTTCAAATAGCTGAATGGGATGGAAATGCTAAAAACGATAGGTCGGGTCGTTACATGAAATCACTTGAAAATGATGTAAGCACTTTAGTTGGTCAAGGAATAAGTGGGCACTGGTAGTGCAGTGCAGGCAGAAACAGTGTAGGCAGTCACGTCTTCCAGCTGTGTCCCATTGACCTCGTGCTTCTATGAGGGAACAACAAGGGTATCGGGTCCTTGTTTGGTTCTCTATCCCCTAAAGCTTTAGCAGTTCACATTAAGTTGGAATCTATTAACTTGCAGTGAAGCCCAAGTATGTCAAGTTCCTATCTGGTTATTGACAAAGTTTGTTAGATCATCAAAACATAAGTCAAATACATTGAGAAACCTATCACAGGTGGCAATATATATGGCTCACAATCCAATCTTCCACAAAAGGTCTAAGCATGTGGAACATGATTGCCACTTCGTCCACCAATAATATCTCTCAGGTTTAATCACTCTCTCCTTTGTTCCCTCAAAGCTTCAGCTCGCCGATCTTTTCACCAAACCTCTGGCAGGGGTTTCTCACAATTAGATTTTGCCCAAGTTCGAGGTTTTCTCTCTACCCTCCAGCTTGAGCGGGGATGTTAAGATGAAACCACATATTAATTTGAAAGAAGATGAGAGGGAAAAGAAGAAGAAGAAGAAGCAGAAGAAGGGGGTTTCATCGTGTATAAAAATAGAAAACAAGAACAAAGTCTTCAGACAAAAAAATAGGGCTTCGAAGTTCTCTAGATAAATGTCATCATCTCTCTTTCCTATTTTGACTCAATTGACTCTACACGTGGGTGGATATCAGCCCTTGAAGCAATTTAATATGTGTCGTGGATATGGAAAATCCAGCTATATAGAAGGAAGCTTCCTTACACGTGAGATGCACATGTGAGGGAATAATATTTTATTATTCTGTTATCGCATTAGGGAATAGGAATTGTACAAGTGTATAGTATTATTTTATTTTACATTTTCTTTTAGCTAAATTACTGTTATAAAGAGATACAAATACTGTTATGGATATAAATTATTCATATATTTTAATATAAAAATATAATATTTTAGATATAAATGTCACGACCCCAAATACCGGTTGTGATGGCGCCTATCACATTACTAAGCAAGCCAACCAATCAACTAACCACAACCCATTTCCTTTAGTAATAAACCATTTTCAACACAAGTTTTAAATACTGATTTCATAATGAACGTTTAAAACGACAGAAATTATGCAGGAGTCAAAATACAATACAACTACACAACTTAAACCGATCTAGTGTCACGAGTCTAGAGCCTCTAATACAAGACTGAATACCTAATACATCAATAGTCTAGAAAATGTGGAAAATAACATGATACGGGAGAAAACAACGATGCGAACACCATGCAACTACCTTGAAATCCCCGACAGAAACTGAACCAGCTGAAGAATGCTCACTCGGCCGCTCGGGCACCTGGGTCTGCACACAAGGTGCAAGGAGTAACGTGAGTACACCAACTCAGTAAGTAACTAAAGTAAATAAGGGCTGAAAGCAGTGACGAGCAGTTCAAAAATACATAACTGGATAATCAACGGAATAACATGTCCTCTTTACAGTTTAAAATCAGTTTTTGTTATAAAATTACATTTCCAGTTTAAACATTTGGAATCAGACACTTAGTAGTATATTAAACATAGACTTATTTAAAAGAAGAGTGAAATCAGTGAAAACATCATAACAAGGCCCCTCGGGCAAGGAATCACTCAGAATATGGCCCCTCGGGCAGCCTCTCAGTCACTCAGTAAGCACTCTCAGCACTCGGCTCATTTATATCTCATAATAATAGAAATCATAGCAACCGCTGCGGCATGCAACCCGATCCATATATTTATAGTCGACTACGCTCACTGAGGGTGTACAGACTTCGGAGGGACTCCTACAATCCAAACGTCATATTGCTGCGGCGCGCAGCTCGATCCAATTGCTGTGGCGTGCAGCCCGATCCAGTATATATATCGCTGCGGCGTGCAGCCCGATCCATACCTCACATATAAGTATATAGGTATCCTCACAATTGGGTTCTCAACCTCTCTCAGTCCTTAACCTCACAGCCTCTCGGGCATATCAATAGAAATTAGGGATCTCAGCCCGAACAGTCCTCACAATTAGGAGTACAGTGATAAAAACAGTTTTAACATTTAAATATGTAAAACATAACTGAGGATGTGCTTTTAGCAAGTAAATGAGGAAAAACAGTCAAAAGGCCCCTAAGGGTTTCTACAGTCGGCACAAGGCCCCAAACATGGTATACAACCCATAATACAGTATAACTGACTGAAATAAGGGATAATATAAGATTTCCAAATCAACTACACGACTTAATAGTTGATACGGGATGGACTAAGTCATAATCCCTACTGGTGCACTCCCACACGCTCGTCACCTAGCATGTGCGTCACCGCATTTATCAAAAACAAGTCAAATACCAGGGTTTTATACCCTCAGTTCCAGATTTACAATGGTTACTTACCTCAAATCGGTGAAAATACTACTCTGCGATGCCTTTGCCCCTCGAATCGGCCTCCACGCGCGTCGAATCTATCCAAAATTAGAACGAGGACGTCAAAATATGCCAAGGGAACGAAGCCCAAGCGAAAGAAATCGAAAATACCAAAAATCCCGAAATTACCAAAACCCGACCCCTGGGCCCATGTCTCTAAATTCAGAAATTTTTACATCAATAGATTCCTCATCTCCCCACGAGTTCATACATATCAAGAACACTAAAATCGGAGTCCAAGTGACCCCTCAAATCCTCAATTTAAGGCCTCTTAAACTCAAACCCTAATCCTCCATTTTTCGCCCTTTAATTCCTTTAATTACAGCCTTAATCCATGAAATACTACCATAGAAATGTGTTTTAGGTCCAAAATTTACCTTAACGAAGTTCCCTTGAAAACCCTCTTCCAAATCGCACAAAAAGCTCCAAGTCGAAGTCCAAAAATGGTGAAATAACTCAATTTCGCGAAATGGAATAACTTATACGTTCTGCCCAGACATTTTCGCATCTATGACTCTCCAACTGCTTCTGTGGTACTGCATTTATGGTCATGCCTCCGCTTCTGCAGAAATCACTTAAAGTCTCAAAATCGCATCTGTGATAGTTCATCCGCACCTGCGACTCTGCAGGTGCGGTCCCACACCGCATCTATGGTTTCTGGAAAGTCTCAACACTCCGCTTCTACGGCTCATCTTCCTCACGTGCGGCGCCGCACCTGCGGTTCCCAAACCGCAGGTGCAAAAACACCAGAAGTAGCAAAGTTTCTGCAATTTCACAAGTCTCAAACCTTCCCGTTAACTCTCAGAAATCACCTCGAGGCCCCCGGGACGTCAACTAAAAGCACAAACATCACCCAATACCTTATACAAACTTGTTCCAATCATTGAAATGCTTCAAACAACATCAAATCGATTAAAATACCTCAGATTCAAGCCTAAGTTTCTAAGATCTTCCGAATTCTATTTTTGATAAAAAACCCAACTAAACCACGCTTGAATGACCTGAAAATTTGCACACACATCACAAATGACACGACAGAGCTACTGCAACTCTTGGAATTCCATTCCGACCTCTATATCAAAATCTCACCTATCAACCAAAAATTACCAAAATATCAACTTCACCAATTCAAGCCTAAAACTACTCTAAACCTTCAAAACCCATTCTGATCACACTTCTAAGTCATAAATCACATCCCGAAGCTAACCGAACCATTAGAACTTGCATTCGAGCCCTCTAACACACAAGTCAACATCCGGCTGACTTTTCCAATTCAAACTTCCTTAAAAGAGACTAAGTGTCTCAAACTTTACCAAAATCATTCCGGACTCGATCCAACCAACCCGATACCACAAAACACGGATAACGGAGCATAAAGAAGTAGAAATGGGGGAAACTGAGCGGTAACTCCTGAGACGACTGGCCGGGTCATCACATAAAACATGACCAATTTATATCCTATTCTTGCACTTTTCTAACAATTCTCGCCGGAAAAAAATACATAGAAAAAGAGAAAAAGAAAGTGTGACGACCCGGCCAGCAGTCTCACGGGTTACCACTTCGTTTTTCCCATTTCAGCTTCTTTATGCTTCGTTATCCGTATTTTATGTGATCGAGTTGATTAATTTGAGTTCGGAGAGGATTTGGTAAGAAATGAGACACTTAGTCTCTTTTAAGAAGGCTTAAGTTGGAAAAGTCAATCGGATGTTGACTTATGTGTTAGAGGGATTGGATGTAAGTTATGATGATTCGGTTAGCTTTGGGAGGTGATTTGTGACTCAGGACGCGATCAGAATGGGTTTTAGAGTTATAGAGAAGATTTAGGCTTGAATTGGCGAAGTTGATATTTTGGCTATTTCCGATTGATAGGCGAGATTTTGATATAGGTATCGGAATGGAATTCTAAGAGTTGCAGTAGCTTTGTTGTGTCATTTGGGATGTATGTGTAAAATTTCAGGTCATTCAGACGAGATTTGATAGACTTTTTGATCGAAAGCATAATTTAAGAGTTCTTGAAGTTCTTATGCTTGAATCCTATGTTAAATTGGTGATTTGATGTTGTTGTGAGCGTTCCGAAGTTTTGAAAAAGTTTGAACGATGTCATGGGATGTGTTGGTACAATTGGTTTGAAGTTGCGGGGGTTCCGGGTAGGTTCTGGGATATTTTAGGCCGAAAATCATAGCTGTAGCAGGTCCAGAAGGGTTGCGGGCCTCGGAACCCACCAGCGCGGTCCGCACAAAATGAAGTGCATCCGTGGTAGGTGCTGTGCGGTCCGCACAAAATGCAGTGCGGACCGCACAAAATGCAGTGCGGCCGCGGTGAGGAACATTTCACTGGTCCTACTTCGGAAGCTCATAGCTTTTGATCTACAAGGAATTTTGAGATGATTAAAAAATGAAAGTTGTAGCACTTCGTGTCTAGTTTCCAGAAGTAAAGATATTGAAATTTGAGCATCTGTAACGAAAGGTATGGCCAAAATACTAAAGCCTGTCACTGCAGATAAAAACCTGTGCGGTCGCAGTTGTTTTTATGCGGACCGCGGTCGTTTTGTGTGGTCCACAGAGGTGGAAATCCGTGGGGTACTCTATAAATACGAGGTTTTGGGTTTTATTTAATATTTTGACCTAGAGAGCTCAAATTTTGGCAATTTTTTGAAGGTTTTT
Source organism: Nicotiana sylvestris (assembly GCF_000393655.2). Classification (NCBI taxonomy): domain Eukaryota; kingdom Viridiplantae; phylum Streptophyta; class Magnoliopsida; order Solanales; family Solanaceae; genus Nicotiana; species Nicotiana sylvestris. The sequence goes on from NC_091068.1 coordinate 10,337,026, forward strand.
CAAAAAATTCATCGGGGGTAAGTGATTCTAACTCATATTTGGCTAGAGCACATAATCTGTCATTGAATTCATCATTTAATTCGTGATTTGGAATGGAATTTGGGAATAAAATTTGTGGATTCTTCCAAAAATATAAAATGATGATTTGAAGGTCCAATGGTACCAGAATTCGATAATTTTGGTATGGTTAGACTCGTGATGGTATGAAGATTATGAAAATGTAAATTTTACCTAATTTTGAGACACGGGCCCGGGGCTCAGGTTTTGGTAATTTCGGAAATTGTGTCATATTTTGATTGTTTTCGCTTGGTCTTCGTTCCATTAGCATATGTTGACGTCCATGTTCTAATTTTCGATAGATTCGATGCACGTGGAGGCCGATTTGAGGGGCAAAGGAGTCGCGAGCTAAAGATTTAGCCGGTTCGAGGTGAGTAATGATTGTAAATGACGTTTTGATGGTTTGAAATCCCGGATTGCACATCGTTGTGCTATATTGAGGTGAGGCACATGCTTGATGACGAGCGTGGGGTCATGCACTATTTTGAATTGTGACTTGGTCCATCCCGATTGATGATTTTACCGCGTATTTGATTGAAAACTACTTGCTATCATCATTATGTGGGTTGAAAGCCATATTTGTGCCTACTGCCGACTATTTGAACCCTTCGGGGATTTTTGTTGATATTTCCTCACTGTTTTGACTTTATACTTGAACTCAGTCATGTTATTTTCCACTGTTTTCAAAACGCAGACATGTTTACTCTGCTTTAACACTTGAAATGATATTTTAAATAATATTTTGGGCTGAGCGTTATGTTTTACTGTTGCTTGAGTAGCTTATGCGAATTTTGACTGAGTAAGGCCGAGGGCCTATATTGTGAGGATAATTTTGGGTCGGGCTACACGCCGCAGCAGTGAGATACTGATTATGATAATGAGGCCGAGGGCCTGAGATTGTGCGCCATGAGGTGGCTTGATATTGATATGAGGCCTGAGATTGTGCGCCACGAGGTGGTTTGATATTGATATGAGACTGAGAGCCTATTTATAATACCACGAGGTGGATTGATATTGCGCTTTTACTGTAAGGGGTCCCTCCCGGAGTCTGTACACCCCCAGTGAGCGCGGGTACCCATTGTGATGTGAGATATAGCCCGAGGGGCTGATATTGTTCTATGTGATAGCCCGAGGGGCTGGTATTGTTCTATGTGATTGCCCGAGGTGCCGGTACCGTTTTATATGATTGCCTAAGGGGCTGGTATTGTTTTGAGATATGGCCCGATGGGCGGAGTTGTGGAAATTGTGCCCGAGGGGCGAACCTTTATGTGTTTATCTTTCATATTTACCTGTCATTTACCTGTTAAACTATGGTATTTGTACCCCAGGAGCGGATTTTTGTGCTTATCTGCACTAACTATTTTGCATTTATTTGCGTAACTCTTGAAAAAGTCATTTTTCAAAGAAATTTAAACTGAGCTAAGATTTTTTAAGAGACTTTTACAGCTTTACTACTTTCTTACTGGTTTTTAAACTGCTTCTATACAACATCTTGATATGCTTTACGTGATTTCTTACCATTCAGGCTTTAGTTATGATTATTACTTACTGAGTTGGAGTAATCACTTTACTCCCTACACCTTGTGTGCAGATTCAGGTAATTATACACCCGGTAGTGGGTTTTGGTTGATCGAAGGCAAAGTCATCGGAGTTTAGCAAGGTAGCTGCCGACGTTCGCAGCACTGCTTTTCTCTCTCTTCATTTCATTAGTCTGTAATTGTACACTTCAGACTTTCAGTTGTATTTATACCCTAGTAGATGCTCGTGACTTGTGACACCCCGGTTAGGGCTGTGTCGGGTTGTATTTCCGCTACTTATTATCATTAAATCATGTTTAGACTACTTTTATATTGTTTAACTGTTTTAAAAAGTGAATTGGGCTTAATTGGCTGGCCTTGTCTTCACGAGAGGCACCTTCACAACCGGGTTCAGGGTTAGGGTCGTGACAGTTGGTATTAGAGCCTAGGTTGCATAGGTCTCACGAGTCATGAGCAGGTTTAGTAGAGTCTCGCGGATCGGTACAGAGACATCTGTATTGATCCTCGAGAGGCTGCAGAACCTTTAGGAAAACTTCACATTCTTGAATTCTTATCGTGCGTCCTTTAATTCAGCTTGAAATGTAACTCTTTGAATTCTTTCCACGCATTCGTATGCGCGCATGAGCGCTCAATATCAGATGTGCATCGATGACTTGTGATCCCCGATCGAGGGGTGAGACGTGATCTCTGTGAGTTGATATTGGGCCAGTTTGGAAGACTTGATGCTGAATATTTGCCTATAGCTTGAGCACCGAGGTGCTGATTGTGTGAGCAAATGTCTTCGAACTGATATGTTCGGTAGTGTCCCTATTAGTGGAAGTGACGGCTGCATGGTTATGTGATGAGTATTTTGTGACTGCGAGATGCATTCTTATGAATTGGAAGCGACGAGGAGGGTCTGCTGGAGGGCAGAAGGACTATTAGGTGCTTGATTTTCATCTTGATTTGAGGTATAGCCCCGTGTTATGGGTGTGCGAAGAGTCTTTCATGTGTCCTAGTTAGAAGTGAAGTAAATTTCATCTGCGGTATGAGTTCAGACTCAGGAAGGCTAAGTGACTGCGTAATGTTTGTGACGGTGGAAGGTATAGAGAAATGTTAGTTGAAGACAAGGCATGTGGGTTATCTCCTGCGAAGTGTTCCGAGGTTGTGTGATCCTTATGTGTCTTTTAGAAGGTCTCATTTACAAGTAAAATATAAGTGTTGAAATTTTAATTTTGAGTCGCTTAAGAGAGTGGGCTTGACTATTGCAAGGATGAATATGAGATTTGTAGAAGATTATTTATTAGATGGTTTGTGTTTCACGAGCTTATGAAGGTTTGAGTTAAATCTCACTATGGTATTATGACAGCAATAGAGTATATGCATTATGAGTTATTGTGTGTGTTTTGGTCTACGACTCCAAGCCAAGTAAGGGAGTCTGCTATTGATTAAGCGATTGCACAGTTATGTGCTATGCTAGTTCTGGTTTGAGACATTCGGGTGAATCAGTTATGGCCTATGGAGGTTGAGACCGAGGATGGCTTGGGTAAAGGAAAATTTTGACGAAGATTATATTATGCCTCATAGGTGTATGAGAATCACGGGATGTCTTGAGTTGTTATTGGCAAGAATTCTCGGTGCATAGAGCAGGAAGTTGCTTGGTTGTATTGGGATGAGGTTACATTCTGCGGTGTCGGAGTGCCAATGAGGCATGGGTTGTTCCGTTCAGTTGATCAGACTAATTGCAGTTTGAATAGAGTGAATGGCTCTCGAGAATGGTTCTGATGTGTTCAAGATTCTACATGTAACAATTGGGTATTTTAAAGTCGTACATGTGGTTTGGAACTGAGTTTTCATTTGGAAGATATCAAGACTTGTGGTACTTTCTACATTAACTATAGGATTCTAGATATTAGTATTAGGAAGGTAATTGTTCCAGATTCACATGAAGTCCTTTCGGGGTAGGTATTTTGAACGTGGTGCTTTTGGAAATATTTAAGAGAGTACTCAGCGACTTATGAGCCTTAGATAGTGTGGTTTTATGCTTGGGTATCATGTGGTAAGTCTGGGTTGAGGAATTGTGGTACTACAGCAAGAGGGTATATCATGTTGAAGGTAAATCAGAAGGAAACTTGGATAGATGTGATGGCTGGGTAGTAGGCCGGATCAGTATGATAAGGATATGATTAGTTCCTTGGGTGTGTACAGGGTAATGAGTTCCTGCAGGTATTTTGCGGCAATGCTCTTAGGTTTTGATGGCTTGCATAGATTGGTCGAGTTAGAAGGATTCAGTCCTGGCAGGTCTGGCTTGTGCAAGGGGAACTCGGAGAGTTCTTGATGGTTTCTACCTCGGTTGGAGATGTATATTTTCTATAGGCATAAGGAGTATGGGATGAATAGTGATTTCCTTCTAGATGGGATCAATGGAAAGTTCTTGACTAGTAGAGTACGTAGATGTTTGTGGCTCGGAAGGGAGATAAAGTTCTCATGTTATCCTAGGATGGTATGGTATATGCAGTATGTGTGGAATGATTGGGTATTTGAGGTGCGGTATGCATTCAAATGGCAGAATTGGGATCAGGTATGTTGATTCATGTGCCATATGGATTTGGAGACAGGGAAGTTATCATATTTAGGCTATGTTGGAGTCCGAAACTTTTTTGATGTTTTTTTGGACAAAAAGCACTTTTCTACTACTTAAAAAAAAGTTACATAAATGAGTAAAATACAGTACTATATTGCAAATTGCTTTAACGGAAATTTAGCCGTTAAAGTAAAATGCAGTATAGTACTGCGTATTATTATTATTATTATTATTATTAGTTTTAATTCGCAGTACTATACTGCGTTTTACTTAAGAACATTTGTCAAACATAGTATAATACTGTGTTTTACACTGAAACATATTATTATACTGCTTTTTACTCTGGTTTTGGCCCCACCAATAATGAACTGACATAACAATAATTCAAATACATAAAACGTAGTATTGTACTGTATTTTACATAGAAAAATTCTACACCCCAACGTTGGACTTGCCTTATTTAAAGGCGTTTCAATTTTATGAAAATTCATTCAATACTTTACTTCAAACTTACGTTTATGCTTCTCTCTTCTTCTTATCAATCATTTTTTACAATGTCTGAAGTGGCAAAAATAAGAGTTTCACTATATTGGGGGGGGGGGAGGTTGTGTTGGAGAATAACTCTGTGAGGTATAGCTCACCTCCACAATGTAATGTTAAATTGCCGCTTACTATGGAGTACGATAAATCGGTATCGTTGTTACATAAATAAATGAATGAGAGGAGGCGTTCGGTTAACCTTAAAATAACCGGTAGATTTCTGTATTAAGTGACTCCACAGGGGTTTGCTTATTATTCTGAGTTTAACATCGAGGATGATGAAACTCTTAGAGATTTTTTGCGGATTCCGGATGAATACAGGGAATTTATTGTAATAAATTATTGGAAATGTACGTTAAGGTGGAAGGCGTTCCCAATAATAAGGGCGTGCATAGTAGGGATAACCCCCAGTCATCGGGTGGTTATTCTGGAGCAGTTTTTGCCGGACAGATTGCTGATGAAAGAGCTTGCCTTGATTTAAACTTGTCACCACCGGCGAATGAGCAGCCACAAAATAATTTTTCGACTTTATATAATCAATAATACAACTGGTAAACTTCAATTTTACTACGCTTTAGCGATGTTTATTTTATGTTTTAATTGGATTTGTATTAATACTCATATTTTTCACAGGGGGTACCGTCCGGATACGAATTTTACAAGTTATGACCCCGCCCCTAGTTGGAATATGCGTAGTTTTGGAGTATTGGACCACGATGGTCCATCCGGGAGTCATCACCAATAAGAAAATATCCATCATGAAACGTCAAGACAATGCGACTTGTAAGTAAAGTGATATAGCTATATCTAAAGTATTTATCTAGTTCGGTATATTATCATTTTGTTCTTTTCGTGCAGTGAAAACGAAATTCTTGAAGCTCTTGACCTCACATAGTTGCCTATAGACGACGTATTTACTCGTGATTTGGCAGATGCGCAGAATCAGGAAGATGATAGTGATTATGATAACAATGCGGATGAGTCTGGAGATGACATACCCTTCCATGATGAGGGTGATGATGAAGAGAAAGGGAATGTTGAACCTGAGCTGACGAGGGAGAATGTTCCTCCACCTCCCGCTAGACCAAGAGTGTACGAGTCCCACGTGCCATTTCATGAGCAGAATATTACCTACCTTGATAATTTGCCAAGCATGCCGAACGTGGATGCCCTCATAAGGGATGATGATGAATTTTGGTCAGCGATGTGGGATGAGTCTAGACCAGCTGTTCTAACAAAGGGCATGTATTTCCCTGATAAAGCTCGCCTAATTAGGGTTGTAAAAATCTACAGTATAAGAGAGTGCCGTGAGATGACGGTAAGTGAGTCAGCTACGGAGAAATACAAGGTTGTATGCCGTAGAGACTTTATGGGTTGTCACTGGATGTTGCGTGCCACCAAGAAGAAATCAGGTTTGTGGAAAGTGGGTAAATTTATTAGCGAGCACACATGTGAAATGGACACATACAATAAGAATCACTTCAACTTGGATGTGGACTTGATTTCTCTTGTCTTGATTCCATATTTGGAAATGTCCATTAGGTTCAAGATTAAAGAGTGTATTACAGTCGTCCACCAGGAGTATGGTTGTACTATAACCAAAAGAAAGGCATATCTCGATCGCAAACGTGCCTTTGAACTTATTTATGTCGACTGGGATAAGTCTTTTTCAAATCTGCCCAGGTACATGGCCACTGCAACACTTTAACCCCCTGACTGTTGTTGAATGGAGGCGTGAGCGGAGTCCGGACAGACCCCAATATATTTTCAACTATGTGTTCTGGTCATTTAAACCAACAATTGATGGTTTTGTGCATTGTCGTCCTGTTATTTCCATAGACGGTACTCATGTCTATGGAAAGTATGATATTAAGCTTTGTTTGCAGTTGCAGTAGATGCCAACGGGCAAATATTTCCACTAGCTTTTGCCATATGTGCCAACGAAAGTGAAAAGACATGGACGCTTTTTTTGAACCACTTGAAGCAGCACATTGTCAAACAACGTTAAGGTATTTGTCTAATATCTGGTCGGCATGGTGGTATTTTAAGTTCTGTACGTCACTTGCCTGAATGTCAGGAACCATATGCATACCACCGTTACTGTGTGCGTCACTTGAAGGCCAATTTCCATAAGAAATATCCTGAGAAGGCATTGCATGACTTAATGTGGATGGCTGCAACTGAGCACCAGCAGTGCAAATTCACGAGGCGCATGGAAGCGATTCAGCAGTTAGAACCACGAGCCTATACTTGGTTGATGGGGCATGAGCTTCACATGTGGACATTACATGCTGATGGCGGCAGACGATGGGGATCCCTCACTACAAACGTGTCAGAGTCATTCAACGACTTGTTGAAGTCTGCCCGTGGACTGCCTATCACTGCCATGGTCCGCATGACATTCAAACAGAGTGCAGAGAGGTTTGTTGAAAGGCATGCAGCTGCATCAGCATTGATGGACAGGGGTGTTCAATTTATGCCAATACCCATGAGAAGATTTGAAAGGTCCAGGAGGCGAGCACAGTGGCATTCATTTCTTCAGTACGATCATGAACGGGGTGTTTTTGAAGTTAAGACTGCTATCCGCGGACACCGTGGGAATAATCTACAGACGGTGAATGAAAATAGAAGGTTATGTTCATGTGGGAAATGGACCATCTACCACATGCCGTGCGCACATGCGTTGAAGTGCTTTCAACAAGTTGGATATGGGGCAACAAACTATATTGATAGGCAATACAGTGTTGCTGCATACGTAGACACGTATAGTGGGAAGTTGCAGCCATTAGGTGCTAAGCATTATTGGCTGCCGAAACCTTTAAAGATGGTATGCAACAAGGACTATTTGCGCAAGCTGCAAGTGCAAAAAGAGAACGCGTATACAAAACCAAATGGATGTTGGTGACAACGTTTATGCGCGTATGTGGCATATGCTCGCAAACAGGACAAGACCGTCGTAAATGTCCTTCAGGTAGTGTGCGTGGTCGTGGTAATCCGGCTCCTGGTGCAAGTTCGCCGAATGTACCCAACTATCAAGGATACCCTTAGTCTTTTATTTTGGTATTGTTTTTTGTAATACGTGTTTGTACTTGTGTATGCTGCAATATATATCAAATAAAATTATGTTCCACAATTTGAAATGAGTGAAGAAAAAGCTGTTTAATTGTAGGAAAATATAATATGTAAAGCGTGGTTTGATAGTTTCATATAACAACACAAGCACTTAAACTTAACTTCCACTTTAATTAAAATAAAACATTACTACAGCACAAACACAAGCATAACAGGCCAACATAAGAAAAATACATGAAATATGAAAAATACACTAAACACATACATGCCAATGTTTAGTCCCGGTTGCCATTTATTCTCCGCTCCAACCACTTAAATCATTCTTCCATTCGTTCTTTTTCTTCTTCTACCTCTTTCAGTTTCGCCTTCACCTCTGCAAGTTCCCGTTTATATTTTTCTTTTCATTCCTTTTGTGCTTCACAATTCCATTGTGCTTCCCATTTTTCTTCTCCCACCTCCTTTAGTTTTGCCCTCATTTCTACAATAATTCTATCGCTTTCTCTTTGTGTTTCCCGTTGGCATAAACACATATTATGAAGAAACTGCAGTTCTCTGTAGCATTCATGATAACATGGTTCATCAACCCATTCCTTAAAATCACAAATAGGTTCGCCGGGAACCTTGTATAACTAGTTCATACATCACCAGTAGCGGCGTCCAACTTCACCACCGTCCCAACAATTTTGCATCGAGCATTCTTTTCCACAGTTGCACTTTGGTGGACGAAGAGGTTGAGCCATTTAATGAAATATTTGCTTTTAGTAAAAAAACCTTACTTTTAATAAAATATTTGCTTTTACTAATTTTTGAGCACACAAAATAACTACAATGACGCCGTTATTTATAGGCGAGACAAAATACATAAAGTGTGGTATAGTACTACGTTATATGGAGTTGTCTTGTCGTTCTGAAAAAGATGAAAACCATATGAAAAAAGTTTATTTATTGCAGCAAAATTTAATATATAAAGCGTGGTATAGTACTGCGTTTTATGGAGTTGTCTTGTAGTTCTGAAAAAGATGAAAACCATGTGAAAAAAGCTAGTTTATTGCAGAAAAATTTAATATATAAAGCGTGATATAGTACTGCATTTTATGGAGTTGTCTCGTCATTCTGAAAAAGATAAAAACCATTGAAAAAAGTTGGTTTTAGTTATCCTTTGTGCAGTGATGGTTTTAGTTCTACTGTTTGTTTTTGTGTTACATTTGCAATGTTTGTGTTTCTTGTGTACTGTTTAAGTAAATCTGATGTTCAAACGCAATTAAAACAAAAATGTTGTTAAAAGATAATTGGTATCATTATTTACATAATGCACTATTTACACAAACTAAAAACATAAGTAAATCAGTGAGTCCCGCAGCCTGTGTGCTTTAGTGCTGCTGCTGGCCTGAGTCGCATCCCCTGTTGCCTGGGTACACTATCTGGATCATCATCATCAAGCCGCCTCTTTATGTGAGGATGTGCAGCAACATCGACACCACAAATGGCAGGATCTGAAGAATAGGCCGTCGGGCTGTCAGTCACCTACAAAACAAGTACTAAACTTAGCATGTGACAAAGTATATTTGTATTGTACGTGTTAAGTCAAAAAATATTTTTCCACTGTGGTCTCGTCGGCCTCCTGAGTATATGCATCCATGGTGTCCTCATCAAAACATGTAGTGGCCTCAAAGATGGGCTAGGACGAAGCCTTCATAAGAAAGTTAAAAATTAATTAATGGCAGCTCATTAAGGAAAAGAAAACAAATTGAAATTTTAAAGTAATACAAACATACCTGCACCTGTGGTAGATCCGCATCAACCGCCGGGGATGAGGCATAACTCAACCTGCACCCGCCATCCACGTCCCGGGTGGGCCGATCCTCAACAGCGGTAGATGGGCATGCAAAGTACTGGTCTACATCCCCGTCGAATGTACCCGTGATCGACAATGCTCCTGACAGGGTGACCTGCGATGCTGGCAGAGATAGTTGAAGGCTGTACAAAGGCATGCTGCTGGAAGGCTCATCTTCCCGAGGTATATAACTCGGCTGATCATCTCCAAGCGCCTCAACTCCAAAGTCCTCATCATGTCCCTCAACAGGTGGGTCGACAGGTGCCTCAACGCCCTCTTGCTGGGGACCACCTCCTCGCCGTCCCCCGCGACCCCGTAGGGCACCCCTACCTCGTAGGGCACCCTTCCCTCGTGCCCTACCCCTGCCTCGTAGGACACCCCTACCCCGATGGTAGTCCTCTAGCGCCGCATACTGAGCCTCGTGGTCCAACCTCGCGGCATCTCTCGCCTGAAATAGGGTCCGACGAGCCAACTGTGCCACCCGCCGGCCATAGTCAACGACTGCAGGGATGTCGGTATGCTACTGCATTTCCTGTCCCAATTGGTATAGGTGATGATGCCCAATAGCCTGTGAAATATTTAAAATATTAATTAAATAATGCTATGTCACAATTATACGATATTAATAAGCCAAAAAACATACCAGTGCCTCGTGTCTCCCGGCGTATGGTCTGTAGCGCTCGCCAAGTACATGAATGGGGTTCCCGATAATTAGTCGGGTGTGACGACGTTACCATGATGCATACATATGAATAGGGGCCTCTTGGGTAAATGTAGGTGCTGGCGAAATACGGTCAGCTCGCTGCTCCTCCCAAATATGGACCTGCTGCTCTAGCCATCCCATATATATATCGTCCAGCCTGGCACGGTCATCCCGCTGATAGTGTATAGCCACCCATCCAGGCTCCCCCGGTATAGGCTGGGGACGGTGAAACTGGCGAAGCACACGCTTTGTGGCATGATACTCAACCATATCGAAGAAGATCATCGGGACGAATGTGCTCCAAAGTAGTCGATCGACTGAGCAATAAAAGGGCAGCTGAGCTAGCAACTTATCGCTGTATGGCGTCCAGATGAACTACCAAATAATAACATAAAAGTGAGTATGCGCAACACAACTCAATTTAAAACAAGTAAGTGTAGGTATATATTTACCTGTCCGTCCACCAGCATATCTAGCACATCTCTGATAAGGGGGAGATTATGATGAGCATCGGTCCCTCGGTAGTTCCCACACCGGAGAATCCACCTAGAAGCTAGAGGGAGAAATGGATAATCCTCACCAGGCGCAAGTGATGGTAGAGGTGGCTGCAACGGCATGATCCGCTGCCAGGCCCAAACCTAAGATAAAAGGTTGATGTAAACTTTATGAGTCATTTCGACCATATAGAATTTGGAGAAATGAACAGAGTATTCGAAAATGTTGTCACCTGTAGGAGGGGAAGAAAACCACATATGTCCACCGCTGGGCCCATGCTCGCCCGGCACATGCTCCTATACAGGTATACGAGAATAGCAGCACCCCAACTGTACTGGGGTAAATCATCCAGCTGCTGAAGATGATGGAGAAAGCGCATACTCACTTTACTCCCCAAAGTGTTCGGGAACAAGACACACCTGAAAAGCAGGAGCAGCGCCAACCGCGTGTACCTCTCAATATGGAGATCCTCCGTCTCGCCGGTAATGACTGGGTGCAAAAATGCCATATGATCTTTGATGGCTGACAAAGCAACACGACTTCCCCCAGCATCACCCTGAGGTCTATAACCAGTAAAATGCCCCATCATATCCAAAAACTGTGCACACATCATGGATCTAATGTACTGGGGCAGTGCTACGACCCGTCCATCTACGCGCAGCCCGTACAAAACCTGAACATCCTCCAGCGTGATGGTGGCCTCTCCAGTGGGCAAGTGAAAAGTGTGCATCTCCGGTCGCCACCGCTCTACCAAGGCCGTGATGAGAGACCAATCAAGGCATCCGTCCAAGCTCAAAAATCGTATAGAAGCCCGTAGCCTGTAGGCGTGCGACTACGCGGGCATGGAAAAGATGCTCCACGATGAACTCCCACAAATCGTCAGGTCTCCTGGGGCAGAGAGCTTGCATCGATAGCTGTCCCTCCCATACAAAGGAGGACCTATGGTCGCCCGGCAACGCTAGTAGCTGATCCTCGGCAGGTCCGGGATGCGCAGGCGGAGGAAAGTCCATGTCGTCTACTATAATTTAAACAAAATTAATTGTGTGTGTTAGCTTAATAAATTAAATAATTAATTTAGTTTAAAATTGGACTGAATAATTATGTATGGGTTTCAGGTTCAATATTTGAGGCCCGGTAGCACCGAGTTATCCTGAATTATTATGTGTGTCAATTTCAATATTTTTAGAATTGTGTGTGTTAGCTTAATAAATAAAATAATTAATTATGTTTAAAATTGGACTGAATAATTATGTATGAGTTCCAGGCTCGATATTTGAGGCCCGGTAGCACTGAGTTATCCTTAATTATTATGCGTGTCAATTTCAACATTTTAAGAATTTTTTTAGCTTAATAAATTAAATAATTAATTATGTTTAAAATTGGACTGAATAATTATGTATGGGTTCCAGGCTTGATTTTTGAGGCCCGGTAGCATCGAGTTATCTTTAATTATTATGCATGTCAATTTCAATATTTTTAGAATTTTGTTAGCTTAATAAATTAAATAATTAATTATGTTTAAAATTGGACTGAATAATTATGTATGGGTTCCAGGCTTGATATTTGAGGCCAGGTAGCACCAAGTTATCCTTAATTATTATGCGTGTCAATTTCAATATTTTTAGAATTGTGTGTGTTAGCTTAATAAATTAAATAATTAATTATGTTTAAAATTAGACTGAATAATTATGTATGGGTTCCGGGCTCGATATTTGAGGCCCGGTAGCACCGAGTTATCCTTAATTATTATGCGTGTCAATTTCAACATTTTTAGAATTTTGTTAGCTTAATAAATTAAATAATTAATTATATTTAAAATTGGACTGAATAATTATGTATGGGTTCCAGGCTCGATATTTGAGGCCCGGTAGCACCGAGTTATCCTTAATTATTATGCGTGTCAATTTCAACATTTTTAGAATTGTGTGTGTTAGCTTAATAAATTAAATAATTAATTATGTTTAAAATTGGACTAAATAATTATGTATGGGTTTCAGGCTCGATATTTGAGGCCCGTTAGCACCGAGTTATCCTTAATTATTATGCGTGTCAATTTCAACATTTTCAGACTTGTGTGTGTTAGCTTAATAAATTAAATAATTAATTATGTTTAAAATTGGACTGAATAATTATGTATGGGTTCCAGGCTCGATTTTTGAGGCCCGATAGCACCGAGTTATCTTTAATTATTATGCGTATCAATTTCAATATTTTTAGAATTTTGTTAGCTTAATAAATTAAATAATTAACTATATTTAAAATTGGACTGAATAATTATGTCTGGGTTCCAGGCTCGATATTTGAGTTAATTTTACAATATATATTAATTTGTTACTTTTGTACGTTTATTGTTATAAATTAAATAATTAATTTTGTAAAGTGTAATTGGATAGAGTTGCAGTTACTACATACTTAAACTACATAGACTCTACGCTAAAAGGTTCTACATTTTACTACGCTAAAAGGCTCTATATTTTACTACGCTAAAAGGCTCTATATTTTACTACGCTAAAAGGCTCTATATTTTACAACACTAAAAGGCTCTATATTTTACTACACTAAAAGGCTCTATATTTTACTACGCTAAAAGGCTATTTATTTTACTACGCTAAAAGGTCACTATTACATATAAAAACAACTAACATAAAATACAAATATGAACAACAAACAAAATAAATAATATTAATTTTTTAACAATACAAATAATTTATCAAATTTTAACAATTTTTTGTGCCAAAGCTAATAAATCAATCCGGATATAAATAAGATACAAATTTAAACACAAACATAACACAAATTAACATGGAAACACATTAAACAATAAAAATATGCATGTACTATACGAGCTTTGATATAAACAAAATCGAAATACCTCGATTTAAGTTTTTTGAATTTGATTGAAATCGAATTTTTGCACCTGAAAGAAGGAATCCAAAGTTTGTCTTGTATGTGGGACCTACACTCCTTGCTCTTTAGGTGACGGATGAGGCCCAGTTTTTTTTTTTTTTAACTTTGACATGGTGGGAGGGGGGGACCAGCAAAATCGGAATTTTTTTAATGGGGGTTCGTCGGTTCGGTGATCCAAGGAAGAAGAAGGGAGTTTATTTTATTAAAGCTGTTCGCAGTATTATACTGCATTTTACTTAAAATACACTATAGTACTGCGAACAACTTTAATAAAATAAAACTGGGCCCAGATTTTAAGTAAAACACAGTATAGTTTTACTTTAACGCAATACTATACTGCGAATTACAATTTTTTTTTATAAATAATATGCAATACTATACTGCGTTTTACTTTAACGGCTAAATTTTTGTTAAAGTAATTCGCAGTATAGTTCTGCATTTTACTCATTTATGTAACGTTTTTTAAGTAGTAGAAAAGTATTTTTGTCCGAAAAAGCATCAAAAAAGTTTCGGTCTCGGCTATGTTGTGGTTGTGAGCCGTGTGTATCGACACTGTTTAGTGACTATCGGGGTTTGGAGACCCGAGCAGATCTTTTGTTCTTGGCATGTTATATTTTAGATGGGATATTGGGTTCAGACTGGTTGTCTTCGTGTTGTGTCATTCTGGACTATTGCGTTAAGGCGACACTGTTGGCTATGCCGAAAATGCCACGGATTGAGTGGTGAGGTCCGTAGATTATGCCCTAGTGGAGTGGTTTTATATTTCGAAGACCCAGCGGACGGCTAGGAAGGATTTTACTTCTTATTTGGGCTTTCGTGATGGATGTTAGTGTAGAGGTTTCTACCATTGATTCAGCTCCAATGGTGAGAGACTTTTCAGATGTGTTTCTTGTGGCCGGGCATGTCGCCGGGCAGGGTTGTTGATTCGGCATTGATTTGATGCCGGGCACCATATCGTATGGCCCCGGCAGAGTTAAAGGGGTGGAAGGAGCAGCTTCACCTTGATAAGGAGTTCGTTGGCAGGCCAATGTGGATGCGTATTCTAACTTGAGTCGGCTTGGTTGGCTCCGAATTGTATTATTGAGAGAGGTGTTGATTCGTCGGTTATTGAGCTTATTAGTAATTCGGAGAGGCCTATGAGTTACCTTTCCGTGTTGCGAGGCGTTAGGATTTGTTGGTTATCGGCACATGTGGTGCGGTGTTATTGGGGTCTCTCAGCAGGATTCGAGCGGGAGGAGTATTGGATATTGCTTGGCGGATGGAGCATCTGTTATGCCCTTTCGGGTTGTGCGGTGTTATGTACTTGCTTTACCATGGTTATGATGATTTACTTTGATTCTAGACATCAATTGCACGTGGTCGTCAATTTCGAGCAGAGTGACTTGAGGTGTTCCATGTGGAGCAGTGTTTGGATAAGGTCGCGCATTGCAACAAATATATGTGGAGGTATGACCTTGCAGGTTAGATTCGTGTGTTCTATTCCTATGATGCGAGACGGGTTCTCAGCCTTGTGTTGTGGTGGTACTGGTGAGCTTGAGGTACAACTCTTTCATTTGAGTCATTTTCATGATTTGAGTATGTTCGGACCGTTGCTTATTGGTGCACGTATTATGCAAGTCGTGGCTGAGGCCTATATTGATGTGTCATGTCACCAGAGTGGTGTGTCGGATTAGAGGAGATCGTTGGGATCATTAATGAATACAAACAGATTCGATCAGCATGTTGGAAGGATAATATCAAGTTTCGGCTCGAAAATTTGCTATGGCATTTGCCAAAGGAGAAGTAGCTTCATGAATGGTTGATCTGAGAAATGGTTATGGTGTATTGCGTGTTTCATTTATTGTTGGCAGTATATGAAAGTGTTGGAATGAGACTTTAGTTGATAAGAGATTTTCTACCGGTATTCGGTTGTTGTGGGTAGCTGCTATGAATAGAAGTTATCGCTATGAGCGTTTGAGTTACGTGGTTTATCATGTAATTGCACCTGAGGTTGTAGGTATGGGTTATTACAGTTGGTTCAGGCTTATTCTGAATATAGATGTGAGATTCTGATCTTGTGGATGATTTCGAAAGTGGAAATGGGGTTCTAAGGTTTATGGGTTAGGTTGGATTATGAAATTTTAGTTGCATTGTATTATCGGACCTGTATGAGATAGGGTGACATGGGATCACCCCCGAGTATATGCATGGTAAAGTTATTCAACAATTGGTTGGCTTTTGGAACAACTCTGGGCACGTTCGAGGACAAATGTTTGTTTAATTTGGGGAGGATATGATGACCCTGCCAATCGTCTCATGAGTTACCGCTCCGTTTTCCCTATTTCAGCTTCTTTATGCTTTGTTATTCGTGTTTTATGTGATCGGGTTGATTAGTTTGAGTTCGGAGAGGATTTGGTAAGAAATGAGACACTTAGTCTCTTTTAAGAAGGCTTAAGTTGGAAAAGTAACCAGATGTTGACTTATGTGTTAGAATGCTCGGATATGAGTTCCGATGATTCGGTTAGCTTCGGGAGGTGATTTGTGACTCAGGAGCGCGATCAGAATGGTTTTTGGAGTTGTAGAGAAGATTTAGGCTTGAATTGGCGAAGTTTATATTTTGGCTATTTCCGATTGATAGGCGAGATTTTGATATAGGTATCGGAATGGAATTCTAAGAGTTGCAGTAGCTTTGTTGTGTCATTTGGGATGTATGTGCAAAATTTCAGGTCATTCGGACGAGATTTGATAGACTTTTTGATCGAAAGCATAATTTAAGAGTTCTTGGAGTTCTTATGCTTGAATCCTATGTTAAATTGGTGATTTGATGTTGTTGTGAGCGTTCCGAAGTTTTGAACAAGTTTGAACGATGTCATGGGATGTGTTGGTACAATTGGTTTGAAGTTCCGGGGGTTCCGGGTAGGTTCTGGGATATTTTAGGCCAAAAATCATAGCTGTAGCAGGTCCAGAAGGGTTGCGGGCCTCGGAACCCACCAGCGCGGTCCGCACGAAATGAAGTGCATCCGCGGTAGGTGCTGTGCGGACAGCACAAAATGCAGTGCGGCCGCGGTGGGGAACATTTCACTGGTCCTACTTCGGAAGCTCATAGCTTTTGATCTACAAGAAATTTTGAGATGATTTAAAAACAAAAGTTGTAGCCCTTCGTGTCTAGTTTCCAGAAAGGTAAAGATATTGCAATTTGAGAATCTGTAGCAAAAGGTATGGCCAAAATACTAAAGTCTGTCACTGCAGATAAAAACCTGTGCGGCCGCAGTTGTTTTTGTGCGGACCGCGGTCGTTTTGTGCGGTCCGCAGAGGTGGAAATCCGTGGGGTACTCTATAAATACAAGGTTTTGGGTTTTATTTAATGTTTTGACCTAGAGAGCTTGGATTTTGGCGAGATTTTGAAGGTTTTTCAAGAAATTCATCGGGATAAGTGATTCTAACTCAGATTTGGCTAGAGTACATGAATCTATCATTGAATTTATCATTTAATTCATGATTTGAGATGGAATTTGGGAAGAAAATTTGTGGAATCTTCCAAAAATATAAAATGATGATTTGAAGGACCAAATGGTACCAGAATTGGATAATTTGTGTATGGTTAGACTCGTGAGGGTATGCAAATTTTGAAAATGTAAATTTTACCCGATTCCGAGACGGGGTCCGGGGCTCGGGTTTTGGTAATTTCGGGAATTTTGTCATATTTTGATTGTTTTCGCTTGTTCCCTTAGCATATTTTGACGTCCACGTTCTGATTTTGGATAGATTCGACGCACATGGAGGCCGATTTGAGGGGCAAAGGCATCGCGAACTAGAGATTTAGCCGGTTCGAGGAAAGTAATGATTGTAAATGACGTTCTGAGGGTTTGAAACCCCGGATTGCATATCGTTGTGCTATACTGAGGTGAGGCACACGCTTGATGACGAGCGTGGGGTCGTGCACTATTGGGGATTGTGACTCGGTCCGTCCCGATTGATGATTTTACCGCGTATTAGATTGAAAACTATTTACTATCATCATTATTTGGGCTGAAAGTCATATTTGGGACTAGTGCCAACTATTTGAACCCTTCGGGGATTTTTGTTAATATTTCCTCACAGTTTTGACTTTATACTTGAACTCAGTCATGTTATTTTCTACTGTTTTTAAAACTCAGCCATGTTTACTCTACTTTAACACTTGAAATGATATTTTAAATAATATTTTGGGCTGAGCGTTATGTTTTACTATTGCCCGAGTGGCTTCTGCGATTTTTGACTGAGTAAGGCCGAGGGTCTGTATTGTGAGGATACTTTTGGGTCGGGTTGCACGCCGCAACAGTGAAATACTGATTATGATAATGAGGCCGAGAGCCTGAGATTGTGCGCCACGAGGTGGCTTGATATTGATATTAGGCCGAGGGCCTGAGATTGTGCGCCACGAGGTGTCTTGATATTGATATGAGGCTGAGAGCTTGTTTATGATGCCATGAGGTGGCTTGCTATTGCCTTTGGGCCATAAGGGGCCCCTCCCGGAGTCTGTACACCCCCAGTGAGCGTGGGTACCTATTGTGATGTGAGATATAGCCCGAGGGGCTGATATTGTTCTATGTGATAGCCCGAGTGGCTGGTATTGTTCTATGTGGTTGCCCAAGGGGCCGGTACCGTTCTATGTGATTGTCTGAGGGGCTGGTATTGTTCTGAGATATGGCCCGGTGGGCGAAGTTGTGAACATTGTGCCCGAGGGGCGAACCTTTATGTGTTTATCTTTCATATTTACCTGTCATTTACCTGTTAAACTATGGTATTTGTGCCCGAGGGGCGAATTTCTGTGCTTATCTGCACTAACTGTTTTGCATTCATTTACGTAACTATTGAAAAAGTTATTTTTCAAAGAAGTTTAAACTGAGCTAAGATATTTTAAGAGATTTTTACAGCTTCACTGCTTTCTTACTGATTTTTGAATTGCTTCTATACAACATCTTGATATGCTTTACGTGATTTCTTACCATTCAGGATTTAGTTATGATTATTACTCACTGAGTTGGAGTACTCACTTTACTCCCTGCACCTTGTGTGCAGATTCAGGTAATTATACCCCCGGTAGTGGGTTTTGGTTGATCGGAGGCAGAGTCATCGGAGTTTAGCAAGGTAGCTGCCAGCGTTCGCAGCACTGTTTTTCTCTCTCTTTATTTCATTAGTCTGTATTTGTACACTTCAGACTTTCAGTTGTATTTATACCCTAGTAGATGCTCATGACTTGTGACACCCCGGTTAGAGCTGTGTCGGGTTGTATTTCCGCTACTTATTATCATTAAATCATGTTTAGACTGCTTTTATATTGTTTAACTGTTTTAAAAAGTGAATTGGGCTTAATTGGTTGGCCTTGTCTTCACGAGAGGCGCCATCTTGACTGGGTTTGGGGTTAGGGTCGTGACAGAAAGAACCTACAGTTCAAGGAACACGGATACATCCGTGACAACTTCATCTAAGACTCCATAAAGTCAAGAGATACAAAAGTTATGGCAAAATCTCACCAAAATTTCATGACAAATTGCCATGTCAATTTCTCATCGATGTTATATGATATATTGATATTATCTTGCAAATTTTCACCAAGGTCTTGGAGAAAGTTTCCTATAAATAGGCATATATTTGTAGAAAAAATATCATCCCACTTTGTATCCAATTTCCTATCTAGTTTTTTCTAAGTTTCTAAAGAGAAAGAGAAGAGTAATCTTAGTCTCTTCCTCTAGTCTTTCTCTTTGTAGTAAAAATATTTTTAGTCTTTTGAAAGTTTTTTTCAGCTTTTCTTACTTCATAATGGAGTAATTTTGTTTTATTGGGATAGTTGATGAAGCTTGATATGATTATAATAATATCTCAGTTTCAATACTTTCTTGGCCTGAAATTCTATTTACATTTCATACTGTGCTGGAATGATGATTTTTAGTCATTATCATCACATCTACATATTTTACATCTAAGTTATTCTTATATTAATTTTGTAATTCTCACGGAGCAAAATTAATATATAATAACTGATGAATAGAATATTAGAGTGAAAGTAATTTTTAGTAAGATTATTATTTCAAGTTTGTAATCTTGCTTTCCTCAGTTTTAATTCTCACGGAGGAATTGTTGAAGGCAAGATTATTGATTTTCTAGTAAAAATATTCTCACGAAATTTTTACTACACTTGAGCACAGAATATTAGAGTGAATGTAATTTTCAGTAAGATTATTATTTCAAGTCTGTAATCTTGCTTTCCTCGATTTTAATTCTCATGGAAGAATTGTTGAAGGCAAGATTATTGATTTCTAGCAAAAATATTCTTACGAAGTTTTTACTACGCTTGAGCACAATTCATGCAAGATATTTCAATTTAATCGTCACTAGTTTTAAATCAATTAATTGACATAACCTCACGGAGTGTTATTTATTTATTTATTTATTTATTTCTTAGTGTAAAATATAATTGCATTAGCAATAAGCAATTATTCTTTAGAGAAATACGTATGAAACTGAGATTTTATTGTAATGATATATCAAGTGAATTCAACGATTCCCAACTCTCTTTAAATATAAACTTTTCGGAAGATATTTGTCTTAATTTATAATTCCAAACACACCTTTTCATCAATTTGGTTCTCTCAAATAACAGTCAAAATATTACAAGTCTGTAGCTTAGATTGTCCAATCTCTGTGGGACGCTATCATAAACTATACTAGAATTTGACAGAGTACCAGCAGCAAATCCTATACACACAAGCTTCGTTAAATTTTTGGCGCCGTTACCGGGAATTGGCACACATCTACTTCAGATTAAATATTTTATTGCTAATTTGAGAATTTATTATTATTGTTAATTTTTCCTTCAAAATGTTATCTCCTACATACTACTATCATAATTGTACTATTATTAGGAGCAATTCTATATAATATTGTAAAAAAGCATATAAAAAAAAGAAAAAAGAAATCACTCATAATTAGTACTTCAACCTACTCTATTTTATATTTTATTATTATATTATTATTGTTAGTACTAACATCTATATAATAGTATAATATATTAGTTTTGTGTTTCACAATCTTATTTTGTCATTTTAAGTATATTTTATTATTATTATTATTATTATTATTATTATTATTATAAGTACTTGTTTTTACTATTCTAGTTCTAAAAGTATCCTTTGTACTATTCTATATTACTATTATAACTATTACTTTTACTATATTTTTATAAAATATTTATTGTATTTAATTTTTTTTAATTGATAGTACTTTAATCCTTCAACATACTTGATTTATTATTTTTTTTTTCATATAATATAATTAGTATTATATGATTTCTGATGGTTAGTTACAACTTACTGTTTTAGTTAACTATAATATTACCGTACTATTTTTTTAACTCATTTTTAAAACTATCTATTACTATTTTAGGAACTGTTTTTATTTTACTTTAATTTCAGATAGTTTATGACCCTCTCTTCTACAAAAGAGTTGGCCAATTACGATCCTGAAATTGAAAATTTTTGCGATTGTGCAGGAAAGACAAATATCGTCTCAAAACATAACTTGTAACAGAATGGAGCACCAATTAGAAGATGATAACAATCCACTATAAATTCCACCACCAGCTCATGTAGAGGAGCAGTTTGATGAAGTGGCGCCAAGACCAGCAAATAGAATCTTAAGGGATTATGCTAGACCTGATCGCTTTAACTGTGAATCTAGTGTCAGGAATCCTCCAGTAGCAACCAATAATTTTGAAATCAGGACAGGCCTGATTCAAACAATTCAACAATCTTGCATTTTCACTGGTGATCTAAGTGAAGATCCACATAGTCATTTAATTGACTTTTTAGAATTGGTTGAAACTGCAAAGTATAATGGAGTACCTCCTGAAGCAATTAAGTTAAGGCTGTTTCCTTTTCTTTAAAAGGAGAGGCCAAAACTTGGTTACAAAGTTTGCCGCAAGGTTCTATTACCACTTAGGACCAAATGACTCAGAAATTTTTAAATAAATATTTTTCCCTGCTAAAACAACAAAGTTAAAACATGATATATCTAACTTCTTGCAGACTGACACTGAGTCAGTTTATCAAGCTTGGGAAAAATTGAAAATAATGTTAAGGAAATATCCACATCATGACGTTCCTGAACACATGCAGTTGTACATTTTTATCATGGTTTGAAACCATCTTCTAGAAATGTAATAGATGCAGCTGCAGGAGGTTCCATAATGGGAAAAACCACAGAAGAAGCATTGCAATTGCTTAATGAAATTTGTGAAAATTCCACACAGTGGCCATCTGAGCGTGTAATCATTAAGAAAGCTGCTACAGTAAATCAGGCGGATGCTTTAAATACACTAACACAATAGATTGTTTCTTTGGCACAAAAATTTGAATATTTTCAGGTAAATACACAACAACCAAGCCAGTCTGAGGCTTGTGACTTGTGTGGAGGAAACCATCTAAACCACGAATGTCACACAACCAATCAAAATGATGAATAAGTCAATATCATCGGATATAAGCTGTATCCTTTTGGAAGTCTATTAGCACAAAAATATCCAGGATTTCAATGGAACAATGCAAATGGTGCTGAAAACTCTCAAAACTACCAAAAGCAATAGGTACAGAGTCCACCCGGATATCAAAATAAATTATGGACAATAAAATTTCAGGCCTTATCAGCAAGCAACTCCATATCAGCAAATGCCTCAACAAGGCCATCCAAGTCTTGATGACCTTTTGTACACGTACATTAAGGTTACTGATGAATAAATGAAAAGTCAAAATTCAGCTCTAAAAAATCTTGAAATTCAGGTAAGCCAATTGGCAACTCTTGTGTCTGAAAAGATTCAAGGTCCTTTAACAAGTAATACAGAGAAAAATCCAAAAGTACACCTTAAGGACATTGCTTTACGGTCAGATATGACTCATGATGAACCCTGTGCAAATAAACAAGAAAAGAATCAATCAGAACAACAGGTAAGCAAGGGTGAGACACCCTCTCAACCATCAGAAGATAAAATAGCCAAGAAAAAAGAAGAAAAAAATAATAAAAATTTGACTTCTTTCCCTGGTACAATTCCTTTCCCACAAAAGATGAAAAGAGAAAAGCTTGATAATCAATTTGCAAAGTTTTTGGAGATTTTAAAACAAATTCACATTAACATTCCTTTTACTGATGCTTTATTGCAAATGCCTTCATATGCCAAATTTTTGAAAGAAATTTTATCAAGCAAAAGGAAATTGGAAGAAGTTTCTGTAGTAATGCTTACTGAAATTTGCAGTGCTATACTTCAAAATAAGCTACCACAAAAGCTACCAGGTAGTTTTACCATTCCATGTACTATGGGAGGAGTATACATTGAAAAAGCACTTTGCTATTCTGGAGCTTCAATAAATTTAATGCCATTTTCTATTTTTAAAAAATTAGATCTTGGTGAAATGAAAGACATAGGTGTTTCACTTCTATTTGCTGATCAAGTACTAAGAGACCAAAGGGAATAATTGAAAATGTGCTTGTAAGAGTAGATAAATTTGTTTTTCCTGTAGATTTTATAGTACTTGAAATGAAGGAGTGTCCTGATGAACCAATTATTTTGGGTAGACCATTTCTTGCAACAGGCAGGGCTATCATAGATGTCTATCAAGGACAACTATTTTTAAGAGTTGATGAAGAAAGAGTTATTTTTGTTATGCAAAAGATACTAAGATTCTGAGAAGATGATACATCATCTTCATGCTTTTCTATTGACATGGTTAATAATCTTATAGATGAATTCAAAGATGATCAATTAATTTCTGATTCAATGGAAAGATGTTTGGCCAAATTTGGCACCACACAGGATAAAGATCCGACTATCAGAAATGATGCAGAATTATTGGAAAAAGATTATGAGAAAGGAGGCATGCCATTAGAAGAAGTTCAACCAAAAATTGAACTCAAAACTCTCCCTTCTCATTTGAAATATGTCTATCTTAAGCATGAGTTATTCCCTGTAATTATTTCATCTTCTCTAACTATAGAATAGGAAGAAAGATTGATTGAAGTATTAAAAGCACACAAAGGAGCCTTGGGATGGACTGCAGAAGATATCAAAGGAATTAATCTAACAATTTGTACGCACAGAATCCTCATAGAGGATAGCTACAAACCGATATTCCAACCCCAAAGGAGATTAAATCCAGCAATGCAGGAAGTGGTAAAAAAGGAGATTGTAAAGCTTTTGGCAGCAGGTATTATTTACCCTATTTCAGACAACCCTTGGGTAAGTCCTATTCAGGTAGTACCAAAAAAGAGAGGTATGACAGTGATAAAAAATAAAAATGACGAACTAATACCTACCAGGACCGTCACAGGATGGAGAGACTGTATAGATTATAGACGTCTCAATAATGCTACTGGAAAAGATCACTTTCCTTTGCCATTTATTGATCAAATGTTAGAAATAATTGCAGGATATAGTTTTTATTGTTTTCTTGATGGCTATTCAGGGTATAACCAAATCCCAATTGCACCAGAAGATCAAGATAAGACAACTTTCACATTTCGTCATGTAATATATGCATATAAGAGAATGCCATTTAATTTGTGCAATGCTCCTGCCACATTTCAGCGTTGCATGTCAGCAATTTTTTCTGACATGACTGAAAAATTTCTTGAAATTTTTATGGATGATTTTACACTCTTCGGCAAGAGGTTTGAGGATTGTCTTCACCACTTAACCTTAGTTCTTAAGAGATGTGAAAAGACAAACTTAATTCTTAATTGGGAAAAATGTCATTTTATGGTTACTGAGGGAATTGTTTTAGGACATAAAATCAGTTCTAAAGGGATAAAAGTTGATAAGGCTGAAATTAATCTTATAGCAGGATTGCCCCCTCCCACAACTATTAAAGGCATTAGAAGCTTTCTAGGTCATGCAGGTTTTTACAGACGGTTCATAAAAGATTTTTTAAAGATTTTAAAACCACTGACTAACCTTTTAATGAAAGATGTTAAGTTTGAATTTTCAGGTGATTGTATGAAAGCCTTTGACACCCTTAAAGAAATATTATCAACTGCCCCTTTAATTGTGTCCCCTGATTGGAAGCAACCTTTTGAGGTCATGTGTGATGCTAGTGATATAGCAGTTGTAGCTGTTTTAGGCCAGAGAAAAGATAAGATTTTTCATCCAATTTACTATACCAGCAGGACAATGAATGAGGCTCAACTAAATTATGCCACGACTGAAAAAGAACTACTAGCAATGGTATTTGCATTTGATAAGTTTCGTTCCTATCTGATAGGAATCAAGGTCACTGTTTTTACTGATCATGCGGCTCTAAAATACCTCTTAGCAAAAAAAGATGCGCGACCAAGATTGTTAAGATGAATTTTACTTCTCCAAGAATTTGAGCTCGAAATAAAAGATAAAAAAGGAACAGAGAATCAGGTAGCTGACCATTTGTCTAGATTAGAGAACCCCCCACTTGAGTTATGTGATATAAAAGAAGAATTTCCTGATGAACATATTTTTTCTATCAACTCAGTTGTGACTCAACCACCCTGGTTTGCAGATATTGCAAATTACTTGGTTGGAAAATGGACACCCCAAAATCTCACTTACCAATAGAGGAAAAAGTTGATATCTGGTGCTAAATATTATTTGTGGAATGACCCTTACTTGTTTAAAATTTGTGCAGATAATATTATCAGAAGGTGTGTACCAGAAGAAGAAATGACCAAAATTTTGTATCATTGCCACGATAAAGCAGTTGGAGGACATTATGCAGCAAATCGAACTGCCTTTAAAGTTCTAGAGGTTGGATTTTTCTGGCCAACACTTTTTAAGGATGCTCGTGCCTACGTTGTACAGTGTGACAGGTGTCAAAGAATAGGTAATATCACTAGAGAGATGAGATGTCATTGCAATCAATACAGGTTTGTGAAATATTTGATGTATGTGGAATAGATTTCATGGGTCTTTTTCCTTCATCTCATTCTTTTGAATATATCCTTGTGGCTGTAGATTATGTTTTAAGATGGGTTGAAGCCATCCCAACAAGGAAAAATGATGCTCAAACTGTGTGCAATTTTCTCAAGAAAAATATTTTTACCAGGTTTGGTACACCACGAGTCATCATCAGCGACCAATGGTCTCATTTCATGAATAGACAATTTTCAGCATTATTGTCAAAATATGGTGTGACTCACAAAATAGGAACACCATACCATGCTCAAACACAAGGGCAAGTTGAGGTTTCTAACTGTGAATTAAAAAGAATACTTGAAAAATGGTTGGAATCTCCAGAAAAGACTAAGCTTCAAAATTAGATGACACATTGTGGGCATATCCAACGGCGTTTAAAATGCCAATTGGTATGTCTCCATATCGATTAGTCTTTGGAAAAGCTTGTCATCTTCCAGTTGAATTAGAACACAAAGCTTTTTGGGCGTTGAAAGCATTGAACTTTGAATTAACCTCTGCTAGTAAAAAAAGATTTTCTCAAGTGAGTGAATTGGAATAACTCAGATTAGAAGCCTATGAAAATGGCAAAACTTTTAAAGAAAAAACAAAAAAAAATGGCACGACAATTTAATCTGACAGAAATTTTTTAGAATTGGAGATCATGTACTTCTATACAATAGTATACTCAGGCTATTTCCAGGAAAATTAAAATCCAGGTGGACGGGTCCTTACAATGTTATAGATGTTATTCCATACAGAGCAATTGAAATTCAACAAATCAATGGAGGAAACAAATTCAAGGTAAATGGTCACAGGTTAAAATTATATTTTGGAAGGCATTTTGAGCAACAACCATCTATAACTTTGATAGATTGATGAAGTCTATAATTAATAAGTCGAGCCGACGACGTTAAACTCAGAACTATGGTTCCTTACCCGTAGCCATTAAGGGAGAAGCAATGGAGCCTCATAAGTCCAACATAGATTTAAATAGTTAAATGCTTAATCAATTGATCTGGTTAATATCCAGGTTATTGTACAACCCGAACATCTCATGACGGCCTCTACAAAAACAGAGTCACCTATATAGGAATAACTCCATGGTAATCGGTATGCCTAAGTAACTGGTTGGTTAACCATTTAATAATGCAATTCATATGTTGGCACATGTAATTTTCTAGTTTATATACAAACTAGACTTGTTATTTGTACGGTGTGTGCCTGCAGTTTCTTTCAAACTTTCTTCTGCAGTTGTATATTTGAAAGCCAAAAATAGTAATATCTACATATTACTATTTTATTTTTATAATTATGCCTCTTGTAAAGTGTTAATTTATCAAAATAAAACTCTCATCATTCTTTATCAAATCTAGATTTTTTATATTTACCACATAATTTTCTTGTTTTTAAGTTTATTTTGATGAAGGCAAGAATAAATATCTTCAATACTTGGCAAGATATTCTGAGATTGAGAAGCATTATGATCAAAAGCAAGTAGAACTTATAATCTATATGCTAGAACTTTCCCCAAATGTCTTTCGAGGTGAAATCCTAGACAATACTGATTTTTGAAATATGAATTTAGGCTTTCTTTGTTTACCTCAGTCTTTTCTAGATATTGCACAAAAATTTACTACAAAAAAAATTAATCCTTAGCACCTATTTTGAAGCTTGAAGACCTATTTTTTTTCTTTTGATTCCTAAATATGCCCAAATTTAAATATCACATTCATGCTTATGATTTGAAAAGTCCTTTTTAGAAAATAAGTTTGGAGCTCATTTTGAAAAAGAATCAGATTTGAAGAAAAAAAGAAAAAAAAATGAGAGATTGATCTTATGTTCAAGTATTATAAGTACAACAAGAAAAATCAATAGCAAATATTTGGAAAGTCCGATCTTAGAAATATTCTACTCCAAAATTGAAAAAGGCAAGTCACTACAAATATAACCTTTAACCTACCAGCCTGAAGCCAACATTACAAGCCAGAAAAAGTCCTAAAAGATTTTAGAAATTAGTATTTAGTCTATATTAGTGGAGATAGACATAAAGGGCAAGCTTATGGACAAAAGATGAAGAATACTCAATGCAAATGATCATAAAGTTATCAATTTCAGAGAAGTCT
Organism: Nicotiana sylvestris; assembly: GCF_000393655.2. Taxonomy (NCBI): domain Eukaryota; kingdom Viridiplantae; phylum Streptophyta; class Magnoliopsida; order Solanales; family Solanaceae; genus Nicotiana; species Nicotiana sylvestris. The sequence continues at coordinate 10,364,787 of NC_091068.1, forward strand.
AAAAAAGAAAGAAGGTACAATTTTTGTTGAATAATAATAAAAGTAAAAACTTGGTAAAGATTTGATGAATATAGAAAATTTATAAAGTTTCAAAACATTATAGATTTTATTTGATTAAATTTTTATTTTACAAGAGTAGCCATAATTCAAGTGTGGGGGTATTTGATGGATATAAATTATTCATATATTTTAATATAAAATATAATATTTTAGATATAAAACATGACCAATTTATATCATATTCTCGCACTTTTCTAACAATTCTTGCAGGAAAAAGAATACATGGAAAAAGAGAAAAAGAAAGAACCTACAGTTCATCGAAGAAGGATACATGCGTGACAACTTCATCTAAGACTCCATAAAATCAAGAGATACAAAAGTTATGGCAAAATCTCACTAAAATTTCATGACAAATTGCCATGTCAATTTCTCAGCAATGCCATATGATATATTGATATTATCTTGCAAATTCTCACCAAGGTTTTGGAGAAATTTTTCTATAAATAGGCATATATTTGTAGAAGAAAGATCATCCCACTTTGTATCCAATGTCCTATCTAGTTTTTTTCTAAGTTTCTAAAGAGAAAGAGAAGGGTAATCTTAGTGTGACGACCCGGCCAGTCGTCTCATGAGTTACCACTCTGTTTTTTTCCATTTTTGCTTCTTTATGCTTTGTTTATCAGTGTTTTGTGATATTGGGTTGGTCGGATTGAATCCGGAAGGAATTTGGTAAGGTTTGAGACACTTAGTCCCTTTGGAGTGAGTTTAAGTTGGAAAAGTCAACCGGACGTTGACTTATGTGTTAGAGGGCCAGGATGGGAGTTCTGATGGTTCAGATAGTTTCGGGAGGTGATTTGTGGCTTAGGAGCGTGATCGAAATGAATTTTGGAGGTCCGTAGTAGATTTAGGCTTGAATTGGCGAAGTTGTTATTTTGGCGATTTTCGGTTGGTAGACGAAATTTTGATATAGGGGTCGGAATAAAATTCCGAGAGTTGCAGTAGTTTTGTTGTGTCATTTGGAATGTGTGTGCAAAAATATCAGGTCATTCGGACGTGGTTTGGTTGGGCTTTTGATCGAAAGCGTAATTTGGAAGATTTTGGAATGTTTGGTTTGAATCCGATGTGTTTTGGGTGATTTGATATTGTTTGAGATATTCATAGGATTGGAACAAGTTTGAACAAGACATTAGGATATGTTTGTGATTTTGGTTGAGGTCTCGGGGGCCTCGGGGTGATTTCGGGTGGTTAAAGGAGAAGTTGAGATGTTATTACAGTTGCTGAAATTGCCGCTTCTAGTGTTTTTGTACCTACGGTTTGGGGACCGCAGGTGTGGTGCCGCACACACGTGCGGAAGTGGAGCCGCAGAAGCAAATTTAGGAGGAAGTGTCAGGAACCACAAATGCGGTAGATTGACTGTACCTGCGGAGTCGCAGGTGCGGAGAGTTGACCGCAAATGCGGATTTGGCCCATTAAGTGATTTCCGCAGAAGCGGAGGAAAGACCGCATATGCAGTACCACAGAAGCGGCTATTGTGCCGCTGATGCGGAATAACTGGGCAGAACATATAAGTTATTTCATTTCGCGAATTTGAGTTATTTCACCATTTTTGATCTTTTTGGACGATTTGAGAGAAGGATTTCAAGAGAACTTCATTGAGGTAAGAAATTTGGACCTAAACATCGTTCCTATGCTATTATTTCATGGATTAGACCTAGAAATTATGGAAATCAAAGGTTAAAATTGGGGAAACTAGGGCTTGGAAACTTAGGCCTTTAATTGCGGATTTGAAGGACCATTTGGGGTCGGATTTGAGAACTTTTGATATTTATGAACTCGTGGGGAGATAAGGAACCTATTGATGTGAAAATTATTGAATTCCGAAACGTGGGCCCGGGGGTCGGGTTTTGATAATTTCGAGATTTGTGCCCTTTATTGATTGTTTTCGCTTGGGCTTCATTCCCTTAGCATATTGTGACGTGCTCGTTCTGATTTTGGATAGATTCGACGCATGTGGAGGCCGATTCGAGGGGCAAAGGCATCACGAGCTAGAGATTTGACCGGTTCAAGGTGAGTAATGATTATAAATGATGTTTGAGGGTTTGAACCCCATATTGCACATCGTAGTGCTATATTGAGGTGAGGCACGTGCTTGATGACGGGCGTGGGGTCGTGCACTATTGGGGATTGTGACTTGATCCATCCCGATTGATGATTTTACCACATATTTGACTGAAAACTATTTGCTATCATCATTATTTGGGCTGAATGCCATATTTGGGCCTAGTGCCAACTATTTGAACCCTTAAGGGCTTTTTTATTGATATTTCCTCACTGTTTTAACTTTATACTTGAACTCAGTCATGTTATTTTTCACGAGAGATGATGCCACGAGATGGCTTGATATTGCACTTGGGCCGCAAGGGGCCCCTCCAGGAGTCTGCACACCCCTAGTGAGCGCGGGTACCCATTGCGATGTGAGATTGAGCTCGAAGGGCTGGTATTGTTCTATGAGATTGCCCGAGGGGCTGATACTGTTCTGAGATGTTGCCCGAAGGGCGGATTTATTGATACTGTGCCCGAGGAGCGAGCCTTTATGTGTTTACTTTTTATAATTGACTGTCAATTTTCTGCTTAATTATTGAGAAAAGCTTTTCATGAAACTACATTCAAGTTAAAGGATTTTATCTATCTTTCACTGATTTACTGTTTTAAATGGTTTACTGCTTCATTATAGAATGCTTTGTGCCTTATGTGATTTCTTACTTTCAGTCGTTATTTACATTTGTTACTCACTGAGTTGGAGTACTCAGTTTACTCCCTGCACCCTGTGTGCATATTCAGGTGTAGCTGGTTCCGCTCCCGAGTGCTAATCCCTCCCGCTTCAGGCGGACATTCGGAGTTCATGAGGTAGTTATTGGTGTCCGCAGCCCTGTGTCTCTACTCCTTTATCAGTTCTATCTCTTTTCAGACAATTGCACTAGTTCATAGACTTAGTGGATTGTATTATGACTTATAGATGCTCATGACTAGTGACACCCCGGTTATGGCTGTGTATGGGTGTTCTTCCGCGTATTTATGTTATCATCTATCATTTCGGACTTATTTTATCATATGTAGACTGTTCTTGATGCTTAACTGTTAAAAATTGGAAAAATAGGAAGTGTCGGCTGGCCTTGTCTTCATGAGAGGTGCCACCATGATCGGGTTCGGGTTTAGGATCGTGACAAGTTGGTATCAGAGCCTAGGTTACATAAGTCTCACGAGTCATGAGCAGGTTTAGTAGAGTCTCGCGGATCGGTATGGAGACGTCTGTATTTATCCTCGAGAGGCTGCATAACCTTTAGGAAAAACTTCATATTCTTGAAATTCTTGTCGTGCGAACTTGTTGATCCGAGTACTAAACTTCTATTATTCTATTCTCTCACAGATGGTGAGGACACGCGTTACCGGACAGGGTGGACGACCACTAGTTCCACCAGCTGTGGCCACCAGAGGCCGAGGACGCAGTCATGGTCGTGGTAGAGGCATGGCAGCTAGGGCAGCACCTGCAGATCCACCAGCTGCCCCAGCTCAGGATCAGGTTTCAGCTATGGACGCTCCAGCAGTACCAGCTCAGGCACTAGCTGTGCCCATTGTTATTCCGGGTCTTCAAGAGGCCTTGGCTCAAATCTTATCAGTTTGCACTAGCCTGACTCAGGCGGTTTCAGCCGCAACTACTTCTCAGGCCGGGGGAGGCAATCAGACTCCTACTGCTCGCACACCTGAGCAGGTCGTGCAGGGACTTTAGACGCTGGCGACACATCCAGCTCAGCCGGTTGCAGTTGCTCAGGACTATGTAGTTCCTGCCCTGCCGGAGGACGAGCAATGCAGGTTGGAGAGGTTTGGTAGACTTTAGCCACCGTCATTAAGTGGTGCATAGGGCAAAGATGCCTAGGGTTTCTTGGAAAAGTGTCAGAGGATGCTTCGTACAGCCAGTATTCTGGAGACCAGCGGGGTCGCTTTCACCACTTATCAGTTTTCAGGAGCTGCTTTCACTTGGTGGGAGGATTTTGAGAGGCGTAGGCCTGTTCGTGCAACACCCCTTACCTGGCAGCAGTTCTCCATCCTCTTTCTGGAAAAGTATGTGCCACAGTCTCACAGAGAGGAGTTGCAGGCAGTTTGAGTGGTTGCATCAGGGGGAGATGACCGTGTCACAGTATGAGTTGAGGTTCTCTAAGTTGGCTCGTCATGCCATCTAGTTGGTTCCGACAGATCGAGAGATGATCAGGAGGTTTATGGATGGTCTTACTTATCAGCTCTGAATTCTCATGACTAGGGCAAGGGTGACTGGTGCTACTTTTGAGGAGGTTGTGGATATTGCCTGTGAGATTGAGTCTGTTCATCGCCAGGAGCGAGAGGAGAGGAGGGCCAAGAGGCATCGAGGATCTGGTAGTTTCAGTGGTGCTCCTTCGAGGGGTCAGTTTCAACACGGCAGAGGCCGTCCATTAAGGTTTGCTCAGCTAGCTCGCCGAGGTTATCGTAGGGCATCTTCGGGTCATGGTTATCACAATTTCCAGCTGGGCCACACATCACTTAGTGCCCTTCCAGCTCAGAGTTCGACCCATACTCCATCAATTCAGGGCTCTCCCATGCCGAGTGCATCTGTTAGTCACTCCGGTGCGAGGGGTTCCCTTCATTCCCCTTCTCCAGCACTTAAGAGTTGTTATGAGTGTGGTGAGATGGGTCACATGTGGAGGTAGTATCCTCGTCGTTTTGCTAGTTCATCCCAGCAGAGGGGTCAGTCATCGGCTTTAGCGCTAGTTGCTTCATCACCACCCGCCCAGCCAATTAGGGGTGGGGGTCAGCTAGCTAGAGGTTGCCCTAGAGGGGGAGGTCGATCAGGGGGCGGTCAAGCCCGTTTCTGTGCACTTCTAGGTAGACCCGTTGCTATTACTTCAGATGCTGTCATTACAGGTATTATTTTAGTTTTCCACAGAGATGGCTCTGTATTATTTGATCCTGGTTCCACCTTTTCTTATGTGTCATCATACTTTGCATGTTATTTGGTTATGCCCCATGAGTTTCTTGCTTCACCTGTTCATGTATCTACCCAATTAGGTGATACTGTTGTTGTAGACCATGTGTATCGGTCGTGTGTGGTGACTATTGGGGGTTTGGAGACCCGTACAAATCTTTTATTATTGTGTATGGAGGAATTCGATGTCATTTTGGGCATGGATTGGCTATCTCCGTATCGTGCTATTCTGGACTATCATGCTAAGACAGTGATGTTGGCTATACCGGGTGTGGAACGTATTGTGATTAGGTATGATTGATTATGTTCCCAGTAGAGTGATCTCATTCTTGAAAGCCCAACGTATGGTTGGGAAGGATTGTCTTTCGTAGCTAGCCTTCGTGAGGGATGTCGGAGCTAAGACTCCCAATATTGATTCCATTCCAGTTGTGAGGGATTTTTTCGATGTGTTTTCTGCAGACCTCCTGGGCATGCCACTGGACAGGGATATTGATTTTGGTATTGACCTGGTGCCGAGCATTCAGCCCATTTCTATTGCGCCATATTGTATGGCACCACCGGAGTTGAAGGAATTAAAAAACAGCTTCAGGAACTCCTGGATAAAGGGTTCATTCGGCCTAGTGTGTTACCTTGGGGTGCGCCGGTTCTGTTTGTGAAAAAGAAGGATTGCACAATAAGAATGTGCATTGATTATAGGCAATTGAACAAGGTAACAATTAAGAACAAGTATCCTTTGCCTCGCATTGATGATTTATTCGACCAGCTTCAGGGAGCGAGAGTGTTCTCCAAGATTGATCTCCGTTCAGGTTATCACCAGTTGAAGATCAGGGATTCGGATATTCTCAAGACAGCTTTCAGGACCAAATATGGTCATTATGAGTTCTTGGTGATGTCTCTGACCAATGCCCCAGCAGCGTTCATACATTTGATGAACAATGTGTTCCGGCCTTATCTTGACTCGTTTGTCATAGTCTTTATTGATGATATTCTGGTGTATTCGTGTAGTCAGGAGGAGCACGCGGAGCATTTAAGAGTTGTGTTGCAAAGATTGAGAGATGAGAAGCTTTATGTAAAATTCTCCAAGTGTGAGTTTTGGCTCAGTTCAGTGGATTTCTTGGGGCACATGGTGTCCAGCGGAGGTATTCAGGTCAATCTGAAGAAGATAAAGGCGGGTCAGAGTTGGCCCAGACCATCCTCAGCCACAAAGATTCATAGCTTTCTTGGTTTGGTAGGCTATTATCGTCGGTTTGTTCAGGGATTCTCATCTATCGCATCGCCCTTGACCAAGTTAACTCAGAAGAGTGCTTCATTTGTATGGTCGGACAAGTGTAAGGAGAGCTTTCAGAAGCTCAAGACAACTTTGACCATAGCTGCAGTGTTGGTTTTACCATCAGCTTTAGGTTCATATATTGTGTATTGTGATGCTTCGAGAGTTGGTATTAGTTGTGTTTTGATGCAGGAGGGTAGAGTTATTGCTTATGCTTCTCGTCAGTTCAAGCCCCATGAGAAGAACTACCCCGTTCATGATTTGGAGTTGGCTGCCATGGTTCACGCATTGAAGATTTGGAGGCATTACTTGTATGGCGTATCTTGTGAGGTGTTCATTGATCATCACAGTCTTCAGCATTTGTTCAAGCAAAAGGATCTTAATTTGAGGCAGCGGAGGTAGTTGAAGTTGCTTAAGGATTATGATATCACTATGTTGTACCATCTGGGAAAGGCCAATGTGGTGGCCGATGCTTTGAGCCGAAAGACAGTGAGCATGGGGAGTTTGGTATATATTCCAGTTGGGGAGAGACCTCTTGCAGTGGATGTTCAGGCCTTAGCCAATCAGTTCGTGAGGTTGGATATTTCGGAGCCTAGTCGGGTATTGGCTTGTGTGGTTTCTTGGTCTTCCTTGTATGATCGCATCAGAGAGCGCCAGTATGATGATCTGTATTTGCTTGTCCTTAGGGACATAGTTCAGTATGATGATGCCAGAGATGTGACCATTGGTGATGATGAGGTGTTGAGGATGTAGGGCCGGATATTTGTGCCCAATGTGGATGGGCTTCGGGAGTTGATTCTGGAGGAGGCCCATAGCTCGTGGTATTTCATTCATCTGGGTGTTGCGAAGATGTATCAGGATCTGAGACAGCATTATTGGTGGAGAAAAATGAATAAAGACATTGTGGGATTTGTAGCTCGGTGTCTCAATTGTCAATAGGTGAAATATGAGCATTAAAGACTAGGTGGTTTGCTACAGCAGATGGATATTCTCGAGTGGAAGTGGGAGAGGATCACTATGGACTTTGTTGTTGGACTTCCACGGACTTTGAGAAAGTTCGATGCTATTTGGGTGATTGTGGATCGGGTGACCAAGTCCGCACACTTCATTCCTGTGTGTACGACCTATTCTTCAGAGCAGTTGGCAGATATCTATATCCGGGAGATTGTTCGTTTGCATGGCGTCCTAGTTTCTATCATTCCAGATAGGGGAACTCAGTTTACCTCGCAGTTTTGGAGGTCTGTACAGCGAGAGCTGGGTGCTCAGATTGAGCTAAGCACAACTTTTCATCCTTAGACGGATGGGCAGTCAGAGCATACTATTCAGATATTAGAGGACATGTTGCGTGCTTGTGTTATTGATTTCGAAGGGTCATGGGATCAGTTTCTGCCACTTGTGGAGTTTGCTTATAACAACAGCTACCAGTCGAGTATTCAGATGGCTCCATATGAGGATTTGTATGGGAGGCGGTGTAGATCTCTAGTTGGTTGGTTCGAGCCCGGTGAGGCTAGGCTATTGGGGACTGATTTGGTGCAGGATGCCTTAGAAAAGGTGAAGGTGATTCAGGAGAGGCTTCGTACAGCACAGTCGAGGCAAAAGAGTTATGGGGACAGGAAGGTTCGAGATGTGTCCTACATGGTTGGTGAGAAGGTCCTGTTGAAGGTTTCGCCCATGAAGGGTGTTATGAGATTTGGGAAGAAAGGGAAATTGAGTTCGCGGTTCATTGGGCCTTTTGAGGTGCTTCGGAGGATTGGGGAGGTGGCTTATGAGCTTGCTTTGCCACCCAGCTTATCGAGTGTGCATCCGGTATTTCAAGTTTCTGTGCTTCAGAAGTATGTTGGAGACCCGTCTCATGTTTTGGACTTCAACACAGTTCAGTTGGATGATGATTTGACTTATGATGTGGAGCCAATAGCTATTTTAGGTCGTCAGGTTTGAAAGTTGAGGTCAAAGGATATAGCTTCAGGGAAAGTTCAGTGGAGAGGTCGGCCCGTGGAGGAGGCTACCTGGGAGACCGAGCGAGAGATGCGAAGCAGATATCCTCATATGTTTGAGATTTTAGGTACGTTTCTTGACCCATTTGAGGACAAACGTTTGTTTAAGTTGGGGAAGATGTGACGACCCGTCCAGTCGTCTTATGAGTTACCGCTCCGTTTTCCCCATTTCTACTTCTTTATGCTTTGTTTATCTGTATTTTGTGATATCGGGTTGGTCGGATCGAATCTGTAAGAAATTTGGTAAGGTTTGAGACACTTAGTCTCTTTGGAGTGAGTTTAAGTTGGAAAAGTCAACTAGATATTGACTTATGTGTTAGAGGGCTCGGATGTGAGTTCTGATGGTTTGGTTAGCTTCGGAGGTGATTTGTGGCTTAGGAGCGCGATCAGAATGAATTTTGGAGGTCCGTAGTAGATTTAGGCTTGAATTGGCGAAGTTGTTATTTTGGCGATTTCCTGTTGGTAGGCGAGATTTTGATATAGAGGTCGTAATAGAATTCTGAGAGTTGTAGTAGTTCCGTTGTGTCATTTGGGATGTGTGTGCAAAATTTCAGGTCATTCGGCCGTGGTTTGGTTGGGTTTTTGATTAAAAGCGTAATTTGGAAGATTTTAGAAGGTTTGGCTTGAATCCGATGTGTTTTGGGTGATCTGATGTTGTTTGAGGTGTTTTGATGATTGCAACAAGTTTTAATAAGACATTAGGATATGTTTGTGCTTTTGGTTGAGGTCCCGGGGGCCTCGGGGTGATTTCGGGTGGTTAACGGAGAAGTTGAGATGTTATTGCAGCTGCTGAAATTGCTGCTTCTGGTGTTTTTGCACCTGCGGTTTGGGGACCGCAGGTGAGGCGCCGCACGTGCGGAAGTGGAGCCGTAGAAGCGGATTTGGGAGGAAGTGTCAGGAACCACAAATACGGTAGTTTGACCGCACCTGCGGAGTTGCATGTGCGGAGAGTTGACCGCAGATGTGGATTTGGACCATTAAGTGATTTCCGTAGAAACGGAGGAAAGACCGCATATGCTGTACTGCAGAAGTGGCTATTACGCCACAGATGCCAAACAACTGGGCAGAACATATAAGTTATTTCATTTCGCGAATTTAATTGCGGATTTGAAGGACCGTTTGGGTCGGATTTGAGAAATTTTGATATGTATGAACTCGTGGGGAGATAAGGAACCTATTAATGTAGAAATTATTGAATTCCGAGATGTGGACCCGGGGTTCGGGTTTTGATAATTTCGGGATTTGTGCCCTTTATTGATTATTGTTTCTTGGGCTTCCTTCCCTTAGCATATTGTGACGTTGTCGTTCTGATTTTGGATAGATTTGATGCGCGTGGAGGCCGATTTGAGGGACAAAGGCGTCGTGAACTAGAGATTTGACCAATTCGAGGTGAGTAATAATTGTAAATGATGTTTTGAGTGTTTGAAACCTTGGATTGCACATCATAGTGCTATATTGAGGTGAGGCGCACACTTGATGACGGGCGTAGGGTCATGCACTATTGGGGATTGTGACTTGGTTCGTCCCGATTGATGATCTTACCGCGTATTTGACTGAAAACTATTTGATATCATCATTATTTGGGCTGAATGACATATTTAGGCCTAGTGCCAACTATTTGAACCCTTCGGGGCTTTTTATTTATATTTCCTCACTGTTTTAACTTATACTTGAATTCAGTCATGTTATTTTTCACTGTTTTTTATACTCAGCCATGTTTACTCAGTTTTAGCCTTAAATGATATTTTAAATAATGTTTGGGCTAAGAAACACTTTTTTACTATTGCCCAAGGGGCTGAGAGGATTTTTGACTGAGTAAAGCCGAGGCCTATGTTGTGAGGAAACATTTGATACTGATTATGAGGTCGAGGGCCTGAGATATGTACGCCATGAGGTGGCTTTATTGTTATGAAGCCGAGGGCCTAGAGATGATGCCACGAGATGGCTTGATATTGCGCTTGGGCTGTAAGGGGACCCTCCAAGAGTCTGCACACCTCTAGTGAGCGCGGGTATGCATTGTGATGTGAGATTGAGTCCGAGGGGCTGGTATTGTTCTATGTGATTGCCCAAGGGGCTGGTACTGTTCTGAGATGTTGCTCGAGGCGCAAATTTGTTGATACTGCGACCGAGGGACGAGCCTTTACGTGTTTACTTTTCATAATTGACTGTCAATTTTCTGCTTAATTATTGAAAAGGGCTTTTTATAAAACTACATTTGAGTTAAAGGATTCTATCTATCTTTCCCTGATTTACTATTTTTAAATGTTTTACTGCTTCATTATAGAATATTTTGTGCCTTATGTGATTTTTTACTTTCAATCATTATTTACATTTGTTACTCACTGAGTTGGAGTACTCGCTTTACTCCCTGAATCCTGTGTGCAGATTCAGCCGTAACTGGTTCTGCTCACGAGTGCTGATCCCTCCAGCTTCAGGCGGACATTCGGAGTTCACGAGGTAGCTGTTGGCGTCCGCAGCCCCGTGTCTCTACTCCTTTATCAGTTCTATCTCTTTTCAGACAGTTGCACTAGCTCATAGACTTAGTGGATTGTATTATGACTTATAAATGCTCATGACTATTGACACCCCGGTTAGGGCTGTGTATGGGTGTTCTTCCGCGTATTTATGTTATCATCTGTCATTTCGGACTTATTTTATCATATGTAGACTATTCTTGATGCTTAACTGTTAAAAATTGGAATAATGAGAATTGTTGGTTGGCCTTGTCTTCACGAGAGGCGCCACCACGATCGGGTTCGGGTTTTGGATCGTGATACTTGTCTCTTCCTCTAGTCTTTCTTTTTGTAGTAAAAATATTCTTAGTCTTTTGAAAGTATTTTTTAGCTTTTCTTACTTCATAATGGAGTAATTTCTTTTTGTTGGGATAGTTGATGAAGCTTGATATGATTATAATACTATCTCAGTTTCAATACTTTCTTGGCCTGAAACTCTATTTACATTTCATACAGTGCTGGAATGATGATTTTTTAGTCATTATCATCACATCTACATATTTTATATCTAAGTTATTCTTATATTAATTTTGTAATTCTCACGGAGAAAAATTAATATATAATAACTGATGAATAGAATATTAGAGTGAAAGTAATTTTTGGTAAGATTATTATTTCAAGTTGGTAATCTTGCTTTCCTCAGTTTTAATTCTCACGGAAGAATTGTTGAAGGCAAGATTATTGATTTTCTAGTAAAAATATTCTCATGAAGTTTTTACTACATTTGTGCACAAAATATTAGAGTGAAAGTAATTTTCAATAATATTATTATTTCAAGTCTGTAATCTTGCTTTCCTCAGTTTTAATTCTCACGGAAGAATAGTTGAAGGTAAGATTATTGATTTCTAGCAAAAATATTCTCACGAAGTTTTTACTACGCTTGAGCACAATTCAGGCAAGATATTTTAATTTAATCGTCACTAGTTTTAAATCAATTAATCAATATAACCTCACAGAGTATTAATTATATTTTTATTTTTTAGTGTAAAAATATAATTGTATTAGCAATAAGCAATTGATCTTTAGAGAAATACGTATGAAATTGAGATTTTATCGTAATGATATATCAAGTGAATTCAATGATTCCCAACTCTTTTTAAATATAAATTTTTCAGAAGAAATTTGTCTTAATTTATAATTCCAAACACACCTTTCATAAATTTGGTTCTCTCAAATAGTAATCAAAATATTACAAGTCTGTAGCTTAGATTGTCCAATCTCTATGGGATGATATCATAAACTATACTAGAATTTGATAGAGTACGAGCATCAAATCCTATACACACAAGCTTCGTCATACTGTTGAATACGTCATCAGAGAAAATTCTACAACCTCAATGTTCTATTATTATCAATAGGTTAAGCACTTAAGGTTAAAAAATGTTAAAATACTTCAAAACAAAAATAAAGGGGTGGTGGAATGGGGTGATTTGGAATTGATAATGTAAAAGTCAGTTGGCATTTGTAACTTTCATATGACTTAGTAGTAAGCGGTTTTTGATTTTAGAGTGAGAAGGTCTACCTTCTCTCTTCTATTCACCATCTTCAATCTCTAGCAATCATGACCAACCTCCCATTCTCTACCAATCAACCCCTCAAAATCCCCCCCTAAGCAGCCTGATACCATACATGCAACTAGAGGTAATAATTCACAAACCCAACCTAATACTTCACCCAATACAATCCAACCTTCTGCCCCATCCTTCAAAGAAATACTATTGTCAAATTCTACAGAAAATCAAATCTCCCATATTCCCAGAAAAACCTCACGCTCAATCCATGATACTGGATTCCCCAAAGCAGGATTTAGCTGGGTCAAGCATGTGTACACAAGAATTAAACATTATCAATGACAATCTAAGAGTTACCCTATCAGTAGATGACCTCCAAAGAATTTACCAACCTTGGAAATTCTCCGCCATAATTAAACTCATGGAAAAACATATCCTACACCAATATCTCAAAAGGAAAATACATCAATTGTGGAAGCCTACTGAAAACTTCAATCTCATAGACCTTGGAGCATATTATTTTATCGTGAAGTTTAGTAAGGAGGAACACATGTCAAAGACATTTAATAATGGCCCTTGGTTCATAAATGTTTTCTTTCTATCAGTGCAAAATGGGAACCTTAATTTGTAGCCAGTGAAGCCAAGCAATTAATATCAGTGGTATGGATTCGTTTGCCTCAGCTTCCAACGAAATTTTATGACTATACTATACTACAAAAAATTGGTAATAAAATTGAAAAGCTATTTAGAATTGATGCATGTACATCGTCAACTCTAAGAGGACGTTATGCAAGATTGTGTGTGGAAGTCCCTATGAATGTGCTAGTTAAACCATTTATTTATATTGGCAATTATAAACAACAAATTCATTATGAAGGAGAAAATTTCTTATGTAATTATTGTGGTAGATTAGGCCATAACCAAGTGAAGTCCCAATTTGTCAATTTGTAGTCTACAAATTCCAATAAGTTACATGAAGGTCAAGACACAAGTACACAACATAGTGCTCAAGGGGATTGGATAACAGTCCCAATCTTTCAAAGAAAATGTCTACTAGTACACGAGCTAAATCACCATCAAAGGCAGTATCTCCAGGTATAAAGGCAAATTTTTTATGCTGACATAGGTAAATTTCTTTAACACTCAAAAGCTTAGATATGTTTAAAAGGAGTCCTCTAATTCTTCCAATCCTGGCTATAGAGTAAGACAATCTACTAGAAATTCTGTAATCTCCCTTCCAAGCAAGTTATTCAATCCACCAATCACTTTGCCATTCTAGAGACAATGCCCATGGTTTGTGAAAACACCCCCACACAAAAACCGGATACTAATTATCCTGACCAATACATGTAAATGGGTAACAACACCTCCAATTCTAGCTCCTTACATGTGGAGAATGTATTGGGAAAATTGAGTTTACATATTAAAGTGATTGGAAGATGGCGTGTCATGACACGAAGACTGGTCAAAGAGTGATGATTGGCAAAGAGACACGAGTTGCAATAGATACGAGCAGAAGGTGCAAGTAGAGGCACGAACAATTATTCAAAAGACTCAACGCCCGTACCTATTTATACTCAAAAGTCAAGGAGAATGAATCTGACAGCATAAGAGAGTACAAATACAGTATTTAATAAGCAGTAAATACTAAAAACGTTATAGAATCTGTATTAAATTATAATGATTATGTAACATAGCATTTAATGCCTTTAATTGTCTATAGTGGCCTAATTATAACAAAAGCAAAATGTATATCTTTAAAATAGCTATAAAAAGGAGAGAATGGATCATTTGTAAGGGCATGAAAGATCATCTGAATGTACTGGTTTACTTTGTTTTCTTCTGTCTATCTTATTGTTAGCAAAATCACTTTCCATTATTCAGTTTTGATTATCAGTAACCCGTATTCTTCTAAATTAAAGCTTTGACTGAAATTCCCTTTTTTGGTTAAATAAATTGGTTCCGTTATCGGGAATCTGATAATCTACTCTTTCTTAGCCTAACCTTTTTTGTTGCATCAACTATGTCGAACATCAATTACAACACCCAAGGAAACCAAGGAAACCAACAACTCTAGGAGAATCCACAGGATGACCACATCCCAATCCCTTCTCCACAAAGCTCCCCTCGACGATCTTGAGAAGGCACTCCTGATAGATCTCATGCAAATGGAAATTCTCAATTCGAAAATGATGAAACTATTAATGAAGCTTTGCAAAAGCTAATCGCTCAATAGGTCAATAAAGCTCTTGAGGCCTTTGTTAGCCAATTATACGTTGCACCACCAACACCCACTCCAAATAATAACACTTTGGAGAACCCTCGTTCTAGGCTTGCTAATTCAGGTAGTGGTGGAATCCCCAGCGAGTCACGAGAAGGAGAACCAGGTAACTTAGTCAATTCTGATTTACAAAATTTAGTACTAACATTGCAGAAATAGCTCAAGGAGGAAAGTGACTGCATTGAGCAAATACCTGAAGTACCGCCCGTAATCAAAGGGATAAATATGGATAAATATTCACAACAACCTTAGAAGCCAAGTGCTGCTTCCCTCCCAATTCCAAAGAAATTCAAAATACCCGATATTCCAAAATACGATGGAACAACTGATCCACGAGACCATATGACTGCATTCACAACGGGCGTAAAAGGCAACGACTTGACCAAATAAGAAATTGAATCAGTATTGGTCAAAAAATTCGGTGAAACACTCACTAAGGGAGCATTAATATGGTATTCTCTTTTACTTGAAAATTCCATAAATTCTTTTGCTGAGCTTGCAGATTTATTTATCAAAGCATACTCGGGAGCTCAAAAAGTCAAAAAAAGAATGGAAGATATTTTAAAAAACAAGAAAGGGGACTCATAATTGCTTAGATAGTTCGTGGATAGGTTCCAGTGTGAAAGAATGACGTTGCCACACGTATCTGACAATTGGGCAGCTATAGCCTTCACTAGTAATTTGAATGAAAAAAGCTCTGAAGCCACGAGGCGACTCAAGGAAAGTCTTCGTGAATTCCCAGCAACAACGTGGAATGACGTTTATAACAGGTACAACATGAAGCTAAGGATAGAAGAGGATATTATCTCATGATCTCAAAAAGAAGAAAAGGTGAGTTCGAGACGGGCAGAAATTGAAAAAGGGTCCGGTAAAAACAGGTACGAACCATATATAGGTCCTGTAGGAAACAATTCACGGTCAAAACAGTACCATCTGAGGTCCAATCATAGGTCGAGGAATAGAGAGTCGGGCTCGTCATCAAGATTTGGGAAAGATCGAAACGAGCGAGAGTCACGGGATGATGATAGAAATTTGAAAGCAAGGTTTGGCGGTTATAATTTTAATATAAGCACTTCCAAGCTAGTAGCTATTTTAAGAAGCATGGGTGATAAGGTACAGTGGCCAAAAGAAATGAGATCGAACCCAAACAGGCGCAACCCTGATCACTGGTGCGAATTTTACAATGATCACATGCATAAAACGACAGACTGTAGGTTGCTGCAATGTGAAGTTGATCATCAATTAAAGTAAGGGTATCTCACTAAATTATTCAGTGAGAGTGGTAAGCAAGCATATATGAAGAATAGGCAGGAGCCCCCAAAACCACCTTCTCCTAAAAGGACCGTTGATGTGATAAGTGGAGGTGAAGACATCAATGGTGTGATGTACACAACAACCAATAAAGTCTCCAAAGTCACAATTACCCACGGGAAGCGGGTGCGACATGTCTTAGAGGAAGAAAGCATTACGTTTGATGATTCATATGCGGATGGCGTAGTATCCCCACGTAACGATGCATTGGTAATGTCTTTACTTGTACATGGTACTAATGTGAAACGAGTTTTGATTGATCCAGGTAGTTCCGCGAACATTATTTTGCTAAGAAGTACTACGTGAGATGCAAGCCGAAGATAAATTAATACCAAAGGCGCATACTCTATTTGGATTTGACAATTCCAGCGTAGTGACGAAAGGGGAAGTAATACTTACAATATTCGTAGAAGGAGTTGTCAAGGATACAAAATTTCAGGTGGTAGATATGGAGATAGTTTACAATATGACCCTTGGGAGACCATGGATCAACGAGATGGATGTCGTTCCATCAACCTTGCACCAAGTTATTAAATTTCCATCACCATGGGGAATATGTCAAATCCGTGGGGATCAACATACATCCAGAATCATCAATTCTGTAGTAGCTTCAAGTATGGGAAACGAAGAAAAATAGCAATTACAAAATCCAGTTGAGGGTATCACAAAACAAACCTCAACTAAACAAGGACGAACAGACATGGACTCAAGGCCAGATGCCATTCAAGAACTAGAAGAAAATGAAAATATCAAAACAATGGTTGAAGAACTGGAAGCTATAATATTATTTGCACAATGGTCTGAAAGGAAAGTCTACGTAGGGGAAAATCTAAGCCAAGACATGAAAGGTAAGTTGATTGAATTTTTAAAAACTAATGTGGATTATTTTTCTTGGTCCCACTCTGATATGACAGGAATACTACCGGAGGTAATGACTCACAAATTAAATGAAGACCCATCGTATCCCCCTGTCAAACAAAAGAAGAGAAAGCAAGGAACTTTCAAAAATTAGGTGATTCAAGATGAGGTTAAAAAATTATTAAAGATTGGATCTATCCGTAAGGTAAAGTATCCTAATTGGTTAGCCAATATTGTTGTGGTACCGAAGAAGAATGGTAAGTGGCGAGTTTATGTAGATTACACAGACCTTAACAAATCTTGTCCTAAAGATTATTTTCCATTACCACATATAAATCAAATAATTGATACTACTGTAGGACATAAATTGTTAAGCTTTTTAGATGTGTATTCAGGATACAATCAGATCAAAATGGATCCAATAGATGAAGAAAAAACTTCATTTATAACAGACATGGGGGCTTACTGTTATAAAGTAATGCCTTTTGGTCTCAAAAATGCTGGTGCAACATATCAAAGACTAGTGACCAAAATGTTCCAAGAACATTTAGGAAAAACAATGGAGGTTTACATAGATGTCATGCTCGTTAAAACTCAACTTTTAGGGGATCATATATCGCACTTGTCTGATATGTTTCAGGCCTTGCAGAAATTCAATATGAAATTTCCGGAGAAATGTGCATTCGGTGTTGCATCAAGTAAGTTTTTGGGTTTTCTTGTTTCTAACCGTGGTATTGAAGTGAATCCCACACAGATTAAGGCCATTGAAGAAATTCCTGACATGCTTACAAGTAGAAAAGAAGTGCAGAGGTTGAAAGGAAGAATTGCAGCCTTGGGGAGATTCATTTCTAAATAATTAAAAAAATGCTTTAGTAGTAACTGCTTATTCATTACACAATATATTACATATATCGCTTAAGGCCTTATTTTCAATGTCATCCTATCGCTGTAGTAACTGCTTATTCATTACACAATATATTACATAAGCATGAGTTGTTAGGCAGGTTAGCCAAATAGGCTATAGAATTAAGTGAATATAACATCATATACCAGCATAGAACCGCGATAAAATCTCAAGTGTTAGCAGATCTTAGCCAAGGAATGCAATTGGAAGCAGAAAAAGAATTACAAGTGTTTAACGACTCTAATCCGGGAATTTGGACCTTATTCACTGATGGTTCCTCTAATGTGAAGGGTGCAGGCTTGAGAATTGTTTTGGTACCACCTATGGGTGAAACCATTCGACAAGCCATTAAATGTCATTCTATAACTAACAATGAGGCAGAGTATGAAGTTGTGATTGCAGGTTTAGAACTAGCACGAGAACTCGACATTAATCAGATTGTGATCAAAAGCGATTCGCAGCTCGTAGTTAATCAAATGCTGGGGACTTATACGGCCAGGGAAGCACAGATGCAGCAATACTTAGAGAAGGTACGTGATCTGGTCAGGCAATTCCAAACCTGGAAAGTTATGCAAATATCAAGAGATGAAAATGTCGAGGCGGACGCCCTAGCCAATCTCGCATCTGCAACTTTGCTTGATCCAGACAAAAATGAGGTAAATTTTAATAACTTAACCTGGGATTGGAGGAACGAGATTGTTGCTTTTTTGCAGTATGGAACCGTCCCTGAAGACAAGAAAAAAGCTCACATGCTTCGGAAAAAGGCTGCTCGATACTGTTTAAAGCAAGGCAATCTGTATCGAAAAATGTTCGGTGGACCCTTAGCAAGGTGCCTCGGTCCTTCACAGACGGAATATGTAATGAGAGAGATACACGAGGGGCATTGTGGAAATTACGCCGGAGGAATATCACTGGTAAGAACCATGATTAGGGCAGGTTATTACTGGCCTAAAATGGAAGAAGAAGTGAAAAATTTTGTGGATAATTGTGATAAGTGCCAAAGATACGGTAATAACATGCATAGACTTGCGGAGTTGTTACATCCGGTCATTGCAGCGTGGCCATTTATGAAATGGGAAATGGATATCGTGTGTCCACTACCACAAGCAAAAGGACAGGTAAAATTCTTGCTTGTACTTACTGACTATTTTACTAAATGGGTGGAAGCAGGAGCATTCAAACAAGTGCGAGAAAAAGAAGTTAGAGATTTCATTTGGCGAAATATCATATGTCGATTCGGTGTGCCAAAGGAAATCGTGTGTGATAATGGTCCTCAATTTATAGGCGCACAAATTACAGAGTTTTTTCAAAGTTAGCAGATCAAAAGGATTACATCTACACCTTATAATCCGGTGGTAATGGACAAGCTGAGTCAACAAACAAATTCATTATCAAAAATTTAAAGAAGCATTTGGAGGAATCCAAAGGTAATTGGCTAGAATTGTTTCCTGGCGTTTTATGGGCATACCACACAACAACAAAAACAAGTACGGGAGAAATACCATTTTCATTTGCTTATAGAGTTGAAGCTTTAATTCCAGTTGAGATAGGAGAGCCAAGAACAAGGTTTACACAAGCATCAGAAGAGTCTAATGGCGAAGAAATGCGCATAAATCTTGATCTACTTGAAGGAAAAAGAGAAACTGCATTAATAAGAATGGCAGCACAAAAGCAGGTCATAGAACGATACTACAATCGAAAAGCACGCTTAAGATTCTTCAAGATTGGGGACTTCGTGCTCAAAAAGGTTTTTCAATCTACAAAGGCAGTCAATGCGGGAAAATTGAATCCAACCTGGGAAGGACCCTACAAGATTCATGGTATTGCAGGAAAAGGAGCATACAAGCTGGAAACGATAGATGGCAAGATACTACCTTTCCACTGGAATGTCGTTCATCTGAAGAGATACTATTTCTAAGGAATACCCACGGTCAGGTATCCATATTTTAAAATTTTATTTTGAATTGTTAAAATTTTACTAACAATTTTAGATGATAGACAAAAGAGCTAGCCCGTACTAAATGATGAATCACGACCTTCAAGGCACGTGGAATAAATTAAAATTCTCGGTCTAGGGTTACAACTATTCTGATAGAAATTCAGACGAGTTAAGCAGTCTTCATCTATAATCGCACCTCCGAGTCCCGTGTGTTTTTCCTTTTCAGGAAAAGGACCAAATGAGAGAAACAATCAAGTGCTCGAGACTTCATACTTCAACACTCAAACACTTGGGGGACTATATAATATATGTGTATGAAGAAGGCAAAGAAGATTGGGAAATAATCAAAGTTCAAGCCTGAGAAGTTTACTCATTGAGTGAGAGCAAAGTCACGAGCTAAAGCCAAAGAAAAACTTTATCATAGTTTGGGTAAAGGCAATATACTGAAACGGGTTATAAGTAAAAACCTTGTATTCATTTTCTTTTTTGAAATCTGTTATAAGGAAAACAGTTGCGAGAAAGTTATAAAAGAAATTCAAATACATGTAAAGTGTTATTTAAAACTTGACAAAGTTCAAATAAAAACTTGTCGAAGTTATTCCAAAAAACATGTGTATTCCTATTTCTTTTATCGTATACTAACATCATTATGAAGTTGAGACATCTTCTTCATTAAGTGTCGAATATAAAAGGGCCCTCTTTTATAAAATTCATGATTAATTCAAGTATTCATGAAGTTAACAGAAGCATTTTTGAAGAATAAAAATACAAGTTATTCAGTAAGTCCTTAAAAATAAAGGCAAGAATAAACAAAGTAGAAGTTCAAACAGTAGCGGGAACTTCTTAATATTAAAGAGTTTAGACTAATATGAACTTAGTCATAAACCAAAAGTTGTTTATACAAAGTGCCCCATAAAAGGACTGGGGACTTAACGTTTCTAACAAACCCTTAAAAAGATCAAGGGTCACAATCACATACCACCAAAAAGAAAAAAAAGGAATTCAAACAACATAAACTTTTCACTGAGAAGATGAAGGGACTGAAGCAGGGTCATCAGCAACAGCGGGCTCAACTTGACTTAAAGGAGTGGGGATACCGGTATTATCTTCAACATTTTTAGAAACTTCAGCCACGGGAGAAGAAAAATCTTGGTTCTGCTGAGTCTTCTCAATAGTTTCTTTGATCTTGTCTAACTCAGATTCCAAGTTAAAATTCTCCTGGCTAACTTCAACGAGGGTATCATGGCGAGAATTTAAAAATGCCCAACTCACTTCAGTGACAGTTTTATCTTCAAGGATCTCGTAATCTCTTGCCAGTCAGCAATTTTATTTCTTAACTTTTCATTTTCAGCCAAGGCCGATTCATAAGAACTTTGAAGAGAAGCGTGGGAACTCTCTAAAGAGAAAACCTTATCAGAAGATACTCGGAGGTTTTCTTGAGTTTGAGTCACATTCTGCACGAGTTCACCATCATATGCTTCTTTTTCACTCAAGAGAGCTCTCAACTCTCTAATTTCTTCACTTGCCTTGGACAATTGCTCGAAAAAAGAGGTTTCCAGATGAGTCTTTTCCTTACTTGCTTGATTTGAAGAAGCTTTTTCAACTGCCAATTCTGAAGTCAAAGCCCGTACCTGCTGCTCTAAGGTACTTTTACTTTCTTCTAAAGTTTCCATGTCGATCTGAAAATTTTCACACCGTTCCTTCCAATTATCCGCCTCCACTTGGTAGTCACGCACTAATTGCTCTGAGAGGGTAACCCTTTTCATCATCTTCGTGCCAATTAGATTGACCCAGAAAAAAGAGAGGGGAAAAATAAGAATCCTGAAGATAGAAAAATGACAAAGTAATGCTTGAAAAAGGAATACCTTTAAAGAAGCATGCACTATGTCATTCATCAAGGTCACAGAACTATGGCTATCAAGCTTAGCTCTCTCAAATGGACCAATCAAAGGCTTTAGCCACACGTCAGCTTGACCTGATTTCCTTAAAAGGTTACCATCGGCGGGGACTTCAATGGTCACTCGCCTCATAGCATCATTCCTACTTGAAGAACCAACCTCTGTGTAAGGAGCAATTGAAGGAGGAGTAGTCGAGGGAGGAACTATGGAAGCAGTCATAATAGCCCGGGGAGGAACAGTAACAGCCACGACCGACAAAGGAGGAATCACATGAACGGGAGTAGAAAAAGAAGCAAGAGGTGCTTCATCAGAAATCGGACCTAAATTTTCACCATCAAACCCGCGGTTAAAAAGTTGCTCAACTGAATCATGAGCAGAAACGAGGACTACATCATCAGGAATCATCACAGTGGCTTCAATAAACTCGGTAAAAGGAATAGAACGAGGAGAGGATGCTTCATCATCAGAAATAATTCACCTACGAGCTCGTGGCCTTTTTACTAAGGAACCCCCAACTTCCTCTTCTTCAGAATCTTGGTCACTAGCAGCTTTCCTTTTCGATGAAGAACCCAAGATTATCTCTTGGGCTCTTTCCAAAGAAATGCGAGAAGCCACGACCGCCTCGGCACTAATCCCTCGAACAACAAATCCCGATAAAAAGAAGGATTAAAATAAGTTCTGGGAAAAACAATAAAAAGTTAAAAAAAAACTCTTACCATGAGTTTTCACTTTCCAACCAAATCGTTGGGAAATATGCTTCCAAGATCTACCCTCCATTAGTGCTGTATTCAGTAACCTTCCTACCCAACCACGGAAATTGGGAATTTCTTCAACAATTCCCATGGTTGATAAAAAGGAAAAGGAAAATGAGAATAGAGATCATAAAAATTGAAGAAAAAGGTATGAGAAAGTTATTAAAAAATGAAACTCACGTGCAAAATTCCACTTCTCGGGGAAGGGGACATTTTCATCACCCACTAAACCCACGGTGGGGGCAGCAACAAACCTGGCATACCAGCCACAGTCTCTGTCATCTTCTAGACTAACCAGAACTCTTTTGCTCCTAGCTACTAAAGTAAAAATGCCTTGGCGGAAAAGTCTGGGAGAATAAAGGTGAATTAAATGAGCAAAAGTGAAAGGCACACCGGCCATGTTTGTCAAATGCCTCAAACAGGCACAACCCTCCACACTATAGGGACAATTTGACTTAAGCATACATCGAAAAAACGACAAAATTCGAGAATAACAGGATCAATAGCAGGTTTGAATTCTAATGTGAAAGGGTATGTATAAACAAAGGAAAATCCAATTAAATAAGAGGTGATTCTTTGATTCGCGTTGGGAATTATGATAGGGAAGTCATGACTCCAATGACAGTCTTTACGAACTAAAGAAATCATACCTTCTGTAATCTGAGTTGGATAGATATCAGCACGATCTAAAGAGGATACTTGATTTCTAAGGGACTCCCTGTCATTGTAGAAAGATAGTTCCGCAGGAACTATTTCTTCTACTGTAGGTTCACGAACAGGTTCAGTGGGTTCCTTACCCCTGGAAGAGGTTCTTTGTGAGAAAGAACCTCTGGTTCTAAAGAAAGGACTGGAACTAGATGAAGGAAGAGAAGAACCACGTACAGAAGAAGACCCTAAATTACGAAGTATACCTCCTTTTCTACTCCTTCTAGGGGCAAGAGGGAAGCTATCAACTATGAAGACTCTTCTAGGGTTAGAGTTTGGTGAAGACATGATAGTACGAGGAAGAAGCAAATAAAAATTCAAGAATAGAATACTCAGAGAACTTTATGTGATAAAGATAAAGATGAAAACTATGTTTATACTAGGAAGCAACCGTCAAAGGAAAAGGTGAAATGATGGAAAAGTTAAAATGAGAACTATCGCTTCGTGATTAGTGAAGCCGTAAAAAAGCCCTAAAAAGTGCTGCAAAGTTGCAGAGCCAATAAAAGGGTGCTACATGTGATAAGCATTAAATGAAAGTGACAATTGAAGCGTCGATTTTACTGTAGCATTAATAACGACAACATTCCTGCTTTAATAAAATCCACTTCCCAAATATTCAATTGATGAATAAATGGTAAGTGGGAGGACTATCTGTATTGGGAAAATCGAGTTTACATATTAAAGTGATTGAAAGATGATGTGTGATGACACGAAGGCTGGTCAAAGAGTGATGATTGGCAAAGAGGCACAAGTTGCAATAGATACGAGCAGAAGGTGCAAGTAGAGGCATGAGCAGTTATTCAAAAGACTCAACGCCCATACCTATTTATACTCAAAAGTCAAGGAGAATGAATCTGACAGCATAAGAGAGTACAAATACAGTATTTAATAAGCAGTAAATACTAAAAACGTTATAGAATCTGTATTAAATTACAATGATTATGTAACATAACATTTAATGCCTTTAATTGTCTATAGTGACCTAATTATAACAAAAGCAAAACGTATATCTTTAAGATAGCTATAAAAAGGGGAGAATGAATCATTTGTAAGGGCACGAAAGATCATCTGAATATAGTGGTTTACTTTGTTTTCTTCTGTCTATCTTATTGTTAGCAAAATCACTTTCCATTATTCAGTTTTGATTATCAGTAACCCATGTTCTTCTAAATTAAAGCTTTGACTGAAATTCCACTTTTTGGTTAAACAGAGGAGGCACGGGGAACATTGGAAATTCTGCCCCAATCATTGGAACAAATTTCGAACAAAGATAAAAGTTTTAATTACACTATTTCTTCTAATAATATTAAACTAGTTAATTCTTATACACAAACTACCTATAGGCAACCTACTGACACTACACCCTCCCCCGACCCTAATATGTCCAAGAAACACTTGTACTTGCATGTAAAAGATGACTGTCAAATGGTAGAAAATTTAGAACATGTGGTATCAAACAAATCTCCCCAAAATCTTATTAAAACCTACACGCCACTCCATTCACTCTCGGGGCAGAATGATACTACTATAGGAATTATTAACCCTACAACAACTCCACCTTCTAATACTACTACTACTAAAGATAACAACACTATAAAAATCTTCATTAAAGAGAAAGATGCCAAGACTACCATTCACGGCAAGGAGGAGGCCGTTCAGGTTAGTCCATGTCCCTCACCATCAAAGGAACATAAACATGGACAACTTACCACCACTACCACCCCACTTCCCCAACCAACCTCTCTTCTTGATGTCCTCCTCTCAACCACAAAACTACCAACCAAACTCATGGCTAGAAGGGGGCCTATTGGGCCATGCCATAACCTTCAATATCTAAATCAATGGGTAAGAAATGGTGATAATAATTCAAAACACACGCTACCTAGCCCAACTAATCTCAGAAGGGATACACATTGTCATGAACAACTACACAAACTAAGTTTGGATCAATAATATCCTCCACCTCCTAACACCCAACATGAACCATACTTTAATTCATGCCATGCAAGAGCAGTGGAACCTACCACAAATACCAAACCAACACATAAACCTACCAATGAACCTTCCCTTCTTTCTACCAAACGAGAACTTGAATCTCAATCTCATCTTCCTGCCCTGGAACCAACATGCAAATCTAGATAAAGTCAATTCACCAAACAAAATCGAGTCAACTTGGAACCTTATCTCCAAGACAATGTTCAGGGACAAAACTTGAATCCAGTTCAACATCTAGTAGGGGAAGAAGAATAAGAACCCCCACAACAAGGTATGGAACCGAGTGTAGAATTTTCAAGCCTAAACGAAGTACAATACTACTCTTCCCACATCTCTGGAGCAAAAAGTACATCTTTAGTTGCCCCAGCACAATGTACAAATGCTCAATGCACATTCGACTATCACAAGATCCAATAGTGGGAAATCAAGCAGTGATACTTGTTCTATCAAGGAGGAGGAACCACAACACAATGTAAATGGAAACCAATTCCAACCAACAACAAACCCTACAAATGAATAGGGCTACCACAATCATTTTCTAGAATGTTAGGGAAGCAAATAGTGATGAATTTCATAGAAAGTTTAGGGATCTAATTGACACCCATATGCCATGCATGGTTGCACTTCTAGAAACTAGGATGATGGTGCATGGATCATTACTCAACAAGTTCAATTTCTTTTAACTAATTGAAGTACCAGTAGAAGGGAATTCCGGTGGCATGGTCATCCTCTACAACCATAATATTGTCACTGTCCAACACTTCACTAGGAGAGGTCAGGAAATCCATGCCCTTATTGAGGTACGTCCATTCAAATCTCAATGGATTTTTACAGCAATTTATGCTAGCACAAAATGTCATAATTGTTTAACCAAAAATCTGAGTCTTTGGTCAAAGCTAAAAAGAAATTCGGGTTACTGATAATCAGGAGACGAAAATAAAATACTTTGGAGAATGATGGTAAAGCAGCAAATAGTTTTGTATTTCAATAAATTTCCAATAGTACTCCGTGTCCTTACAAATGATGATACTTCTTCCTTTTATAGGTAATTCTAGGTAAAAGAATGAAGCCTCAGCTTTAATGATATAATTATGAGTAATAAATGATATTAAATAAGCCGTTATACAATCATTCCTATTAAATACCAATTTTCTAACGTATCAGGTATTTAATAATGAATTTGGACTCCTTTCTGTCATCAGATCTTTGTCTTTAATGCCTTCTAATCCGTTGGCTTTAAATGACTTGAATTGGTACGAGACTCGTATCTGCACTTCGTCTCGTGCCTATTTAAATTCCTCTTCCCGTGGCTGTCTCCATCCGTGCCTCTTAGTCAATTGTTGCGCTTTGACCATTAACCAAACCACGTGTCATGCCACGTCATCTTTAATATAAACTCAGTTTTTTCCCAATACAGATAGTCCCCCCACTTTCCATTTATATATCAATTAAATAATTGGGAAGTGGATCTTCATAAAAAAGGAATTTTCGCCACAATTAATGCTTATGACAGTATTAACGCCTCAGTCGTCTTTTCCATTTAATGTTCTGCCCATGTGTCATTTTCTGATTGATTCTGCTATTTACACCCTTTTTCAAGATTTCTTCATTCTCACTATTCATGAAGTGATAGTTGCCTTTATTATAGGCTTTCCATCATTACACTTCTAAGTTTGACGGTTCCCATTATATACATAACTTTTTCTTCCTTTGTCTTCTTCACAAATCTTCAGCAAATATTTTTTTCTTTATTTCTACTTTCTTTCGACTTATCCTTCCTAACAACGCCATCTTCAAACCCTAACCATAAAAAAGTTCCGATTCTAGACCAATTCCCCAACGCCCCTGTTAGACACAGAAGAGGCGGAGGAGGTAGGCTTCGAACAGGGTTAGAATCTACTCAAGGAGGCTCCTCTGGTTCTTCTTCAAGGAGTTCTATCCCAAAGGCCCCCTCTTCTAAAAGTAGAGAAATTCTTGATTCTTCTCAAGAACCCTTAGTTGATGAGATATTTCCCAGCAATTTTTCTTTTGAAAGTGACAAAACGTCTCTTCAAAAGCAAATTGCAAATTTGGAAAAAGCCGATACTTATCCTACAATAGTAACCGAGCTTACAATCCCCACCATAAGAAGAGATTGTACCCTGAAGGATAGTCTTCGAATGTCAATTCCTTCCCAAAATCAGAGAATTTACTCCTTTAGAAGTGGGTATTCTTTTGTTTATACTTACCCCTTCACTCTAGGTTTTAATCCTCCGATTGACTCAGTTATTCTTGATTTTTGCCGTTTCTTTACAATTTGTTTGGCCCAAATCGGTCCCCAAGTGTGGAGAACAGTGGCTTGTTTGAGATACTTATCTTCTAAAGCCAATGTCAATTTCACCTTCTCTCACCTCATCCATTTATACCACCCTAACTTAATACTCCATGGGGTTTTTACCTTAACTGCAAGGAGCAAAAAAGTTCTGGTAAATCCTGAAGATGACAAAGATCGTGGATGGTATATCCGTTACGTTGCTGTTCGTACGTTGGACTTGATTGGCGAAACAAATACTCCATTCCCTGAGAAGTGGAATTTTGCACGTAGGTTTCCTTTTACTTACCGTACCTACTTTTGAGAATTTCAAAAGAAATTTGTTTTTAACCTCGTCTCTTCTTGGTTTTTTATAGCAACCATGGGAGATGTGGAACCTATTCCCAACTTCCGTGGTTGGGTAGACTCAATTTTGAAGATTGCTTCTAGGGAGCAAAGAACTTGGAAATCGATTTCTTCCTTACATGGCTGGAAGGTGAAAACACATGGTATGCCCCTTTTTATATGTTTTTTTTCTTTCACATGTTAAGCATTTTTTCCTCAATTTTGATCATGTATATCCTTCCTTTAATCAGGATTTGGCGTTAGAGGAATGACGGCTGAAGTAGCTTTGGCCATTCGCATGTCTGCTAATGCTGCTCTTGATTTGGATAAGGCTCGAGCCTTGCTGCCAAAAAGGAAAGCTATAAAAGAAAGTTCTGAGGAAGAGGAGGGTACCTCCCTAATTACCAGGCCAAGGGTCAGGAGGCGAATAATCATTGATGATGAAATTGAAGACACTCCTGCTCGAACCTCAACCACCGAGCCTGTTTTGATTCATTCTGACGAGGACACCGAACCAAGAGATAATAATGAGTCAATTCAGCATCTTTTTTATAGTGGTTTCGAGAGTGGCGAGCTCGGCCCTGTTTTTGATGAAGCTCCTCTTTCCTCATTCGTTCCTATTTCCTTCATTCCACTGCCAACCGTAAGTATTTCTTTACCTATTTTGACGACTTCCGTTCTTTTGCCAGTTTCTACCGCTCCTATGTTCGTTCCCACGCTGGTTTCTACTTCTTCTCCTTCCATTCCTATTTCTACATCTTCTCCTTCCATTCCTTCCATTGCTCATCTTCCCTCTGTTCATCATACAGAGACGGGTTCTAGCAGTGGAAGTATGACTATGGGAAGTGTTACTCTTGAAGTTCCTGCCAACCATAGCCTCTTGAGAAAGACTGGTAGAGCCGATATTTGGCTCGAGCCCCTAATTGGAGATATTGAGAAGAAGAAGATGGAGAGCCATAGCTGCTTGACTCTGATGAATGACATAGTTCATTCTACTTTGAAGGTATATTTCCTATTCTTACCAACAAGTTTTTTTTATTATCTTCAATCCCTCATTTCTATGAGTTGTTTCTGTAGGCTAACCTCATTGGTACGGAATTAATGGGAAGAATTTCCCTTCTGGAAAGAAAAGCCCGTGAGTCTGAAAAAACTGTTCACGAGGCCGAAGAAATAGCCAGGGGAGCCCAGCTTGAAGCAGCCAATTGGAAAGAACAGTTTGAGAATGCTCAAGGGACCATAGAGGAGTTGCAAGAAAATAAAAAGCTCCTGGAGCAGCAAAACCGTGGTTTGACTTATGAACTGGCAACTGCCAAGGCTTCTTCAAGCCAATTTAAAAGAGACAAAGAGCTTTTGGAATGCTCTTTGTCAGAACAAATATCAAAGGCTAATGAAGAAGTTAGGGAGCTTAAGGCACTTTTGGCTAAGAAAGAAGAGTATGCAGGAGAGTTAGTGCAAAGCTTGACTCAAGCTCAAGCTGACTTACAGACCTCCTCTGACGAGATTCATGCTTTGAAGAGTTCTCATGCCTCTCTTGAAGCTTCCCTTGATTCCCATTTAGCTGAGCACCAAATCTTGAAAAATGATCTTGCTATGTGGGAAAAGGAATATGGACTTCTGGAGGAGAACTTCAACATAGAGGTTAGTTGGGCTTTCCTAAAATCTCGTCGTGATGCTTTGATGGAAGCTGCTCAGGAAGGCTTTGACTTGCAGTCTGAACTGGCCAAATTCGTAGATACCATCAAGAAAAGTCAACAATCTACTAATACTCCTTCTCCTGTACTTGAAGCTCCTGGAACGGAAGAGCTTTTGAATGAAGAAGTGGCTACTGCAGCAATTGGGGTTGCAATTCCTGCTCCCGAGGGTGAAACTTCTGATGTTCCAAACCCTTCAGTGACTAGCTGAAAATGAAATTGCTGTTTTTGTTTTTATTACTTGGTGGTGTTATCCCTTGGCAACTTTAAGGGATCTTTTGATGAAGTCCCCAGTTATCATAATGGGGCATTTGTAAAAAACAAATATTTTGCTGACTAAGTTCGTACTTGGTCTTTTATATTAAGAAGTTTTTGTTAGTACTTCTGTATATTTTATTCTTGCCCATTTATCTAGGACTTATAGAATAGCTTAGCATTTTTATCCTTTTAAAATGCTTTATGGTTCTTCTCATGGATTATCAACATGAGGCTTATAAAAGAGGGCCCTTTTATTTTATCAACACTTAATGAAGAAGACGTCTCAACTTCATAATGGTATTATAATACGATGAAAGAAATAGGAATACACACGTTTTGAATGAAACAACTTTGGCAAGTTTTTATTCATAAACTTTAACAAGTGTTTGACTATTACATGTATTACAATACATCTTCAACTTTCTCGTAACTGTTTTTCTTGTAACAGATTTGTACATAACATAGAATAAACAAGGTTTTTCTTTATAACCTGTTTCAGTACATAGTCATGACCCTATCTTTATATATTAAGAAGAGTTTGAGAGGTGACTTTGTTTATGAGTTTTGAGAGATGACTCTGTTATTCTCATAAATGCTGAAGACTTCGTAACTTTTACTCAACACTTGTCTCTTTATGGCCGACTTTTGTTCGATATTCGTATCTGCAATTCTACATGTATCTGTGTACAATATGTAGTCCCCCAAGTGTTTGAGCGGTGAAGTATGAAGCCTCGAGCACTTGTTTATTTCTTTTACTTTGGCCCTTTTCCTGAAACAGAAAGATATACGGGACTCGAAGGTGCGATTATAGATGAAGACTGCCTAACTCGTGTGTATTTCCATCAGATTAATTGTAACCCTGGGCTGGGAATTTAAGAATACTCCATTTTGCCTTGCAGGTTGTGACTCATCATTTGGCACGAGTTAGGGTGTTTTGCCTTGCATCTAAAATCGTTAGTAAAATATTAATAATCTAAGAGAGAAATTTTAACATGGTGATACCTAACCGTAGGTACTTTCTCAAAAGTAATATCTTTTTATGTGGACGACATTCCAATGTGAGGGTAAAACTTTGCCGTCCATTGTCTCCAAC
This sequence comes from Nicotiana sylvestris, assembly GCF_000393655.2. Lineage (NCBI taxonomy): Eukaryota > Viridiplantae > Streptophyta > Magnoliopsida > Solanales > Solanaceae > Nicotiana > Nicotiana sylvestris. Next base: position 10,395,406 of record NC_091068.1, read on the forward strand.
TGGTATACTCCTTTTCCCGCAATGTCACGGACTTTGTACGGTCCTTCCCATGTTGGACTTAGCTTTCCTGAGTTAGCAGCATTTGCAGATTGGAACACCTTTTTAACCACGAAGTCCCCAATTTTGAAAAATCTGAGGCGTGCTTTCCTATTGTAATATCGTTCAATTACTTGCTTTTGTGCTGCCATCCTTATCAATACAGCTTCTCTTCTTCCTTCAAGTAAATCAAGGTTGACCCGCATCTCTTCATCATTAGATTCCTCCGTTGCCTGATCGTACCGTGTGCTTGGCTCACCTATTTCAACTGGAATTAAGGCTTCCGCACCATAAACCATTGAAAATGGTGTTTCTCCAGTGCCTGTTTTGGTCGTTGTACGATAAGCCCATAATACTCCAGGTAACACCTCAGGCCAATTACCTTTTGAATCCTGTAACTTTTTCTTCAAGTTGTTGATAATGACTTTGTTAGTAGACTCCGCTTGTCCATTACCTACTGGATGGTATGACGTAGATGTTATCCTTTTGATCTGCCAACTTCGAAGAAATTTTATGATTTGAGCTCCAATGAATTGTGGTCCATTGTCACACACGATCTCCTTTGGTGCTCCAAAGCGGCATATTATATTTCGCGATATGAAGTCTTTAACTTCCTTCTCTCGTACCTGTTTAAATGCCCCTGCTTCTACCCATTTAGTGAAATAATCTGTAAGTACAAGTAGAAACTTTACCTGACCTTTTGCTTGTGGAAGTGGACCTACGATATCCATTCCCCATTTCATAAAGGGCCACGGGGCT